>NW_027104938.1:1257887-1279295 GCF_000696795.3 Halyomorpha halys | reverse complement strand
TTTCATTTATACAGTCCACTTTAACCAACCAGCAAACCAAAAATGAAGTGTGTTCCGGCAATTTAAGTTGAGGGCATACTTCATACACATTGAAAACTGATATTTTCTACTATGTTATCGAATTTCATAATTTTCTAAAAAAAAACCGGGTTTTGAAAACCGACAAACCCTACCTTCAAGTACCTACGGTAGAAAAAGATAGTACCTAATCTGAGTTATGTAACCATATATAATGCAACTTATTAATTTAATTCTGTTTTCTGTTTTTGAGGAATTGGAGAAAAAAATAAATAAATAAAAACCTACGCGAAGTAATATAGGCTGAGTTTCTATAAAAATGTATCTTTTTCTTAAGTCTGAGGTTATGTTCAGGAGAAAGAATTTCATTTAATTTATCAGTTCATAAAAAAAAAAAAGATTGGTTAATACAAAAAAAGAGTGATTTTATCGGTCTTTTTTATTATTTGGGTATTATTATTTCTTGAAAAGAAATTCACACTCAACAACATTCCTTATTAAAATTATATGTTAGAAAATAAAAATTATAGAAATGAAGAGAAGATGGTTGGGGGTACGTTCAAAATATAACACAAATAAGTTGAAAAATTTATTTAATAGTGCCAACGTTTCGGCCAGAATTTCTTGCCTTCGTCAGGGCTAAGAACAAAAAACAAGATAATTCAATGAAGATAATTCAAAGCAATGAATTGAAGGATATATAGAATGATTAAAGTAATGAAAGAAGTGGGAAATAAATCATATATGTAAGTCATAAGATATGTAAGTAAAATAACGTGATTTAGGATATAAAGATATATAATGCAAAGAAATATGAATATTTTAATTTATTAATAATTTAAAAATTAAAGTTATGGAAAAAAAATAAAGATAATAACGAGAGAAAGAAAATATATGTAACTAATGAAATATGTAAGTATAATACTAGAATAAAGAAACAAAATATAAAGTTAAGTTAGACAAAAGAAGTGATTAGAAAATTGGACAATAATAATATGTGATATATAGGGATAGGATTTTTATGTTTTCACATATTTTTACCTGACCATGATATCTGCGATTCCTTACTAACTATAGATGTTTCAAGACATTTCTGGCCAAAAGAAGCCATTTTTATTTCACATATTTTTAAATATTTGGCCTTTTTTACATATTTTGGTGTAAATCACATATTTTCTGAAATATTTGTAATTTTTAACATATTTTTAAGTATTTGGTCCTGAATCACATATTTCCTTGAATTATTTGTTCAATTGTAAATACATTTTTCGCAGCAACAACGTAAAATTCAAGAGAACGCAAGAAACTTTAAAGTGAAATTTATCATTTATCATAAATAGTGCGTACAAATTCTATATCTTCATTATTGAACACAAATTAAAAGCAGTGGCAATAATAAATTTTCACACAGAATTACATCGAGAATTTCTCAGAATCTATTAAAAAGAGTAAGGGTCTTGTTTCTTATAATAACAAATGATGACAGCCGCAGGTGATGCAGAATACCGAACTAGATACAATGGAAATAGCTTCATTTAAGTATGCCCCTATAACATCAGTAGATGTTAAAAGATCTTTTAGCCGGTACAAGTCCATTCTGCGGTCATACCGACGAAGATTTTTATTTGAAAATTTAAAAATGCATTTAATCTGCAATAATTTTGTAACTGACCCTGCTGAATAATTGATTTCTTTCAAAGTTTTAAATATTTTTCTAAAGTTTTTTTTTCTTTTCCTTTTTAATAAGGATTATTCTTTATTTCCACTTATAATTTATTCATAATTCATTCTGTGTAATCATAAATCAATTAGTTTAATTACAATTACTAATTGATGTCTTGTTATTGAACAGCTATGTTTTCTCTAAGTACATTTTTTTGTACATATTTAACATAATTTCTTTAAAATATTATTCATATAATATATATTTATGTAACTTTTTTTAAGTTATAAAATTACTAATTAATTAGTAATTTATATTGTTGAATAATACAAAATTTATAAATACATATTTTTTAAATATCTGACAATTTATTAGCACATATTTATGTACATATTTCGGATTTATTAGCACATAAAAATCCTATCTCTAGTGATATAATATAGAAATTGTGTATAATAATACGTAGGCACTATAACTTATTTGTATTATGTTCTGACTGCACTCCCAACCATCTTCTCATATAAATTATCCACGATCAACTATCTTCTCATCATAAAAAATTGTAGAAATATTTGAAGCAAAGTTTGTATTCCACCAAGGCCAAATTTTATTTAAAATAGTGAGAGGAATGGTTAAATACATTTTAACAAAAATTATTTATTTATTTATTCATGTACTCTGTACTATACTAGGTACTCTGAATCACTGTTGGGGAAAAATTAGTTATAGTTGAAACTAATAGCTGAAATTGGCAGATACGACCCTTATCCATGAATAAGTAAAATAAGTAAGTAAAATGAATATGTACAATTTTTGATTACTCTAATGAAAACTAGGTATAATTACAAGTAAAAATTAATGAGTCTGCCAAGTATAGGTAGAGGGAATAATAAATGGCGGCTGTTTCAAAACCTTAATTTTTCATTCGGAGCCCCATATCATAAAAACTACCAACAACACTAGAAATCTAAGAGAACATTATTTAAAGAAGAGTAAATTTTCTGAAATATGAGCTCTAATGGAGATATTTACGTCCAATAGTTCTCGAGATATAGCTTTTTAAAAAGCAAAATGTCTTAAAAATATACTGAGAGATTAGTAGTTAGTTAATTTATTTTGAGAAATCTATATCTCAGGAACTATGTGACGTATAGATGTCTATTAGCACTCAAATTAATGCTAGTTTAATGGACTATAAAAACGTTTATAACTTTTACCTTCGTAGGAATAGTAGTTTTCATGATATTTGCTAAAATAAATTGATTTACAGTTGTTCGGACAATAAGTCTGATTTATGAAAAACTTCATTTCCGAAACCATTGGACGTTCAGATGTCTGCCAGCGCTCAATTAAAGCTAGTTAAATTTACTACAAGATAGTTAAATATGTTTATCTTTGTAGGAGTAGTACTTTTTATATTTGATAAAATAAATTCATAAAATGTTAATTTCTACTTGTTCCTATAAAATTTTGGATTTTTGAAAAAATATATGTCTGGGTCCATAAGACTCACATATGTCTGCCAACACTCAAAATAAAGGAAATTTAACTTACTATAAAGTAGTTTATGACACTTATTTTCGTAGGGGTAATAGTTTTTATGATATTCACATGTGAATATAAATTTGGCAAATGAAAATTTGTCCGAACAACTATAAATCAATTTATTTTAGCAAATTTCATGTAAATTATTACTCCAACAACAATAAACATCATAAACTACTTTATAGCTCATTAAACTATCTTTAATTTTAGTGCTAATAGACATCTGTACTTCAAATTTTTTTGAGATATAAATTTTTCAAAATAAATTCAATAACTACTGATCTTTCAGTTCGTCCCATACAACATTTTTATGAAAAATTTCTTTTTAAAAAGCTATATCTCGAGAACTATTGGACGTAAATAACTCTATTCTGGCTCATATTTTAGCAAATTTACTCTTCTTCAAATGACGTCCTCTTAGGTTTTCTTGTGTTGTTCCTATTTTATAAGATATAGAGCTCCGAATGAAAAATAAGTTTTTTTTATCGCTTTGAAACAGCCGTCATTTTTTATTCCCCCTACCTACACTTGGCAGACTCATCAATTTTGACTAGTAATTATACATAGTTTTCATTAAAGTAATCAAATATTGGGGTGAGATAACTGCCTTTTTTTCTCCTCTTAGGCTTTTGTACTAAATGTATCAGACTGATAATTTGAGGCCTAATATTTTCCAATTAAAAATGATCGAAAACAATGTAGAAATTTTTATTGGCTATCGCTGATTTACTATGTGTAACAATAAAAGGGTGCTGTCAAAGAAAAAACTCCAATAGTAATAAAACTATTTAATGTGAGCTGAATACATATATAAAACAATATATGGTAATAATAAATAATATATATTTACTTGACACTTAAACGGCTAGGTTGGATAAGTGAATGTTAACTAGCCCAGTCTTTTAGAATGCATTTTTGGCCTCATTTCCCAAACCTGACCAACAGAAATTACATTTAATGGTGAAAAAAAGAGACTGGATTAGTCCAACAATCAAGTCATTTTCTTATAATATAAAATTGTCAAAAATTATTATTTTTTTTTTTTTTGGTTTTTCGAAAAATATTGCTTGTTTGTGGCACAGATTATTATAGTTGCATACAAATTGGATGTCTTATATTTTTAAATTTCAAGTAAAATTTGATTGCTGTCTTATTTAGGAAATTGATACTTCCAATTAATTAGAGTCCTCTAATATTCACTTACTAAGAATTATTATAAATTTTGAAGGGAAGTGTAGTAATAATGTTTATACAGAAAAACACGTTCCCTGAGTCTCTTAAAATGGTAAATTTAGCTCAGAAATGAAAACCTGTACACAATTGAAATTCAGCACTCAAGGTATATATATACCAGGAATGTTACAGGCACTTTTTCCTAAATCCAACTTACCAGAGGTCACGCTTAACTAAAATGGCTATATAGACTTGGTTAAACTTATATTAATGTACAATTAAATTGGCTTTAATATTAGATAAATCTCAGCCTCATTGAAATATAATTTCAAAATATTGAAAGTTGTAGTTATTTATTTTTATTTTTTTATCGAATCATCAGAATGTAAACATTATGGTTTATTTGGTAACTTGTTCTGATTCAAATTTCTTTTACCATTTTAATGTGTCTTGGTTTTTTTAATATCAAAAAAACAAAACAAACATTATTGAGTCAACAAAAGAGTTTAATAAACAAAATCAGTTTTATCAGCTGTGGTTAAGTTAATTACCTTCCCTTCATGATAAACAATAAATATTATCTTGTAAACAAATTATATCTTGTTTGTAGAAGGTAAGCAGCACCTGTGATAACTTTGATTATTTTTTCTAATAATGAGGTAACAAAGGTTGATATTAACTCATCATTGTGTGCCTAAAATAAAAACAAGTACATTATTAATAATAATTTTAAAATATGGAACATCAGTCTAGAGCAGTAGTTCTCAAAATTTTTGTAGAAAAATGGTTGAACCCCTGTATTTTCATATAATACAAATGGAGTGATTCACCTCTTCATGAAATGATAAGAAAGGTTAGGATACCTACACAACACCTTTGCAAAATTTGAGACATAAGCTTTAAAACTGTGTTGAGTTGGCATGGAATGAACCATTTGTAAATTTTTTCATGGAACATCTGTTCTAGAGCTTAAGTCTATAATAATATAATAACATTAATGTGAATCATTGCAACACATGAAGAGTCAGGGTTCAGTGATTGTAAGGAAGTACTGTTATTTGAACAATGGTTATAGCAGAAGATGATTACTTTATGATGTTGGGTGGGCCCCAGAAAGGTTCCAGTACCCAAAGGGTTGACTCATGGCTACAGTAACAGAATAAATAATTATCTACCACAGCCAGATTCGAGCCGAGGTCCTTGGAGTTAGTTGCACAGCACCTTACCTCTGTGCCCTCCACTCCCTTAATCCTATTAAATTATATTTAATTTTATAAACGCTATTCAGCATTAATTATTTTCTTGATTAGTGAAAAGTAATTGAAAGAAATAGTCTATTGGCTTACTTCATGGAAAAATTTCTTTTTAAAAAAAATAATAGGAAGATGGTCTGGGTGCGGTAAAAATAACTAAAATATTAAATAAACTACTTATTATGAGGTAAAGTTTAGCCCCACTTGGCAAAGCTTTCAGAATGAAGAAATGATGAATGATGAATGAACGATCGATTCTTTCATTAAAAAAAACAATAACTGGTTACTACTATATTAAAACTACAAGATAAATTACAAGGGCATAATAATGATAATACAAAATGTTACAGAACAAGAAAATTAGTACAAATATAATACAGTATCAATAGGAATATGACTAAGTTGAAAGTTTGCATGCAAAATTTGTGCATGGGCAAGCGTGTTGGTAAGATATTTGGATTGGTTGGAACAACTTGGCCTGATTTTGTGACCGATCCCTAGAGTGTCGGTTTTTGGGCACAGATCAAATAGTACAAGAGCCCAAGAGGAGAAAAAAAGGCAGTTATTAAACCCCAATTTTTGATTACTTTAATGAAAACTATGTATAATTACTAGTCAAAATTCATGAGTCTGCCAAGTATAGGTAGGAGGAATGAAAAATGGCGGCTGTTTCAAAGCGATAAAAAAAAACTAATTTTTCATTCGGAGCTCTATATCTTAAAAAGTAGGAACAACAGAAGAAAACCTAAGAGTACGTCATTTAAAGAAGAGTAAATTTGCTAAAATATGAGCCCTAATAGAGTTATTTACGTTAAATAGTTTTCGAGATATAGCTTTTTAAAAAGCAACATTTCATAAAAATGTTTATGGGACGTACTGAAAGATAAGTAAGTAGTTAGTGAATTTATTTTGAAAAATTAAATCTTAAGCCATAAGTAAAAATTTAAGGATTCCAATGATTTATTGTTATATATCTTTTACATAGTGCTAATTATTACATATTATTAGTAAATTTAAAAAGCGAATTTATCGAAAAAATATCTATTAAGTTTACTCCTACCTTCCAAAAATTCTATTTTAGTTTGATTTATTTGCTATTTCTGCAATGCCATCAAAGACTTTCGGTGCATTCTTCTCCTACCTTGAACATACTTGCAATGAATTCCATTGTGTCCCACGTATCTCTATATCGTCCAATTCTAAAAGAATATTATCTATCGATTTGAGCAAGCAGTTTAATAAGTAATTTTGATGTATATTAAATTTACTATATCATGAACAACTCCTGTTTTTTTTAGCATCTTTTATTACATACATGTAGGTATAATTCTTGTAATTATTTATATTCTTCCCGTGCTATAGCGCGGGTAATGTTTGTTTCTTATCCACTTGACTCTTAATATACCGGTGGTCCACTGTATATTTTTATTTATTCTGAAAATATTTACTTGAATTACAAGTACACTAATATGTAATTTAAATCAATGAATAAATGATAGTTGAATGCTAAGCCAGAAAAGCATCGAACCTGGCAAAAAAGGTTGGTCTTGTAGTCGATGAGCTGGCTTCTATCACCCGGATTCTGTCCATGGCAGTTTAATTCTTATGCTGAATCTATATGTTTGCCACTTGCCACAAATCCTAGACTTGTACAAATGTTTGGTAAACAAAGAAAGCAACAAACGTTGTTATCCATACTCTTGTGTGTTCTTTAGACTTTTATCAGCTATTACATTCGATTTACATAATCAAAATGAACCCAATTAAGGAAGGCGAAATAAAAGGAAACGTAAGTGTCAGTAATGTAGGTTGTAAATGATAAAAAATCATGTAAATAGTGCTTCATAACCTATAAATCCAACCTTTTTACCAGAAGCTAGTTAATTTAATTACCATGACATAAAATTTCATTATAATACATATATTACTGCAATATCGTAGATTTAAAAAGTTTTAACATGTTAAATGTTATAAGTATAGAATTCTGAGCAGCCTAATATCAAGTCCATGTTATATGTTAAATGCAGAGGATATACTAAGGTTATTCATGATGTTGTGTTAAATGTTTTACCATGTTAAATGTTATAACTATAAGATTGTGAGCAGCCCTATTTGAAGTCATGTTAAACGTTAAATGCATAAGAGCCCCTAGCGGACTTTCTCAGCAACTTGTTGTATAAGCCTTTATGTTTATAACCTTCCTTCCAGACCATCATGTTATTGTTTACTTCAGTTTTGATTTAAGTAATTAATTACAACATGCCTAGAGTGAGTGAAAAGTGGAATTTGTGTGAAAGTTTAGCTTATGAAATGAAATGAAAAAATAACTTTATTCTGGGACATATGTCCCCTAAGAATAATTACATGGTTCATATAGTGAGATTTTTATCTGGCGAGCATTTACAAATTTTCAGATAGTAGAATGAAATTACATTGTTTTTTTACTGTTTTTGTTTCTCAAATGTATCATTAAAATTATCCATTCTTGTTTAATAACAGGGATATGAATACCACAAACACACGAAAGAACTGAGCTGTCACAACAAAAATGGCGGCGATCTCAACTGGTCTATTGTGTGATGTCATTCTCCTTTTAACAGACCAAGTAACAGACTCTCAGCCATGTTAAATGTTATTTCCTTTTACCACGGTAAAAGAAGGCAATTTTTTTCGATTTAACATGAGTTTTTCCATTTAACACGCTTTAACATGTTAAACCAAAGATCATGAATACCCCTGGTAAAAGAAGGCAATTTTTTTCGATTTAACATGAGTTTTTCCATTTAACACGCTTTAACATGTTAAACCAAAGATCATGAATACCCCTACTAGTGGATTTTCTGATCAAGTTGTTTTGTAATGTTTATGAAATAATGAAATCTCTAACAGCCTCGTCACATCATCTATTTTCATCTATTTTAAGGATGTCCAAAACAACTCAAATAAAAACAAACCACAAGTAAGTAACCTAACACGACATCAAACAAAATGGTGACAAGCTCTGCTAGTCTGTGCGTGACGTCCATTCTCCATTTAACAGACCTAGTAACTGACTCTCAACCATGTTATAAGGTATTCATAAGGATATTCATGATTTTGTGTTAAATGTAAAATATTTTACCATGTTAAATGTTATAAGTATAGGATTGTGAGCAGCCATATTTAAAGTCATATTAAATGTTAAACAAATAAGAGCTCCTAGTGGATTTTCTGAGAAACTTGTTTTATAACCTTTCTTTCCAAAACTTCATGTTCTTGTTTACTTCTAAGTTTTGATTAAAGTAATTTATTGTAACATGCCAAAAGGGAATGAAAAGTGGAAGTTGTGTGAAAGTTTGTGAGGAAGAGAATCTTGATGAGCTAATTGACAACTCTCATTACATTATTATTATTATCATCCATTCCTTCATTAGTTATAAAAACAACCAAAACAATACTAACACAATCAAAACACAAACTACGAGCAAGTAACCTATCACGACAAACAAAATGGTGATGAGCTCACCTGGTCTGTAGCGTGACGTCATTCTCCATTTAACATACCTAGTAATAGACTCTCAACCATGTTATATGTTATATCGTTTTAACATGGTAAAAGATGAAAATATTTCTCCATTTAACATTAGTTTCTTCATTTAACACGCTTTAACATTTTAAACTAAAGATCATGAATAGGGTATATTATAAAAAAAAAAAAATCAAGATTGGTGAAATAAAAGGAAACACAAATTTCAGCAAAATAAGTGGTAGATGATAAAAATTCATTTAAATGGTACTACACAACTTGTAGGAAGATAGTCCCGGTGGTGGTCAATAAAGCTATCAAAATAGTAGAAGAAAACTGTTTAGATACCTTTGCTGACCGCCAACCAGACTATCTTCCTACAATCTACTTCATATGGTAAACTATCTTCTTCCAATAGGTACTACATAACCTATAAATCCAACTTTCATTCTAGATGTTTTTATCAAATAGTAGTTAATTTAATTACCCAAACATATAGTGTCTTTATAAACTCATATTTGTGCTGTTTTGAATAAAAATACACTATTAAAGTTTGTAGCAAGAGAAGCAAGAATACTACAATCCACCAGAGCGCAGCACCTCGGGCCTCACCGAAGTTCTTAAATTCATATATTATTTTCTTTTATAAAAACATATTATTAATGTTTATACATATTACTTAGCAATTTCGATGAAATAATAAATAAACGATGCCAAACTAACGCATGAAACTACCTCAAGGAGATAAGATAAGACGGTTTCGGCCACAGTCGTATGCACTAGTCCTGTAAATAAGGGTCTAATAGTACTTCTAAAAAGTCCCAGAAGATTACTAATCCACAGCTCATGCTTGAGACAGTTTCGGCTGATAGTCGAACCTGATTTCTAAATGGTTGTTATTTTGGGTTCACTCTTGACATGATCTTTCCCTCTACTTATCCTTCGTAAGCTCCGGTGGCTAGCTACACTCCGGGCTTATATACCTTCTTCGCCTCTGACGGAATAGTACCAGAAGGCACCTTCCTGGAGGTCTGCTTATTTCCCTCGTGTTTATAGGAATAATACCCGGTAGGACGAGGTTACCATCCTCCGAGATATAGCGGTTGTAACCCGTTAGGCTCATCCTATCTAGTCATCTTCCTTGTCAACCTTTATAAACTGAACACGCATTGTCAAGGTCTTACGAACAAGCAGAATAATCAAGAAAATAATCCACCTCGGCAAGTTAATTGACAAGAATTAAACTCTGAATTTCTAGTTATTTCATCTATTATGCAAACAGATATCGAAAGAAAGTTTTTTTCAGGTAAGAATCCTAAAGGTTCATAAGTAATATTTTATCTCCTCACTGTACAATATTCATGGCTTGTACAAATGCTTGGTGAACAAAGGTCGGTATCCACATTCTTGTTTTGTTTCTTTTACTTTTTAATGGAAGAAAATAAAGACAGGCTAAATGAAAGAGAACATAAACATCAGCAAAGTAGGAGGTAGATGATAAAATAGTACCACATAACCTATAAATTCAACTTTCATTCTAGAATTATCAGAAACTTTTTAATTTAATTACATAGATATATAATGTCTTCATAAATATATATTTGTGCTATATTAATTCCAAAATAAACTGCTTAAGTTAGTTAATAAGATTTGAAACAATGTATTTACACCAAATCGATAGAATTCTAAAATATATAATCTTAAAATGGAGTTAATTATTGAATCTGAAGGTTGGGGAATTTTTTTGATTGGTTAAAATACAGAGAACAAAGATTTGTCTGTTTGCAGTCCTAAAACTTGGCTAACTGAACACAAACGTGTGGACGGATTTGATTTGTGCCCGAAACTGACTCTAAACTAGTCGGCTACAAATTTAAGCCAACTTATACCAGATACACTACATATTCCTTTTATCCTTGATCTCATACCAACCAAATTCTCAAAATTCTATATAAACCTTTCCAACCATCCTAATCCTTTGGTTCAAACCTTATCTAGTTCCATCCATCCCTACAGCCCATCTAGAAGGTTGAAACAGTGGCAACAGTTGGCAGTGGCCAAGAGACTTATTAAAATAAAAATGGACAATTGGAGTTCTGGCAATGGTCAGATTCTCCACTCAAGTTGAGTGTTTGCGGCAAAAGCGCTCTTGCTCAGCCTCCACTGACTCACTACCAGTGATGCGGTGAGAGGGATGCACTGGGATCTTTTGAGCTCTACTCTACCCCTCACACGTGGGGGATAGAGTGGGCTCAGGGATCCTCAGGTCGATTGTGTAAATTTTGTATATTAGAGTGTAAATGTGACTAGAGACTATATTATTTTATCATTATGTTATTTATTTTTCATACAGATAGTTTGATTATGTTCATTTTGTTTATTCTTCTGTTATTTATATTTAAGAGTTTTTTTTTCATTTATTTAATTTATTGTATTTTATTTTAGTATAGTAAGATCGACATACGTATAGAGGCACCTTAAGCGTGTGCAAACCTTCATTCTCTTCAATATTCGACTGAATATAAGCAATGTATTTTTTAGACTTGTTAAAACATTTGTTTTTATTCTCGTCGTTCTCCGTTACTTACTATGAGTTTTTATGTTACATATTATTTTTTCTAAAATCTTTGGCTTTCCGAAGGTTTATAATAAGGCTATATTAATACCCTTATTATCGGAGTTATCTTTTCCGTCGAAAATTCGAATCATAAATTTTCATAATTCGAAAGTAGAAACATATCTAAGTTATAAAGTGAAAAGGAGTAGCGCATGCGCTTAGCCCTCTTGCGGGGAAGATAGCTCGCGGAGTTAGTTATTCCTCCTGGAGGCCCAAGGGTGGAGGTATGTACTTCAACGGATAGGGTGTCATCGCGATGTATTTGTTTAAATTTAAAACAAAATTTATATATTTAAAATCACTTTTATTTCAATATAATCATCATCAGGTATATTGTATGAGGTGTGGTGATGCAAAAGGATAAATATTCCAATTAGAAAATTTTTGAAAAAAAAACAAAAAAAATATACTTAAAGCTAGGATTTATGCTGTATGTAAAACGTACTGAATGAAATATAATTTTACTTTTAAAGTTTGCTTAGAGCTTTAGATTATATGCATATTTTTGGGGAGTCCTAAAATTAAATTTATCCTTTTTTACATCGCCATGCCTTATGTATATTTATTTAATTTTTTTGTGTTCATTCACCAATTTCATATTACTCTTTTTTTTTTTTTTTCCTATATTATATATTATGTTGGAAGGATAAGAAACAATGTGGAAAACTTTTAAATCGGTATGTAATTAGGTCACATTAATAATATTAGACTAGAAATATGTATATACATTTTAATTTAAAAATCTTGAATGTAAACATAATCTCTCCATTATATAAAAAAGGTTTTGATAATTATCCTGTAATATTTTATTTTACATATAATGTGGAGTAATAAAAATGGGTCGTAAAAAATTTAGTTAAACTGACAAACGCATTTTTCAAAAGCAAAGATGAAATAAATTTATTTTTTTATTTATTTAATGTAAATTACAACTGTACAAATAATAAATACAATAAGTAAATATGTTGTATGTTTCATATACACTTGAAAATCTTGGGAAGGAACCACCACATTGGTGGTCCTTCAAACATTAATTTAAATTAGAAGGTCCCGTGGCCATCTTCTTTTCAGACGCCTCGGAGGATTATCAGGGATTGTTAAGGATGAAAGATTAAGAATTAATGGGTTAGAATGGTTAAGGAGTTTGGAATGAAAAGACGCATATCTGTTTCTGGTCAAATCTGCAACGAATGGGATGTTAAGGTCTTTGTGAATGAGTTTATTTGTAACGTAATAAGGAGCATCAAGGATTTTGGATTGTAAGGATTGGATGTTGGAGAAATTTGATGGTTTGGTGGATCCCGAAATAAAAATTTAGAAAAAAAGGGAATACTCAAGTTGTTTTTGACACTTTTGGCACTAAATTGTAGTACAAATGCTGGAATAAAGACTTAAATTTTTTTTCCTGTTTACACTACATTGTAAAAATAATACATTCTGAATTACAGAATATATGTAAATTACAGTAATAAAATTTGAGCCAGGAGTGGTACAATTAAATGAACAGTTTTATAGTTTGTTGAATGGGGATAGGTCTAGTCTAGTAATAAAAAAATATATAAAATTAACAGCGATAAAATATAAAAAAAATTATTTTTATCTGTATTTATAAAGATTACATTATAAAAATGGTTTCATGTTTAATTCAATAGTAAATCCTGGAGTCAATTAATGAATAAAATAGAATTGTATAAATCAATGAGGGTTTCTTAAAATAATAAAAAATTTTAATTTATTGAAATTTGAAAATTTTACTGGAATCTTAGAAACAATTTTCATGCATAATTAACAGAATTCACTGCCGTAGAAAAGTATAAATACCTTGCATCAAAATAAAAAATAAAAAATCAATTTATATATATGGATATTTCTTCCAGTTATGATTTCCTATATTTGTGTTTGTATTCCTATTTTCAACTTTTTGAGGCTTCCTACCTCATCTTTCGAAATTTTAGGCACGAAGCTTGAATATAAAAAAAGCAGAACTAGACTATGATCTGATGAAAGGTAATCCAGGGAATCAACAATGGTTTGAGAGGAGGAAATGTGGGAGGTCATAAATATGTCAAGGATATCCGGTCGCCAATAAGTAGGATTTTTGGGTGAGAGGATAGGGTTGGTTGTTCGGATCCCCATCGTTGGTGTTTAGCATTGTAGTCTCCTTTAGCAATGAAGAGCGGTTCGAAGGTTTGGAATAAGGAATCAAGAAGGTTATAAGAAAGATTATTACAAGGACAGTATACAGCTGAAAATGTAACATGGAAAGGGCGATTCGAAATTATTACCGAGGTCGATTGGATTGCATCAGTTGGATTGGAAGGAATAAAGGAATGGGATAAGGATGCAAGAACCAGCATGGGAAGTGTTATCTGGGTGGTCTGATCTATAAGTGATGTAGTCACGTAAGTAAAGGTGTGTCCCTTAGTGAAATGAGTTTCAGTCACTAAGGCAATGTCAATGTGTTTATCGTGTAGAAATAAGGCAAGTTCATTTCAATTCACGGTGGTTTTGTAGACCATTGGCATTCCCTAACAAGACAGTGTTTTAAAGATAATTTGAAAAAAAATGAATAAAATAGAAATAAGGTCCATCATAGATAAAGTGAATATTAACTTTATTTCACTCCTAAAAAATCTTCACACTTTGATAGGTCAGTCAGGCTGAATTGTTTCGATACAATACTAATATTGAAGTACAGAGATAGTTATTATATAAAAACTATTCATATTTTATGTAGCATATTTACGACAATATCATAGATAATCAAATTGTCTTAAAGAATAAGAAAAAATCACCGAAATTGGACCAGTATTAACGAGTATACAGCGAAGTCAGCTGTTACCATTTATGTTACTATAGTTACCGTATTATCACTTCATCTATTTATTTATTGATATGAAAGTTTCAGAAGTGTTCAATCTATATATACAAAAAGAATTGGTCAAATCTTTGTCCACAACAAACTTTTGAATTATTGTACCGATTTACGTGCTGTTTTTTCAAAATATTCCCTTTCACCATGGGAAAGATAATGAAATTCCCGAATTCTCAAATATGAAAAAAATTAAACATTTTTGGTTTTAAAACGTCAAAAAACAAAAATTAATTTAAAACTCTATATTTTTAAAATCACCCACAACACCAAAAAACTCTAAGAGAACATAATTTAATGTAGAGTAGATTTGCTAAAACAAGAGCCCTAATAGAGCTGTTTACGATAAATAATTCATGAGATATAGCTTTTTAAATTGAAACATTTCATAAAGGATGCATTGAAAGATTAGTAATTAGAGAAATTATTTTGATAAATCTATATCTCAGGAACTATGTGACATATAGATGTCTATTAGCACTTAAAGTAAAGCTAGGTTTAATGGACTATAAAAACGTTTATAACCTTTACCTTCGTAGGTATAGTAGTTTTCATGATATTTGCTAAAATAAATTGATTTACAGTTGTTCGGACAATAAGTTTTATTTATGAAAAACTTCATTTCAAAAACCATTGGACGTACAGATGTCTGCCAGCGCTCAATTAAAGCTAGTGAAATTTACTACAAAATAGTGTTTATCTTTGTAGGAGTAGTAGTTTTTATGATATTTGACCAAGTACAAGAACCGGGAAGAAAAACAGGCAGTTATCTCACCCCAATTTTGGGTTTCTTTAATGAAAAATATGTATAATTACTAGTAAAAATTGATGAGTCTGCCAAGTATAGGTAGGGGGATGAAAAATGGCGGCTGTTTCAAAGGGATAAAAAAAACTAATTTTTCATTCGGAGCTCTATATCTTAAAAAGTAGGAACAACGCAAGAAAACCTAAGAGAACGTCATTTAAAGAAGAGTAAATTTGCTAAATATGAGCCCTAATAGAGTTATTTACGTCCAATCGTTCTTGAGATATAGCTTTTTAAAAAGCAACATTTCATAAAAATGTTGTATGGAACGTACATATACGAAACGCCATGTATATGTATAAAAAATGGCGACTTTTTAAAACCTTAATTTTTTAATCGGAGCTCTATATCTTAAACAGTACCAACAACACTAGAAAGTCTAAAAAGGACAATATTTAAAGAAGAGTAAATTTACTGAAATATGAGCTCTAATGGAGATATTTACGTCCGATAGTTCTGGAGATATAGCTTCTTAAAAAGCAAAATTTCTTAAAAATCTACTGAAAGATTAGTAGTTAATTAATTTATTTTGAAAATTCTATGTCTAAGGAACTATGTCGTACAGATGTCTATTAGCACTCAAATTAAAGCTAGTTTAATGGACTATAAAGAAGTTTCTGAACTTTACCTTCGTAGGAATAGTCGTTTTCATGATATTTGCTTAAATAAATTGATTTATAGTTGTTCGGACATTAAGTTTGATTTATCAAAAACTTCATTTCAGAAGCCATTGGACGATGTCTGCCATCATTCAAATTAAAGCTAGTTAAATTTACAACAAAATAGTTAATTATGTTTATCTTTGTAGGAGTAGTTGTTTTTATGATATTTGACAAAAGAAACTCACAAATACGCTAATTTCTAGTTGTTCGTATAAAATGTTGGATTTTTGAAAAAATATATCTCTAGATCCATAAGACGCACATATGTCTGCCAACATTCAAAATGAAGGAAATTTAACTTACTTTAAAGTAGTTTATGACACTTATCTTCGTAGGGGTAGTAGTTTTTATGATATTCACATATGAATATAAATTTGGAAAATGAAAATTTGTCCGAACAACTATAAATCGGTTTATTTTAGCAAATTTCATGTAAACTATTACTCCTACGAAGATAAACATCATAAACTTCTTTATAGCTCATTAAACTAGCTTTAATTTGGGTGCTAATAAACATCTGTACGTCAAATTGTTTTGAGATATAAATTTTTCAAAATAAATTCAATAACTACTGATCTTTCAGTTCGTCCCATACAATATTTTTATGAAAAATTGCTTTTTAAAAAACTTTATCTCGAGTAGTCTTTATGATATTTTCAAAGATTTTATCCGAACAACTAGAAATTAACATTTTGTAAATTTATTTTATAATATATCATAAACTACTACCCCTACGAAAATAAATATTTAATTTGAGTGCTGGTAAACATCTTTAAATCTTATGGTTCCTGAGATATTTTCTTTCACAAATCAAAATTGGGGTGAAATAACTGTCTTTTTTCTCCTCTTGGGCTCTTGTACTAATACAACTGACATCCTAAGCAATCCCAGTATTATTCTCTCCACGTATGTGTGCTCATGGTTAATAATAACCCTATAATTGTATCACGAACTCTCCAATCCTTATCAGAACCCTTGAAGAATTGTGTCAAAAATGGAGGAATAAAATAAATCACATTTACTCTTCGTCGAAAACCTACTGACTGCCCTACTATAGTATCGTTTAATAATGTTGCTCTTACCCCTTTCGAAAATATCCGGAACTCGGACAGGAATATGTCTTGTGAAGACTCCGAGGAAGAAGCCCCGATTTCAGAAATTCACCTAACACAAAAAAATCTGGACTTACGGAGTTGGGCTTTGGGTGTCTACTAAACCTTCGAATTCCTCTCGTATCCAATCCTTACAATCCAAAATCCTTCGTAAAATCCTAAATGCTCCTCACACAAATAAAATCATTCATAAAGACCTTAATGTTCCATATGTAACCGATCTAGCCCGAACCAGGTATCCTTCCACTACAAACTAACAAACCACCCAATCCCACTAGTTTCTAACCTTGCTTCCTCTTCCATTCCTGACAATCCTTCGAGGCGCCTGAAAAGAAGATGGCCACGAGACCTGCTAATGTAAAACGTCATTAATGTATAGTTTCTCTACACGCTTTGAACACTTCATTTTAACTGAGATCAAATTTACTAAATGTTTTATAATGTACAGTTGTAATTTCAATAAAGATATTTAAAAAAAAAATGTCACTTACACCACTATTCTTCTTTTCACCGCCTCTTAGAGTGGATATCAAATCGTTTATATCAGATTAAGACTATCAAATGTTGTAATAGAAACATAAATGCTTTATAAACATAAAAAAATGTTTGCCATCTTTACTTTATGAGTGAGAAAATATCCTTTCGCCAATTATGACAGTGTATAATGAACATGTATGCCGTACATCCCTATATCATACCATTTTGATCATATATCAAATTTACTAGATGTATTTTTGTGTAAATACAGTTGTAAATGTTAATAAATATATAAAAAGAAAATTTAATTATTTAATAATTTAGAATCAATTACTTTGTTGAGCGGCCCATTAATGCCTTAGTCTCCTCTTTCTACTTGCGCTTCTGTTATGTTCCTCTCGCTGCATAAAGTGTACTTATACGGTTAATAATTACATTCATATTTATTACAACAGATTGGAAAGTCGTGCTGTACTTTGAAATTTTCTTCTCTATACTTGTCCGGTGTCAATTCGTCCAAGAGTACTTCTATCCTCCAAATCAAGCTCATTAGTCGCCTCATATCCTCATTCGAGTCTTTCACGCACCTTTCTTTCATCAATTGTTTATATTTCTTCAACTGCATAAAATGTATATTAAGTAAGTACATTTTACTTATGAACTCCCCATGCTTACTCAACTCCCCAATCCTGGTGCACGGTGGGAGAATAGTCTCCAAACTTGATTCTGGGTGATTTGTCAAGTTGTTCTTCCGAACTAAAGTGATTCTACTGGTCCTAGAGAGAAGAGGCCTTATCGGGTGATATAGAACATTTAGCATTTTTAAATAAAATTAGTTTTTAATTAAATTTTTTTTCTTTTCTCTTTTTTTCCTCTTTCACACATTAATTAATCATATGGAAATTATTCGATTTTTACATTTCTTTAATATTTTATCAATGTACATCTGTGTCTTTTGGTGAAATCGTTGTAAAAATTATGTTTTGAAAGTAATGAAAATGGGGTATCATCACGCCCCATTTACTGAAAATAATATTTAACAATAATACATTCCAGAGAGGTAGAAAGATATGAAAGAAGCGGAAGAAACAATAATCTCGGTGCGTATGATTAGCGAAGATAAAAAAATCCGTACTGTGTGGTCTCATCCTCTGGAAATTTTTCCAGTTACCCGTCAAATATTAAACTCAGAACTGAAACCAAAGCTCGTCCTTAAGGAGTAATAATAGTAAAAAAAACTATTTAATGTTAACCACTCTTACCCCCGAAGATTGATTTCAACTATTACTGCACTTACTAGACAAACGGTCTAAACTTCCAACTCATTACAAAAGACTGATCTACATGACAATAATAAGGCCCATCTGGACATACGGAGTTGAGCTTTTGGGCTCCACTAAACCTTCGAATTCCTCTCGTATCCAATCCTTACAATCCATAATCCTTCGTAAATGCTCCTTATTTTTTTACTAATAAAACCGATCTAGCCCGAACCCGATATCATTCTTTCCATTATAAACTCCCTAACCACCTAAATCCACTAGTTTCTAACCTTGCATCCTCTTCTATTCCTGGCAATCCTCCGAGGCGCCTGAAAAGATGGCCTCGTGACCTTATATTGTAAAATGTTTTTAGAGTTCTACTACTGTGTAGTTTCTCTACATGCTGTATCATATCATTATTATAATATAATTATGATCAAATTTACTTGTTTTATTTTTTATACAGTATATGTAAATATCAATAAATAAATAAAAAAAAAATGTTAATTAATGTTTCGCTCCAATTCGCAGGGTTTCGTCAAGGCTAAAAGAAAACAATATACAATTATTGTAAGATGTGACAAGAAAATTAGAATGAATATACAAAGAGAATAAAAACATTATTAAAAATTAAAATTTGTTGTTCATTACTTCTAGACCAACGGTTGGCAAGGAGGTAATTTGGTCAGAATCACGTTCAACCCCCAGATTTTTTTCTGATTAAGGGTACCCAATTTATGAGGCTGGGTGCATCCCAGAAGGGCTCCAACAGCCACAGGTTTGACTCATGGCTGCAGTGTATGAGAAAACAATTTTCTGCCCGGCCGGATTCAAATCCAGGTCCTTGTGGTTAGCATTATGTTGCCTTACTACAGTTTCACTACGCTCTCCTCCCCCCCCCCCCAAAAAAAAAAGATTATACAAAATATATTTTTAAACAAAAAAATATGTTACGAAAATATAAATATATATGAATAGGGAACTAATTAATAATATATGTAGTCATGTGTGATTGAATTGTAATATAGCAATAGAGAAATAAAGGGCTGGGGGGGGGGTAACGTCACTTTTTTTTTTTAATATATTCTTAGTATATTACTTTTTTCGCCTCTAATTTATTATTATTATTTATTATTACATATTCTTAATATTCCCCTATTACTTGTTATCGTACTTTACTTTTGCCACGTTCACTTTACCTATCTGTTTATCATTTACACCTGCTTTCTATCATATTTGTTACTATCACTAATTAGTATTGTTATATCTTTTATTTATCTATTTCTCTATCACATTTTTATCACACATGACTTTATCTAATGTTAATTAGTTCCCTATTCATTTTTAACATTTTTGTAACATATTTCCTCTTTGTTTTAAAAAATATTTTTGTATACTTTTTTACCTTCTTTGTATATAACTTTCTTGTCACATCTTACATTTTTTGCATCTCTTGTTTTCATTTAGCCCTGACGAAGCCCTGCAAAGTGGGGGGAAACGTCGGTAAACATTAAATAGTTTTTTACTATTTTGTAGCTTTATTGACTATCTTCTTATACAATACAACTTAAAGATCAATTTATATACTTATTTTATACCAGATCGGCCTGGCGGGCCTTACATGGTTAGTGTAAGAGGTACATTTTTTTTTTAACAATTGGGAGGGGGGTAAAGTTTCATCCAAAAGACACCCCTAACTATATACTATGTTATAAGTAAAATAAATATATTAAAAAAATAATACTTTCTAAAAGATAAAAGTAAAGTTAATAACAAAAACAATGGCATTTATTCATTTAACAAAGTAAATAACTGACTTCTAATGGGGAAAAAATGAAAGTGAATTTAAGAAAACGATGAAGAGAAAAAAAAAAAGATTTTAAGATAAAATAAAATTTTAGAGTGACAATAACAGAACTAATATAGAATTTATAACAGGCTGTCCTGCAACAGTCTGGGATTCATTCTTCGGGTCGTGGATGGGTTCCCAAGTTCTCTGCTACTCAACTATATACATTGTTATTATTAAAAGAAAAAGGGAAAGATAAAATAAATAGATAAAAATACTAATTCACTTATTAAGAATTATTTTACTCGAAAAGTAAAATTAATAATATTAATTTTCCATTACCTTATTAGAGTTCAAAAAAGAATTGATGATAACTATAATAGGCACTCATTATCATTTATTGTATTAAAATCTTGACTTTAATCCTAGGTACCTAAATGATGGGAACCTTTGAAAATTGGATTTTTTTAAATTTTTTACCAGATGTACCTGGTAGAATTACATGGTTGATATAACCGTTACATTATATACATATATTTTTTTATAATGTTCTTATTAAGAGAAAAAGGGAAAGATAAAATAAATAGATAAAAATACTAATTCACTTATTAAGAATTATTTTACTCGAAAAGTAAAATTAATAACAAAAAATAAT
>NW_027104938.1:1254216-1257837 GCF_000696795.3 Halyomorpha halys | reverse complement strand
ACTAATTCACTTATTAAGAATTATTTTACTCGAAAAGTAAAATTAATAACAAAAAATAATGATATTTGTAGACTTAACAAAACAACCATTGCCCTCTAATGGAAAAGAAGCAGAATTTATAACCGGGTGTCCTGCAGCAGTCTGAGATTCATTCTTCTGGTCGTGGATGGGTTCCCAAGCTCTCTGCTACTCAACTGTAGGAAACTGGGAGTGGAACTTTTTTTTATTTTTCGTGATTCCCGATGCAATTAGGGCTTTATTTTGAAAATATTGTAATTTTTTCCTTTTCGTAAAGGATGCCACTCCCCAGACTTCACAGCCATACATCAGCAGTAGCCTGAGAATTGTTTTTAAAATAAAAATGGCTTGTTCTGGTTTTAATTTTTTAAAATTATTTATTTAATGTAATTTACAACTGTACAAAATTATACAATAGGTAAATATGTAGTATGTTTCATATACACTTGAAAATCTTGGGAAGGAACCACCCATTGGTGGTACTTCAAACATTAATTTAAATTAGAAGGTCCCGTGGCCATCTTCTTTTCAGACGCCTCGGAGGATTATCAGGGATTGTTAAGGATGAAAGATTAAGAATTAATGGGTTAGGATGGTTAAGGAGTTTGGTATGAAAAGACGCATGTCTGTTTTGGGCCAAATCTTCAACGAATGGGATGTTAAGGTCTTTGTAAATGAGTTTATTTGTGACGTAATAAGGAGCATCTAGGATTTTACGTAGGATTCCGGACTGCAACGATTGGACGCGGAAAGAACTTGATGGTTTGGTGGAGCCCCAGGGCTCAACTCCACACGTCCAAACTGGCCCGACTACCGCAGTTTACACCAACTCCTTGCAGTGAATGGGAAGTTCAGAGCAATCGGAATCCACGAGCAGTCCCCCGCCGCCCCAGTCCCGTGTGCGGACCCCAAGCAAGTCTCCTGCCAAGACGGAGCCCCAAGCATCGAATCCGTTCAACAGGCATCAGTGGTGCACTCAGAAAGGACACCGCAGGACAGGAGGGCAGAGGCTCACGACGGGGAGCAAAGGTGATCCGGCGGGACCTGTGAGGATCCACCTCGACTCCCCAGCCCCCACACCACTCTTCAACAGATGCCACGCGTGCCTGTAGTGTCTGTGATGCATTAGTTGGGTCGTTGTTTACAGAAAGTATACATGTGTCATCAGCGTATGTTGTTAGGACTGTGTTAGGGTGGGTTGGGATGTCAGCTGTATAAACCGTATAAAGAATGGGACCTAAGATACTACCTTGAGGAACACCGGCGGACTGAGAAAAGAGGGATGAGTAGGCTAGGTTATGATTTACTGTAAAGGTTCTATCAGTGAGGTAGGAGCGGATTATAAGGAAATATGTTGGGGGTAGGAATTTACGAAGTTTATAGAGCGGACCTGGATGCCAGACTCGATCAAAAGCTTGTTCAACATCGAGGAAGACTCCCGTGCAGTACATACCGCGCTCCAATGTGGAAGGTTTTAATTTGAATTTTCTATTTAGAATAGGATATAGCATTGCTAACCTAGCGTAGGTTTGAGTTAGTTTGATGTTGATATGTTGGTTCCAAGTCAGGCGGAGATCGAGGTTTTAATATAAATGTATAATAAAAGCAGTTTCTGGAACTCCAATGCCGTACAAACGCGGTTATCCAGTAACGTAGCAATATATTTTATTATAGATGTATTTTTTAAAAATGATTTTGTTAGTTTATTTTACTAAATTAAATTTATGCTTAGTACAGTCATTAAATTTATTTTAAAAAATCTGGTGGCACAACTTTCACTTACCTAGATGGAAATCTATTTCATATTACTATTTTGTTTGAACAGTGCCAGTTATGGAAAAAAAATAGAATTGGACGTGTTCCAAAGATAGTACCGTAGACAGCGGCTACTTTCTTTAGGTCGACTTTTCTAAAGCTAATATTGAGTTGTTACAAATTATCCCCAGTCTGATAGCACAAGAGCATGGTGAAGTTATTTCACCTTGATTTTTATCACTTTGATAAAAACTATGTATAATTACTACTAAAAATTAATCAGCCGAGTATAGGTTGGGGGAATTAGATTGGGGGCTATTTCAAAACGTTAAAAAAATTAATTTTTCTTTCGGGGACTCATATCATTAATAATACCTTGGATATTTAATTCTAGGTACATCTGGTAAAAAATAAAAAAATCCAATATCCAAAGGTTTCCATTATTTACGTACCTAGGATTAAAGTCAAGATTTTAATACAATAAATGATGATGAGTGCCTATTATAGTTATCATCAATTCTTTTTTGAACTCTAATAAAGTAATGGAAAAAAATTAGGAGAGGAAACAAGGAGCAAGTGAGGTGGAGGAAAGATGTGACGAAACTGTTGGAGATTTTATTATAACCTAATGATTACAAATTTACCTGAGCTCCTCAGTATTTAACATATAACATTGACTTTAAATTAGGTTGCTCACAATCCTATACATAACAAATTAGCATGTTAAATATTTTTATATTTAAACATCATGGATACCCCAATAGTTGAACGCGTTTTGAAGAAGAGAATGTTACGAATTTCTTTCGAAATAAAAAGCTTTATTATAATTCATCTCGCTGAATCGTTATACTTGTAGCATTTCCTACATCATCATCATCGTCAATTATTTCTTTTTATCTTCTTTCTTAAGATCTTTTTCATTACTTTCCTTTGTCTTATTTGAGGTGTCTTCTGGTTCCGTGACCCTTTCCACAAGCCTCTCCAGCTGCTTCCTCTGTATTCTCTTAAAATATTCATCTTCGTTATGCTTTTCACGCTTCCTCAAGGAGTCTGATGTGCAATTGGTAGATTCTACATCTCTAACTTTCCTGTCATGTCCTGATCCCGAGCCATCCCGGTTTGTAGCGAAGTTGTGCACGAAATTTAAACGAGATCTAATTGCTCTATGAACCATTATTTTTAGCATTTCATATGTAGAATGGTTTCGGATTAAAACTATTTTTTACCTGGTCATAGGGATATAATTTCAATTCTATTTTATATTTAATTTCCTCCTGAAAACCTTATAGATGAGAAATCTCTTTATGTTTTGTATTGCACATAGTGAACTTCACAAAAGGGGCACTTCACAATCCATTCAAAAACTAAATTTTAATAATAAGATACTAAAATTTTTTAATATAATAGAAAACAAGATGGTTTGGTTTCCCTGGAAACAACATGAATATTCATAGAATACAGTAAAAAATTAATCTGATGAGGTGCCCGTATCAGTAAACTTTCACTTAATGCCCATTTTCATATGATAAATAACTAACGTACAAGTAATATGACAACAGTATGACACATGATTGCGAATAGCACGTTTACACGCTGATAGCAGTTCAACCATGTTAAGTTGATCATTTCAACACAAGCTCTCAGTGGATATTTATATTTATTATGTTACCTTCTACCTGCTATTCTGACATATCGCACTAGTATTTCTAAAGTGACACAACTCAAAAATTGGTGTTTTTGAGTTATGACTATGAAAGAAATTGGTAAATATATCTTTATGAATCATCAAAACTGTATCAACCTAGCTTCAGAGCTTGTCCGCCAGAGGGCACTTGTGTCACTCTTGCT
>NW_027104938.1:1250156-1253628 GCF_000696795.3 Halyomorpha halys | reverse complement strand
AGTTATTTAATTATTATTCTATTTATTAATGATTCATTCATGAATTAGGGTCGTATCCATGACAATTTTAGCTATAGTTTTATCCATTGCTATTTTTTGTCTATATCTGCTATCGGACCGACTGACGCCTTCTTTTAATTGAGATATCGAACATTGAGTATTTTCTCCAATGTCTTTTTTTTTTTTCCTACGCCAAAGGAGGCATTTCAGCCATTTTGTTTCGGACAGCCCAGTATAGTTTAGCTTTGCTGAAGTAACTCCTGTCTGTAATCAAGTCCGCCGTTGCCGCACATGCAAATCGCCAGTCATCTCACCAACTCCACACAGGATGCAGTCTGAAGACTCAATCACTCCAGTCCAATGTCTCTTTCGATTCGTAATGTAATAAAAAAGGCCATTAATTTGGCGTTAGCTTGTGAGAATAGAGCATCAGTCTACCTCCCACATTCTCAGTACTTGATAGGGCCACAGCCTGGATGTCCTGGGGACACCCTTACACTATGCCCAGAATAAGATGAGTTCTTCGGATAATTTATTTGGGTATTAACTATTGCGTTTGGTAGAGAGTGAAAACAGATAAATGATAAATTGAAATAAAGGACTTACTGCTTTACTGTAACAAAGTAAGATAAGCACTGTTGTATTTATGAATAGTTAATATTGTACTTGTAACTGTCAATAAATGTTTCATAACACTGTTTGATATATTAGGTGAAATAGACACTATGTTTTCTGATGTACACAAAACTATTAAAATGAAAAGGAAGTGAAAATAACTACTGGTATACTAAGTAAGGAAAAACAAAACACTCCACTAGCTAAGATCACTATCACACTGTTGTCTCCAATCCAAAGAGGTTATACTGCAGTAGTTAGGCATTACCTCTAAGCAACAGATCACTTAGAGATTCCTACACTGTTGAAATACGGTGAGTTTGGAATTTATAGTTTAGAATTAATAGACTTTTGATCGAGTCTGGCACCCAGGACTGCTAAATAAGATCCGTGAATTCCTACCCCTTATCTCATTATCTACGTAATTGGAGATTTTGGGATGCAATCAAATGGTTGTTATTAACTGTTAGCACACATGTTTCATCAGCATACGTGGTAAGGATAGTGTTAGGAGTTGTTGGGATGTCAGGTGTATAGACGGTGTAGAGGATGGGTCCGAGGATACTACCTTGAGGAACACCAGCGGATTGAAAATAGAGGGATGAATAGAAACCATTGTGGTTTACTTGGAATAATCTATTAGTAAGAAAGGAACGGATGATGAGAAAATATGTAGGAGGTAGGAATTTACTAAGTACGTAAAGCAGTCCCGGGTGCCATTCGCGATCAAAAGCCTGGTCTATATCGAAAAAGACTCGGTACATTCCGCGCTCCAAAGAAGACGAGACAACGTCCACCACACGATGGTATTGCTGGATAGTGGAATGCGATGTTCGGAATCCAAACTGGTGATCTGGGATTATATGATTGGAATCTAGGATGGGTTATAGGCGTTTCAAAATACGTTTTTCGAGGATTTTTCCCATGATCGGTAATAGAGAGATGGGACGGTAAGAGGATGGGTGTTCTGGCGGCTTTTGGGGTTTGGAGATCATTTAAAGTTAATAATGAAAGGAAAATGATATCTTTAGACGTAGTAGATTTTATTAATAATAAGGAAGAGGCATTACCACATTAATAAAAAAAAAAGTAATTAATTTTATTAGTTGATATCCCAAAATGACAAAAAAAACGAAGATGAGACATTAAATCCACTAACTTAACAAAACATAATATAACGCTTAAAACAGAGAAACCAATTTATTCTTGTATTTATAGTTACTCTCAACAGTTCAAACCATTAAGTAGACGAGGAAATTAATATATTAAAAAAAAAATAATATGATTTCTGAAAGCTTTATATATATATATATTTGCCGTATAATTTAAAATATAAAGGAGATGGTTAGGTTTGCAGTCAAAAAAGGAATGAAATTGTTTTTATTTATTGTCCTACGTTTCGCCTCAATTTGCAGGGTTTCATCGGGTTTAAACAGATACAAAAAACCATTAAGAAAAATTACAACAATAAGACACAAAATGGTAAGATAAAGTAGGATAAATATTATGTAAAAAAATGAGTGATAAGAAAATTATATATAAATAAAAGGAAGGAAGACATAAAATATTGTTAATATAAAATAAACTTGAATAAATAAAATATTACGTAACAATGGTAAGAATACTAATTAAAAAATTACATGAAATATACAGTTAAAAAAATACAGTAATATAAAACAAAAAAAACATACAGAAAAGTAGACGTGGGAACACAAAATTTAAACACACTAACAGACGGGAAATGAAAAAGAAAGGTGAGCTTAAAAAAGGTCGTGAATGAATAAATATAAATAAAATATGATATCATTTAATATCATCATTATTAATTTTATTTTTATTAATTATTTCACGACCTTTATTTAATCTCAACTTTCTTCTTCATTTTCCGTCTGTTAGTATGTTTAAGTTTGGTGTTCCCATATCTTCTTTTCTGTTGTTTTTTGGGTTTATATAATACGTCTCTTGTACTTTTTTAACTGTATCTTTTACGTAATTTTTTTATTTTTATTCTTTCCATTGTTACGTATTTTTTATTCTTATCATTGTTTATTCAAGTTTATTTTATATTAACAAGATTTTATGTCTTCCTCTCTTTTATTTATATTTAATTTTGTTATCACTTAATTTTTACATAATATTTATCCTACCTTAATTTACCTTATTGTTGTATTGTTCTTAGTTGGTTTTTTGGTATCTTTTTTAGCCCTGATGAAGCCCTGCAAAGTGAGGCGAAACATTTGACATTAAA
This sequence comes from Halyomorpha halys, assembly GCF_000696795.3. Classification (NCBI taxonomy): domain Eukaryota; kingdom Metazoa; phylum Arthropoda; class Insecta; order Hemiptera; family Pentatomidae; genus Halyomorpha; species Halyomorpha halys. The sequence continues at coordinate 1,250,765 of NW_027104938.1, read as the reverse complement.
TTGTTAAAAACTGTTAGTTCTTTTTTTGACCGTCACCCGGACTATGTTCCTACAATAAATAAATATCGTATCCATAACAATTTTAGCTATAGATTCCTCTTTAGCTAATTTTTGCCCATCTCTGTCTGATGGTATTCTTCGTGATTGAAGTCAGTCACATCAGTCTAGGTTATGAATGATGATGATTGCCATTCCGACTGACCGTTCAAGGATCCCTTCACAACATTCCAATTAAATGTCACTCTTTTCATCACCAATGAGGTTCAATATACATGTAATCTTCTTACGTACATTATTGCTAATTTTTTTTTTGGTTTGTCAAATTAGTTCTGAAAATAATAGAATGTTTGTATCTTGTTTATTGTTTTTATTAATTTTCGTAATATCTCCCTTATCTATTTACTTTTTTTATAATTTTAATTATATTATTTCAAAAATTTTTTGAGACAAGGTAATATTTATTAAATAAATCAATTTTATATCCAAATCAGTCTCAACACTTTATTTATTCATTTGTCCAACGTTTCGGCCTTTCTAGCCATCTTCAGGGACATCTAAACATTTAACAGCTTATATTACAACTTCACTTTTAAACATTTACAATAACAT
>NW_027104938.1:1247536-1249811 GCF_000696795.3 Halyomorpha halys | reverse complement strand
AAATAAATGAATGGTTTTAAAATTTAAATAAAGAGGTAACTAGACTTAGGCTTGGTAAGCTTATTAATAATAAGTATGACTTTTTAATAGTTGACTGTTTGGAATAGGTTTTAACTTTAAATAAAGAAATTGACCTGGGCAGAATAGCCTGCAAATAGAAAATATAAATTAATTTGAGAAGGAATTTTATATTGAAGGTATGTTATATTATATAGTAAATAATAATGTTATTGTGAATGTTTAAAAGTGAAGTTGTAATATAAGCTGTTAAATGTTTAGATGTCCCTGAAGATGGCTAGAAAGGCCAAAACGTTGGACAAATGAATAAATAAAGTGTTGAGACTGATTTGGATATAAAATTGATTTATTTAATAAATTTTTTTATAATATATACTTCACCTATCTGTTTTAACATTACACCTATCTCTCTCTTTACCGTTTTTATAATTAGTTTTTACGAGTATAACTTGTATTTACGTATAAAGATATATGCCTCTTCAGCAAGTCTTACTATTTATACGAAATGTGTAAAGAGACGACAGTAAACTTCAAAACTTGTTCAATTTTCAACAAAATTTCTTTTATTTCTTTTCTCCAATTCTTTTATTTTTACGTTTCATTAAATACCCTTGTAATTTTCCATTTATTTTTTTACTTATGTTAAGTGTTTGTAGCCCTGACGAAGCCGTGCAACGAGGGGCAAAACGTTGGCTCATTAAAATAGTTGTCTCTATTTGAGTTTTTTTTTTTTTTTTTTTACCGCACCCGGACCATATTCCATTTATTAAGTAAAACTTTTCTATTAGTCCCAACGCTTCTGCCAAAACTCCAGGCCTTCAGAATAAAAACAAGATAACTCTCATAATGTTTAAAAGGAAAAACGAAATAAAAAGAAAATAAGATGATAATAGATAATATAGTTACATAAGTATTATTGAAGAGAATACTAGAATATTAAAATATTTTAGCTGTATATAATAATATAAAATAAAATAAAAATATTAAAAATAAGAATGAAAAGTAAAATAATACAGATATGAGAATCAACTAAATACATAAAGGTACAATATTAGAAATTATTTAAAATTGAAGAATTATATAAAATATAAATGGAAGCCTATATTGAAGTAGAAATACTAAAATAAGGTATGAAAAAATAAAATAATATAGATATGAGAATCAAATAAATAAATATATTTCCAAAATTGGATATTATTTAAAATTGAAGTATATAGAAAATATAAAGAAATACGTATATGTATAAATTGTATAATACAATTTATTAGTCTAGTTCTGTATTTAGAATTCTATCACACCTGGCTGTATCTATTACTAACTAGTTTCTAGTCCGTCTATATGTAAACTTCCTTAAATTATTATTATTATTTCATTTATATATTTTATAAACAAAACAATTTTTCGAAATGTTTATTTTAATTTTCTGTCGGTTCTTACAATATCTTTTTTTTTTTTTTAAATATTTATTTATTGCTATTTACAACTGTACATTATAATACATTTAGCAAATCTGATCTAAGTTAAATTGGAGTGTTACAGGCGTGTAGAGAAACTACCCATTGGTAGCACTCTAATGACATTTTACATTAGCTGGTCTCGTGGCCGTCTTCTTTTCAGACGCCTCGGAGGATTGTCAGGAATGGAAGAGGATGCAAGATTAGGGAAACTAGGGGGTTGACTGGTTAGAGAGTTTATAATGGAAGGAGTGATATCTGGTTTGGGTTAGATCAGTTACATAAGAAACATTAAGGTCTTTGTGAATGATTTTATTTGTGACAAAGTAAGGACCATTGAGGATTTTACGAAGGATTTTAGATTGTAAGGATTGAATACGAGAGGAATTCGAAGGTTTAGTGGAGCCCCAAAGCTCAACTCCATATGTCCAGATTGCCCTTATTACATTCATGTAGATCAGTCTTTTTTACCATTTTTATAATTAGTTTTTACGAGTATAAATAGTATTTGTTTACAATTTATTAGTCTAGTTCTGTATTTAGAATTCTATCACACCTGGCTGTATCTATTACTAACTAGTTTCTAGTCCATCTATATGTATACTTCCTTGAATTATTATTATTATTTCATTTATATATTTTATAAAGAAAACATTTTTTCGAAATGTTTATTTTAATTTTCTGTCGCTGACATTCCAACGAATCCTAACACTATCCTCGCCACGTATGCCGATGACACATGTTTGCTGGCTGTTAATAATAACCCATTAATTGTATCCCAAAATCTCCAATCCCATATCACA
>NW_027104938.1:1211903-1247211 GCF_000696795.3 Halyomorpha halys | reverse complement strand
CCGAGGCGCCTGAAAAGAAGATGGCCACGAGACCAGCTAATCTAAAATGTCATTAGAGTGCTACCAATGGGTAGTTTCTCTACACGCCTGTAACACTCCAATTTAACTTAGTATTATAACTTATTATTAGTATTATAATGTACAGTTGTAAATAGCAATAAATAAATTAAAAAACAAAATTTCTGTCAGTTCTTACAATATTTGTATCTTATTTTTTCATTTAGCTCTTACGAAGCCCTGAAAAGTTGGGCGAACCGTTGGTTAACCATAAATAGTTTTCTTTTACTATTTTGATACCTTTATTGACATAAGTGTTCCAAATACTTGAAATGTTAGTATTTATATTAAATGTTGTTTAAAGTGATTACCTTGAGCAATAAGACAGGGTTGGGGTCTTTTTTTCACAGCAGCAGTGACGAACGGCATAGAATGTGTGTTATTGTTATACTCTCCAGATCTGACACTGCAGTATTTTTCTGATTGGGATGACATTAAAACAAATTTGTCTATGCTAGCCCATTTAATGAGGTTAGTTTTTTACGTATAAAGACAATTCAAATTTGCTAATAGAATAACGTACTTGTACCGTTAATCCATTGCAACTGTGGAATATGCTGAGTCTTAGTGCTCAAGGTAATCACTCTGTATTCACTCAATAATTATGAATATTAATGTTAACATGTCATTAATCAAATAGTTGGAACACACATTAATTTATTTATTACAATCAGGTCCGGCAATACTTCGCTGTTGCTATATTTGTGGATGTATATAGATTAAATGAACTCTATTGATTGTTTGATTTTGATTAAGCTAAATCAAACATATTAGTACAAGAGCCCAAGAGGAGAAAAAAGGCAGTTATCACAGTCCAATTTTTGATTACTATAATGAAAACTATATATAATTAATAGTCAAAATTGATAGGTCTGCCAAGTATAGGTAGGAGCAATAAAAAATGGTGGCTGTTTCAAAGAGATAAAAAAAACAAATTTTTCATTCGAAGCTCTATATCTTAAAAAGTTTGTTCCTACTTTTTAAGATACAAGAAAACCTAAGAGAACATCATTTAAAGAAGAGTAAATTTGCTAAAATATGAGCCCTAATAGAGTTATTTACGTTTAATAGTTATCGAGATACAGCATTTTAAAAAGCAACATTTCATAAAAATGTTGTATGGGACGTACTGAAAGATCAGTAGATAGTAAATTTATTTTGAAAAATTTATATCTCAAAAACCATTTGACGTACAGATGTCTATTAGCACTCAAATTAAAGCTAGTTTAAGGAGCTATAAAGTAGCTTAAGATGTTTATCTTCGTAGGAGTAATAGTTTTCATGAAATTTTCTAAAATAAATTGATTTATAGTTATTTCTGAAATCGGGGCTTCTTCCTCGGAGTCTTAACAAGACATATTCCTGTCCGAGTTCCGGATATTTTCGAAAGGGGTAAGAGCAACATTATTAAACGATACTATAGGCCAGTCAGTAGGTTTACGACGAAGAGTAAATGGGAATTATTTTATTCCTCCATTTTTGACACAATTCTTCAAGGGTTCTGATAAGGATTAGAGAGTTAGTGATGCAATTATAGGGTTATTATTAACTTTGAGCTCACATACGTGGAGAGAATAATACTGGGATTGCTTAGGATGGCAGTTGTATTAGTACAAGAGCCCAAGAGGAGAAAAAAGACAGTTATTTCACCCCAATTTTGATTTGTGAAAGAAAATATCTCAGGAACCATAAGATTTAAAGATGTTTGCCAGCACTCAAATTAAAGCTAAATAAATGTTTATTTTCGTAGGAGTAGTAGTAGTTGATGATATTTTATAAAATAAATTTACAAAATGTTAATGTCTAGTTATTCGAATAAAATCTTTGAAAATATCATAAAGACTACAACCCCTACGAAGATAAGTGTTATAAACTACTTTATAGTAAGTTAAATTTCCTTTATTTTGAATGTTGGCAGACATAGGTGCGTCTTATGGATCTAAAAATATATTTTTTCAAAAATCCAACATTTTATACGAACAACTAGAAATTTGCGTTTTTGTGAGTTTCTTTTGTCAAATATCATAAAAACTACTACTCCTACAAAGATAAACATAATTAGCTATTTTGTAGTAAATTTAACTAGCTTTAATTTGAGTGCTGGCAGACATCGTCCAATGGCTTCTGAAATGAAGTTTTTCATAAATCAAACTTAATGTCCGAGCAACTATAAATCAATTTATTTAAGCAAATATCATGAAAACTACTATTCCTACGAAGGTAAAGTTCAGAAACTTCTTTATAGTCCATTAAACTAGCTTTAATTTGAGTGCTAATAGACATTTGTACGACATAGTTCCTTAGATATAGAATTTTCAAAATAAATTAATTAACTACTAATCTTTCAGTAGATTTAAGAGAAATTTTGCTTTTTAAAAAGCTATATCTCGAGAACTATTGGACGTAAATATCTCCATTAGAGCTCATATTTCAGAAAATTTACTCTTCTTTAAATATTGTTCTTTTTAGATTTTCTAGTATTGTTGGTACTTTTTTAGATATAGAGCTCCGAATAAAAAATTAAGGTTTTAAAAAGTCGCCATTTTGTTTACATACACATGGCAGACTCATCAATTTTGACTAGTAATGATACATATTTTTCATTAAAGAAATCCAAAATTGGGGTGTGATAACTGCCTTTTTTTCTTCTCGGTTCTTGTACTATGAGGTAGTACGGTTTATTGACCAATAGTGGATATCTCATTGGGATTGCACCGATTTGAAGGACCCGGAACCCACTTTATAGGAGTTGGGTGTTCCTCGTCGTAGATTATTTCAACCTTGTTACTGATTTGATTGAATAAATAATTATCTGCGACATTCAGATTCGAACCAAGCTGTTCATTCGTTTTGTTTGTCATTATTAAACCCAGCCCTACTGCGTAAGTTCCAAACAGTTCTGTACAGTCAGTAGTTATTGAATTGGAACAGACACTTAGGAAACATAAAATTTAGTTTAGGAATAGGTTATATTTAAACAACAATTTTTAGTCAAATTTAATTCAGTAGTCTATATATATAAAAGGGAATGGTCGAATCATTTTCCTCAATAAACTTTTGAATTAATGGACTGATTTACGTGCAGTTTTTTCGAGATGTTCTCTGTTACCAGGGGAAGGTTTATGTAGTCAATTCGTATCTGAGGGTTTCTTGAGGTGCTAAAAGTGAATATTAACTTTGCTTCACTCCTAAAAAAAATGTTTACAAAACTTTAATAGGTGAGTCGGTATGAATGTTTTCAATATACAACTAATATTGAAGCACAATGGGGGTAATTGTATAAACTGTTCATATTTTATGTAGTAAATATATGACAATATCATAGATAATCAAATTGTCTTAAAGAATAAGAAAAACTTACCTAAATCGGACCATTATTAAAGATTATACATCGCAGACAGCTGTTATAATTTATGTTACTATAGTTACCGTCTTATCACTTCAACTATATATTTGTTGATATCGAAGTTTCAATAGTGTTCAATCTATATTGTTGTAGCAACATTTTTTTTTTTAAATTTATTTATTGATATTTACAACTGTACATAAATACATCATGTAATTTGAGGAAATCATAAAAGTATGGTACAAGCATGTAGAGAAATTACCCAATGGGGTAGCACTCTAAAAACATTTTTACAATATAAGGTCTGGAGGCCATCTTCTTTTCAGACACCTCGGAGGATTGTCCAGAATAATAGAGGAAGCAAGTTTAGAAACTAATGGGTTCGGGCTAGATCGGTTACAAATGGAAAATTAAGGTCTTTGTGGATGATTTTGTTTGTGACAAAGTAGGGAGCATTTAGGATTTTACGAAGGATTTTGGATTGGATACGAGAGGAATTCGAAGGTTTAGTGGAGCCCCAGAGCTCAACGCCGTATGTCCAGATAGGCCTTATAATTGTCATGTAAATCAGTCTTTTGTAATGAATTAGAAGTTTGGACCGTTTGTCTAGTAAGTGCTGTAATAGTCGAAATCGACGTGCAGTTTCCTGTCTTTTCAGTCTTGTGTGAGGATTCCAGGTTAGTCGATTGTCCAGATGTAGTCCAAGGTAGCGGATCTGTTCAACAGGGGTAAGGGCAATATTATCGAAGTATACTGCAGGGCAGTCAGTAGGTTTACGACGTAGAGTAAAGGTAATTTGTTGGCATTTATTTTAATCCTCCAATTACACCATTCTTCGAGGGCTGTGATGTGGGATTGAAGAGTTTGGGACGCAATTAAAGGGTTATTATTAACTGCGAGCACACATGTGTCATCGGTATACGTGGTGAGGATAGTGTTAGGATTGGTTGGAATGTCTCCTGTATAGGTAGCAACATTAAATTAAAAATGATATAATGTTTTGTTAGTTCAGTAAATTTGTGAAATCGATTCATTTTGAATATAAGACATTTGTTTACTAAAGTAAACATGTGATTGTAAACAAAAAGCGGTGCGATCTTTTGACGAGAAAGGAGAGGTAATCCACGATTGTTAGCTATGATGACATTGTTATGCAGTTTGAGTTTTCCTTGTAGTTTTGCAGGCTCCATGGTAAGAACATGGTAGACTTTTGGCCAAGCCACTTCTCTCACACAGCCCCCCCCTATTCTGCGTGCTTCCAGAACTCTCAGCTGTCATCCGGTGAGGTTAAATATAAACATTATGCATAACATGCACATTTGCTCAAGGCGCATTGAAGACATTTTCCTTTTGGTTTTTATTATAAAATTAGTTTTAAGTGTTTGCAAAGTATTAAGCTTTTTTATCAATGCATAAAATTGATTTGTTTAATCATTCTTTCGTTTTGTTCATATATATATATATATTCATTACATTTTCGTTCTCTATAATACATACATTATTTGTTAAATATTGACATAAAACATATTTCTGTAAATAATCTTTCCAACCCAAAAATAATTTTCCCAGCGCATATTATACTGGCAAGAGGAAAGTCTTTCATTGAAGCTCTCAGTCCAGGTAACATAGAGAAATACTTTATTCATCTATGCTGCCCAAATACATCAGGTTGCTATCTCACACAGCCATTAGAGTGCTACCAATGGGTAGTTTCTATACACGCCTGTAACACTCCAATTTAACTTAGATCAGATTTACTAAATGTATTATAATGTACAGTTGTAAATAGCAATAAATAAATATTAAAAAAATTAGAAGGTAAACAAGCACTTGCTCTTCCAGGTCAGGGCGCGGCCATGACACTCCAAGAAGTAAGTCTTCCGATGAAAAATGAAATATCATCTAGTTGGCAAGCCATGTGGAATGAAATTAAAAACTATTAAAAAAACCATTAAACCATGGACTACATCGAATCAGGTCTTACGAATTTAACTCATACATATCTAATCAATAAGCAACCACCGCCAAAATTTCAATAATGCAACAGTGTACTTACGATCAGTTACATATTTGAAGGATGTCATTTTTATTCCGCGAACTTGAGTTGATTGGGAGTAGGACCGAGTGTATCGGATGCTCTGAATGATGTTTTGGTTTTCTTAAAAAGGAATAGCCTTTTGAATTTTTTTTTAAAAATTATTTATTTAATGTAATTTACAACTGTACAAAATAATACAATAGGTAAATATGTTTTATGTTTCATATACACTTGAAAATCTTGGGAAGGAACCATCCATTGGTGGTACTTCAAACATTAATTTAAATTAGAAGGTCCCGTGGCCATCTTCTTTTCAGAAGTCTCGGAGGACTATCAGGGATTGTTAAGGATGAAACATTAAGAATTAATGGGTTATGATGGTTAAGGAGTTCGGAATGAAAAGACGCTTTTGGGTCAAATCTGCAACGAATGGGATGTTAAGGTCTATGTGACTGAGTTTATTTGTGACGTAATAAGGAGCATCAAGGATTTTACGTAGGATTTTGGATTGTAACGATCAGATACAGGAAGAATTTGATGGTTTGGTGGAGCCCCAGAGCTCAATTCCATATGTCCAAATTGGTCCGATTATCGTAGTGTATACTATTTTTTTGTAGTGAATGGGAAGTTCAGAGCGTTTGTCAAGTGTTGTAGCAATCGGAATCTACGAGCAGTTTCTTGTCGTTTCAGTCTTGTGGGTGGATTCCAAGTAAGTCTCTTGTCAAGACGGAATCCTAAGTATCGATTCTATTCAACAGGCGTTAGTGGAGTATTTAGAAAGGATACTGTAGGGGAGAGGTTTACGACCCTTTTGAATAAGATTTAAACCCGAAAGTTTGTTATACGTACTAAATAATTTTAAAAAAAATAATTATTTAAATTGTTTTCGTAATTACTTAGAGAGTTTCAAATCTTGAAATAGAATTATAAAGTGCGAAACATGAGCATTGGTGACCTCAGGATTTTACGCTCTAAAGCCCCAGCCAACAACAACAACAATTAGAAGGTTTAAAGATAATGAAATCCCCGAATTCCCAAGTGGAAAAAAAGTAATTTTTTTAATAAAAATTTCTGTTTCACTCCTTATAGCTTGTATTGTTTCAATTTATGTTGCCAAACCATATGATAATGTATTTTTTCAATGTTTAATTTTTAAAAACCAAATACATGCACGCAGGCCCACAGCTAGATGTGAACAAACCATCACATTTTATAACTGGAGGATTTTCATTTAAGTATCTCAGGGTAGTATCCTTGATCCTATCCTTTATACAGTTTTCACAGCTAACATCCCAACCCATCGTAACACTATCCTCACCACGTATGCCGATGGCACATGTCTATTGTCATTGAACAATGATCCTTAACCCAATCCTTATCCCAAACCCTCCAATCCAACATCACCATCCTTGAAGAATGGTGCCAAAATTGGAGGATTAAAATAAATTCCAATAAATCCCACCGAATCACATTTACCCTTCGACGTAAACCCATGACCTCTTGCCCTACAGTATCCTTTAATAATACCCCACTTATTCCTGTCGAACAGATCCGTTACTTAGGACTACATCTCGACAAACGACTGACATGGAATCCTCATACAAGACTAAAACGACAAGAAACTGCTCCTAGATTCTGACTATTGAAACATTCACTAGACAAACGGTCTAAATTGCCAATCCATCACAAAAGACTGATTTACATGACTATTATAAGGCCTATCTGGACATACGGAGTTGAGCTTTGTGGCTTCGCTAAACCATCAAATTCCTCCAGAATCCAATCCTTACAATCCAAAATCCTTAACGCTCCTTACTTTGTCACAAATCAAGTCATCCATCAGGACCTCAATGTTCCATATGTTGCCGATTTGGCCAGATCCAGATACCGTTCCTTTCATAACAAAATTCTCAACCACACAAATCCACTTGTTTCTAACCTGGCTTCTCCTTCATTACCTAATAATCCTTCTAGGCGTCTGAAAAGAAGATGGCCTCGAGATCTTCTCCTCTAGAAATGTTATTGGAGTTCTATCAGTGGGTAGATTCTCCACATATTTGTATCATGTCACTATGTCACCTACAGCAAATTTACTTGTATATATGTGTATACAGTTGTAAATAACAATAAATAAATTATTAAAAAAAAAAAATGTTTAATTTTAACTAAACACAATAATTCATAACAGACTATCAATTATGTTCATTAAATCTATATACATCCTCAAATATAGCAATAGCAAAGCATTAAACAGTTAGTATTAAATAAAAGAAGGAATTGATTTCAAAATAGAAATCTTTATTACAACTCTTAGAAGACGTCACCTTTCGCGTTTCTCTCACTTTCATCTTCTTTTCTAACAATTTTGATATCTTTGGATCCGCTGGTTTTTCTTTTACCGTTCCTGGAGTACAGTCTTGTTCTTTAAAGGGTTTTAGATCTTTCGGAAAGGGTTAACTTTGATTTGGGATAATTAAATAGATTTGGAAAGGCTGTAATTTGAGATGAGTTGGGCCAAAATTGATGGCAAAGTTACATTTAACTTGGAACAGATGGAATAATATACACGTTCACCTTCCCTTCTAACCTCAACAATTTTTGGAATTTTGATTTAAATTCTGCTGGTTCATAACAGTAGCTGTCTCTAAAAGGCATTCCTTATCTTCCATCCTTATTTCAGACCCTGATTCTGGTATTTCCTATAGTAAGAAGTATTTATCTTTACAATTTCATGTGGGGCAGGTTTTTGATCCTATGCGTCTTAAATGCGCGAATCGGAAATATACGCAACAATGAGAAATATATTGATTTAGGTGTCATAATTATAACTGAAATTTGTATAGAGTGTCGAAAAAAGAAAAATCATTATGGCATATTCTTAGAAAAAATTTTATTTTTATTATTTCACATTTTTTTTTCCCCTCTCATTTTCCATACCGTTTATGTTCAAAGTTTTAAAAACGGTGAACAATAAATAATGTTTTTTTGGTATTTACGCCTTCAAGACGAGAAAAAATATATATATAACCTATTCTATTTGAAATTCGAGATTGCGGGACAAGAACTGATGGTTAGAAAATTAATAATACCCTTAGAAGATGGTAGCATAAGCTACTGTTATGACTCAAAGAAATTGAAATAAAAATTCAAAATATTAGAGAGATTAACTTATTAACTTATAGTGAGACATTGTGTGTATGATTTTGTTTTTGAATACAAACCTTAATAACAACTCCCATGGCTTTATTCTCCCATCCATTTTCTTTTATAATCATCAATTACTTTTCTACATCGTCATCGCTACCTTTTTTAATATTTTTGATCCGTTGTTTCGTCTTCTTCACCGCTTCTTTTGCCTTTTCCAAGTCACCTTCTGCTGTCTCCAACATTTCCTTCAACTTCTGGAGCTGTTTCTTCTGCATCTTGTGGAAGTACTCTCCTTCGAAGGCCGCTTCGCGCTTTCCGAAGGCTCCACCGGTGTTCCTGATGGATCCTCCTCCGCCACCTCCCTTCCCAGCTCCTGATCCAGGGTCTCCTAAGCCAGTTGATAATTCACTCGTGCAATTGGAACCTACTGCTTTAGGACTGAGCCGAGGTCTAAATATGTGAAGCAGAAACCTATTCATCTTTCTCGAGATATGGTTTCTATTTGAAACCTCTTTTTATGAATTTTTTTTTTTTTTTTTACATTTTTAATGATCATATGGGAATGAGATTTTTATTGGAAGCTAATAATAATATTTATAATTATATAATCGATTATAATAATTATCAAAGCAGTAGAAATTGCAATATTTAAAAAAAGAAAAGAAATGTAAAAATAAAGCACAGTTTTGATAGACCATAATCAAAATTAATTAACAAACTTCAACCATAAACGTATTGTTTCGGCCACCCTTCCTATCCTGTATGTTACCATAGATATTTAACATTTAATATTCTCTCTTGAACCAACCTATCGATTGTAAACAAATTCTCTTTCTGTTACTTTATACCTTATTTTCGTCACAATTCATTTTCAATACAGTCCACTTAAAATACCCAACCAGCCAATCAAAAGTGAAGTAACTCCCGGCCATAAGTTAAAGGCGCACTTCATACACAACTCGTGTATAAGAACATTACAGAACGAATTATTTGGAAAGGGAATTATTTAATTTAGTACTGGATTTTAATCTAACATATAAAATTAATATTTGTTGGTTCGTACTTTATGGACTGGTATACCGTTCATCTGATTGTGAAGGATTTTCCCAGGAAGGTTGTAGAAAATTCAGGATACTCCAGTAAAAATAAAAATTTGTTTAAAAAATTAAGAATTTTCGGCCCTTTGCTCAGAACGTATACATTTTCTACATGTTTATTACATGACAGTCGAATTTTCTCTTCCTGAAGAATAAGAAAACTGTTTATAATATAACTACTTGCATTAAATAATTTTTTATTCATTAATATTTTTTAAAAATGTAATGAGACTTGAATTAAAGTAGGTCTACGATATATATATTTTTTCCGGAATAGTATTAAGAAATATTCCTTTTTAGCATTCGTTTGAAGCCTTTAGATATCATTTTTCAAAGAAATTAAAAAGTAAATATTTTTAATTTATTGGAAATGGTCGCCTTGTGCGGTCAGCAAAGAAAAACATAAATAAAAAAAAATTTAATGTATGCCGACGTTTCGACCTAGGTTTCAGGTCTTCATCAGGGCTGTAGAAAAAAAGAGATAACAACCATCATTTAGAGAAACATAAAATTGAAAAGAAATAGCATTCAATCGAATTTGGAATAATACAAAATATTGAATTTAATAATAAATAATAAAAAATTAATAATTGAATAATAAAAAATAATTGATTGATAATCATGAAATTAGACAGTAGCAGATTGATAACAGTGAATGATGAAATATAATATCATGTAGTTAAGAAGATATGTAATTAGTGTCTAAAAAACTTAATGTTCAATTTGTAGATTCAAATTTGTTTTCAGTTTTTTAGACACTACTTACATATCTTATATTATTGATATCTTCTTACCTACATAATATTATATTTCATATTTCACTGTTATCAATCTGTAACCGTCTAATTCCATTATCAGTCAATTATTTTTTATTACTCAATTATCAATTTATTTATTATTTATTATTCAATTAAATATTTTGTATAATTCCAAATTCGATTGTATACTATTTCTTTTCAATTTTATGTTTCTCTAAATGATGGTTGTTATCTCTTTTGTTCTATAGCCTTGAAGAACTGAAACTCAGGTCGAAACGTCGGGATTAATAAATATTTTTATTATAACTATCCATACCTCATTAAATATTTTTAACTTTGATTCATTTGGAGAATTTTATTTTCATCTTATGGTAACTATTGTTCATATAATATGCAGTACAAACGTAGATACAACAGTTGGAAAGCTGAATGTCACCTTTTTTAAGGGCGAAATATTAGAACCGGTTTGTGCCGCTTTGCCATAATTTATGGAGCCCTAAACCACTCCTGGAGTAGATTTGTTGAGTAGTATTGAACTTATTTCCCTTTTCTTTACCATATATATTTTTTAAATGATATTACATATTGTATATATACTTATATAAGCAAACTAAATTGATATAGTAAGAAATTGATTCAATCATTAATCCAATGAGTAAATAATTAAATATAGATAGATATGACTTTATAAGATAAGTTCTTTATAACAAAACAATAAAAAAAAAACAAAAAAAAAAAAAACAGATTGGATAATACACAACTAATAACATAATATTCATTGCTCCATTATATTTAACTTAAAATAATGAGAATTCTTTTAAATAAACGAAAGCGTGATAGAAATGAAGATATTAATTGGCTTCGAAAACTATTTATATAATAAAATTTATATGTCACATACAAAGTTAAACTTATTACATATTGTTACAATGTAATTATATAGTCTGTTCAATTTGGCCTCACTATCAATGTTCAATATATCTTCAATGTTTTGTAGTCGCTAGATACGGATATGGGTGGCTTTTAGATATGTTGTTGGACAATCTAGGACGATTAGTACAAGAGCCGGGGAAAAAAAAGGCAGTTATCTCACCCCAATTTTTTATTACTTTAATGAAAACTAGGTATAATTACTAGTCAAAATTTATGAGTCTGCCAAGTATAGGTAGGGGGATTAAAAAATGGCGGCTGTTTCAAATTCTTAAAAAAAACATTGATTTTTTATTTGGAGCTCTATATCTTAAAAACTACCAACAACACTAGAAAATGTAAGAGAACAATATTTAAAGAAGAGTATATTTGCTGAAATATTAGCCCTAATATAGCTATTTATAATCAATAGTTCTCGAGATATAGCTTTTTAAAAAGCAAGATTTCTTAAATATCTACTAAAAGATTAGTAGTTAGTGAATTTATTTTGAGAATAACTCAGGAACTATGTGACGTACAGATGTCTATTAACACTCAAATTAAAGCTAGTTAAATTTGCTACAAAATAGTTAATGATGTTTATCTTTGTAGGAGTAGTAGTTTTTTATGATATTTGACAAAATAAACTCACAAAACGCTAATTTCTAGTTGTTCGTATAAAATGCTGGATTTTTGAAAAATATATCTCTAGATCCATAAGACACACATATGTTTGCCAACACTCAAAATAAAGGAAATTTAACTTACTATAAAATAGTTTATGACACTTATCTTCGTAGGGGTAGTAGTTTATATATGATATTCACATATGAATATAAATTTAGCAAATGAAAATTTGTCCGAACAACTATAAATCAATTTATTTTAGCAAATTTCATGTAAACTACTACTACGAAGATAGACATCATAAACTACTTTATAGCTCATTAAACTAGCTTTAATTTGAGTGCTAATAGACATCTGTACAAATGGTCTTTGAGAAATAAATTTTTCAAAATAAATTCATTAAATACTTATCTTTCAGTACGTTCTGTACAAAATTTTTATGAAATGTTGCTTTTTAAAAAGAGTTATAAAAAACTCTTTAACGTAAATAACTCTATTAGGGCTCAGATTTTAGCAAATTTACTCTTCTTTAAATGACGTTCTCTTAGGTTTTCTTGTGTTGTTGCTACTTTTTAAGATATAGATCTCCGAATGAAAAATTAGTTTTTTTATTGCTTTGAAACAGCCGCCATTTTTTATTCCCCCTACCTATACTTAGTCTGCCAAGTAATTATACATAGTTTTCATTGAAGTAATCAAAAATTGGGGTGAGATAACTGACTTTTTTCTCCTCTTGGGCTCTTCCTACTCAAGCTTCCTACTCAAATTTCCTACTCTTAGTTAAATAATTAAATATAATAAATAATATAAACATTTCAATTGTATTTAATTAACCTATCTGCATACCTAAATCTTGCGATTGCGAAGTATTTCTGGGTCTGCTTGTATAAAATGAAATTATTTAAATCTCATAATTATATTTTAAAAAATAAATAAATTAAATTATATTTCTACTTATTATATTATATAATATTTATATTTCTACTTGTTTATATTTCTTAATTTATTTATTATATTTCTACTTGATTTAGTTGAAATTACTAATGTATAACAATTCCATTTCAATTGCTGATTGTTCCTATTACTTCAGAACTTGGTTGGAAATGTTCTTAGAGCACGTAACGTAGCAATTATCGTATCTGAACTGATGGCTAATCTATCTTCTAAATTTCAATTAGTATCAATCTTTTGATTCTTTAACTCCTTTCCGACACTTATCTAATATTACGATATTCGTTCAGCCTTTCTTAAAGTAAAGATATATATATAGTTGACCGTAAAACTTAAATATGAAACTGAAGATGGTCAGGGTTGCGGTAAAAAAAGAACAAATAGTTTCCAACTATTTAATGTCCGACGTTTCGCCCCACTTTGCAGGGCTTCACCAGAGCTGTTCTAAGCGATAGGTTAATTAGGTTACCTGTTTATCCTATCGATAAATCGATAATAACAATATGAGCCCGAATAGATTTATTTACGTTAAATAGTTTTCGAGAAATAGCTTTTTAAAAAGCAACAGTTCATAAAAATGTTGTACACTGAAAGATAAGTAGTTAGTCAATTTATTTTGAAAAATTACTTTCTCAAAAACTATTTGACGTACAGATGTCTATTAGCACTTAAATTAAAGATAGTTTAATGAGCTATAAAGTAGTTTATGATGTTTATCTTCGTAGGAGTAGTAGTTTACATGAAATTTTCTAAAATAAATTGAATTATAGTTGTTCGGACAAATTTTCATTTGCTAAATTTATATTCATATGTGAATATCATAAAAACTACTACCCCTAAGAAGATAAGTGTCATTAACGTTTTGTGAGTTTATTTTTTCAAATATCATAAAAACTACTACTCCTACAAAGGTAAACAAAATTAACTATTTTAGTAAATTTAACTAGCTTTAATTTGAGCGCTGGCCGACATCGGTACGTCCAATGGTTTCTGAAATAAAGTTTTTCATAAATCAAATTTATTGTCTGAACAACTATAAATCAATTTATTTTAGCAAATAACATAAAAACTACTATTCCTACAAAGGTAAAGGTTAGAAACTTCATTATAGTTATAGTAGATTTTTAAGAAATTATGCTTTTTAAAAAGCTATATCTCGAGAACTATTGGACGTAAATAGCTCTTTTAGGGCTAATATTTCAGTTAATTTACTCTTATTTAAATAATGTTCTCTTAGATTTTCTAGTGTTGTTGGCAGTTTTTATGATATAAATCTCCGAATGAAAAATTAATGTTTTTTTAAGGTTTTTAAACAGCCTCCATTTTTTAGTCTTCCTACCTATATTTGGCAGACTTTTTTTACCGCAACCCTGAACATCTTCTTAAATTAAAGAAATAAATGTGTTATATCCTTAGCAATACCCGTAGAAATTTTAAAAAAACATATAATTAGGATTTACTTATCTCCATTTTATGATTAATTTCTCTCCAACTAGTCGCTTCTAAGTATTTCAAACGGCGATTAATAATACAATTAAACTTTTGTATAACAGAAATCTAGGAGATGATTTTGTCCGTTGCAGGAAGGTGCTCGTTAATGAGGGATGAATCTAAAAAGCTTTTTTCTGACTTAAAAATCGAAACTATACAACAGTTGGATTGTGTATTTTTCTGGTGGATGTTTTTTCTTCCACATTGGAGTGCGGGATATACTGCACGGGAGTCTTTCTCGACGTTGAACAAGCTTTTGACCGAGTTTGTTCTATAAACTTCATCAATTCCTTCCCCAAAATATTTTCTTCAATCCTCTCCTACCTCTCTGATAGAACCTTTAAAGTAAATCATAATCTAGCTCACTTTTCTCTCTTTTTTCATTAAATCGGTGTTTCTCAAGGTAGTATTTTAGGTCCCCATTCTCTATACGGATTATACAGCTGATATCTCAATCCAAACACAGTTTTGACAACATACGCTGATGAAACATGAATACTGCGTGTAAACAATGATCCTACTACGGCATCTCAAAGTTTACAGACACGCATAACATTTATTCAAGAATGGTGTAAAAAACTGCCGAATCAAAATAAATTCTGAAAAAGCCAACCAGGATCAACTTTACTCTCCGTCTTTAACGGCATCTTTTTTTAAATATCCTACCAGCACCTGTTGAAGATTCCAACTTGACAAAAAACTTCCTTGGAATCCTAGATTGAAACGGCAAGAAAGTGCTCGTAGACTTCGATTATTATAACACTTACTTGACAAACGCTCTAATCTTCCCATTCACAACAAACAACTATTATAGACTATGATAATCAGTTCAATTTGGACACACTGAATTAAGATCTGGGGCTCTACCAAACCAAATTCCTCTGTATCCAATCATTACAATCCAAAATCCTTGATGCTCCTTGTTACGTCACAAATAAACTCATCACTAAAGACCTGAACATCCCTTTCGTTGCAGATTTTGTCCTTATTCCAAACTCCTTAACCATCCTAACCCATCAGTTCTTAATATCTTATCTTTAACAATTCCTGATAATATTCCGAGGCGCCTGAACAGAAGATGGCCACGGAACTTTCTAATTTAAATTAATGTTTGAAGTACCACTATTGGGGGGGTTCCTTTCCAAGACTATCAAGTCTTCAAAACCTTCCTTAAATTTATTTATTGTGTTTTTGTTTTTTTGTACAGTTGTAAAGATTAATAAATAAAAAAAATTGAAATGCCCTACAAGAAGATTTTATAACTAAATAAAGATTTTTTTATGAAGCAGCTAGTACTCGTAACCTACATAGGAATATTCTTGAAATGAATGATTTAATTAATGTGCTTTAAAAAAAAAAGTATTTTTTCCCTTCTTTTTCATTTTAATATGAAATATAATTTATGAATAAGATATATTTTATCAGTAATTTGACATAAGAGTTAATTTATGATTCAGTAAATATAGGGTGTTTTTTTAAGCCCGATAGAACTTGAAATTGTAAAAAATAACACAAAAAATTAAATTGTAATCAAAATTTTTTTTTTATTCGAAAGATCAATACGTGACATTAACATTTGAAAATGATTTCGGGCATATGGGCACCGCGGCTGTTCTTGACGAAGCGCATTCTGGACGTCCAATTTTGGGGCACTTTTTCGAGCACTGCTGGCCGTATGTCACGAATAACACGAACAATGCTGGCCTCCAAGGCGTCAATTGTTGCTGGTTTATCAGCATAAACCAGTGACTTCACGTAGCCTCACAGGAAATAATCGAGAGGTGTCAAATCGCACGACCATATGCGGCAATTTTGCTTATTAACAAACCCGTTAAGCCAAAAATGCGCCTCATCGCTGAACACAATTTTACAGAATGCGCTTCGTCAAGAACAGCCGCGGTGCCCATATGCCCAAAATCATTTTCAAATGTTAATGTCACGTATTGATCTTTCGAATAAAAAAAAATTTTGATTACAATTTAATTTTTTGTGTTATTTTTTACAATTTCAAGTTCTATCGGGCTTAAAAAAACACCCTATATAAAATTTTTATGTGCCTAAAATACGTAATGTATATTTTTTGTTAAATCTCTGATATATTAAGGAGAAAAAATAATAAAACAGCACTATGTACTAATAACTTTTCCCCAAAATAAATTCCGTTTAAGAGGGTTTTCCGTTGTAGAGAAATTTCATTGTATATCATACACTTTCAGATTTATATCCATATAACTCATAACTCACAGCCCTCGAAGATTGGTGTCGTAATTGGATTGGTAAACAAATCCCAAAAAAACCTACTGACTGCCCTACAATATACTTCAATTATGTTACCCTTACCGCTGTCGAACAGATCCGCTGCCTTGGACTACATCTGGAAAAACGACTTACCTGGAATCCTCACTCAAGACTAAAAAGACAGGATGCACGTCGATTTCGACTATTACAGCACTTACTAGACAAACGGTCTAAACTCCCAATTCATTACAAAAGACTGATCTACATGACAATAATAATGCCCACTAAACCTTCGAATTCCTCTCGTATCCAATCTTTACAATCCAAAATCTTCGTGAAATCCTAAATGCTCCTTACTTTGTCACAAATAAAATAATCTACAAGGCCTTAATGTAACCGATCTAGGCCGAACCAGATATCAATCCTTCCATTATAAACTCCCTAACCACTCAAACCCATTAGTTTCTAATCTTGCTTCCTCTTTTATTCCGGACAATGCTCCGAGGGGTCTGAAAAGAAGATGGCCTCGAAACCTTATATTGTAAAAATGTTTTTAGAGTGCTACCAATGGGTAGTTTCTCTACATGCGTGTACCATACCATTATGATTTTACTTTAAATTTACCTGATGTATTTTATGTATGGTCGTAAATATTAATAAATAAATTTTAAAAATATATATATCCATATAAATGGTTTAGTGGACTAATCTTTTCTTCTTGCCGAATATTGTACATAATTAGGAAATACTATCATACTATTCTCTTCATTACGTAATTTGTATAAAATATTCTTATAGAGATTATAAATAAATAATGGGAGGTATTTTATTATTATGTTACAAGCATAACATGAAAAAAGAATAAAATATTTCTTATATACAGAACAACTGCATTAGGTTTTCCAATAACTTGCTTTGACACTTTCGTTTTCTAGAAACGGATTGATCGAACCAAAGGGAAGTAATCTGCATTTCGCTTTCAATCACTCCATTTCTAAGTAACAACATGTTTGACTGTTTCCATTCAATCCTTCCTTAATAACGTTTCTGTTTCCCTCCACATTCTAGAATCTGTTGTATTGTTGTTGTTGCCTGTAAAATGTTTCTGTTACATACTCTTGAATGTTAGTATCTCAAAATTTGATTCCATTTGTTGCGAATGATTGAGACATCTCGCATCACAAGCTGTTCGATTGCCACTGCAAACAGACAATTAATTTAGTGGAACCCAATTTCGTAAATAAAACAAAATCTGGACAAGGAGAAAATCGTAGACATTTTTTATGCTAAACGACAAAATTTTGACACCAATGTTACATTAAAAATGGCTCTGCGAATTTCGATCAATTTCAATACCGTCAACAAAAGTAATCCAATTTATAATTTATTATAATAATCTTCGATTGGATTTAATTATAGAATCACATTTAATTTATTTATTGAAGTTCCATATTTTTCAAATGTATTGACTTTTGATATTGTTAAGATTGCTATTTTTATAAACGAAGATTTACGGAGAATACTTGTTTTTTTTTATTATAGCACAGCTATTAATAATAAAGTAAAGCACCGTATGAAAGAAGTTAATGAAAAGAAAAAAAAAATTTTTTTAGTAACGATATATACAAGGTTGGTAACTTTGATATTCAAATATTTGCTGCCGGTAGTTGTAAATCAGAGTTGAGATAATTTGTTTTTTCATTATCATAATAATAAACACATTTACAGTAAAAAAATTATTATTTTACATGAGTACAGATTTCCATTATTAAACTCTAGTCACCGTATTAAAACCTATATTCATATATAAAACTCAAAAAAGTATTTGTAATAATTTATTCAATTTTTTTATCTGTGTTTTATATCCATATTATATAAATTGATATTACCACAAGATTTATTATTGTAAAATACACATAAATGTTAAAATTACATAAATGAAGAGGTTTCTCATTCATATTTGGAAAAAATGTATTAAAAAAATCATCTATTTTCATATATACAACTCATAGAACTATTTATTATAATTTTTTTTTACCTGTATTTTTATATCTACAGTATATAAATTAATATTATATACAAGAGTTGTTATTTATACATAACTGTTAAAATTACATAAATGTCTCATAACATTACATTACATAATTGTTAAAATAGGTTTCTCATTCATTTTTGGGAAAAAAATTTATTAAAAATCTATTTTCATATTTACAACTCATGGAAGTATTGATTATAATTTATTATTTTTTTTTTTACCTGTGTTTTTATACCATTATATAAATTAATATTATACACAAGATTTATTATTAATACATAACTGTTAAAATTACATAAATTAAATCATTTCTCATTTATATTTGCGAAATATTTATTAAAAATCTATTTTCATATATGAAACTCGTGGAAGTATTGGTAATAATTTATTTAATTTTTTTTAACTTGTGTTTTTATATCTACAATATATAAATTAATATTATACACAATATTTATTGTTTGTCATTTTTATTCTTTTATTTTTCACTAATATCAACCTAATTCTAATAAGACTTCTATTGCTTTTCAAAGCACTTAGTAAAGTGCCAATAGAATAGGCCGAAACGATATATAAATATGGATTATATTTAATAATACTATTCTAAAATATTTATTAATTATATAATCTTATATTAAAATATATTGGTTTAATGTGGTCCGAAGGTTTTCGTCTTCTAACATTTCGATTGATATGTAATAATTAAAAATGAACCCAACAAAAAAATTAAACATCACAATAAAGCTGTTCATAAACAAAAATTTATATTGATAAAAAAAAATTGTATAAATTTTTTATTTTATGATTAAGGTTTAAATTATTGTTATTATTTAGAATTAGTTAAAATAAAAAAGAATTCGACGAGGATGGGATTCGAACCCACGCGTGCAGAGCACATTGGATTAGCAGTCCAACGCCTTAACCACTCGGCCACCTCGTCTTGTTTGAAGGGACCGCCAAAGTATATTTACCAGCACAATTAATAAAATATATTGTATTTTTTAAATTAATACGGAACTTATAAACGTTAATTATGACCGTGACCTTTCAAAATAGATTTCCAATAAATATTATATTTTATGTAATATCTAAGTATATTCAATATAAATATAGTGGTATATTTTTAGTCTTGTTAATAAAAAATATTTCGATAAAGATAATATTTATGATTGATTCATTAACTAATAATTGGAAGTTAAGCTGTTTGTTTACTTTCTACTGCTGCGTGATTACCACTTCAAGATTATAATTTCAGATTTATTACACAGCACTGAAAAAAAAATTAAACGAGCTTGAATCTCTATTCAGATATTTTGTCTATTTAGCAACAGTAATAAAAGTTAATTTCTGGTATGGAAACATTAAATAATGTAGTTAAAAAAAATAATAATATTCATATTTCAAACAAACCCTTATGTGTCTCCAGTCCTGCAAGAGATCAGAACCAATTTTTAATCGCATATATTTTATTCTATACACAATAAGAAGTAATACGCATTTAATGAAAAATTTATTTATGTCGACTTTATAATAACATCATCATATAACAATCCCAAATGTTAAGGGATCTTTTTACAGAGTGAAAAACCACGCAATGCTTTGCAATTGCTATAGTACAAGAGCCCAAGAGGAGAAAAAAAGGCAGTTATCTCACCCCAATTTTTGATTACTTTAATGAAAACTATGTATAATTACTAGCCAAAATTGATGAGTCTGCCAAGTATAAGTGGGAGGAATAAAAAATGGTGGCTGTCCAAAGCGATAACAAAACGGAGCTCTATATCTTATAAAGTAGGAACAACACAAGAAAACCTAAGAAAACGTCATTTAAAGAAGAGTAAATGTGCTAAAATATGAGCCATAATAGAGTTAATTACGTCCAATAGTTCTCGAGATATAGCTTTTTAAAAAGCAACGTTTCAGAAAAATGTATGGGACGTACTGAAAGATCAGTAGTTAGTGAATTTATTTTGAAAAATCTATATCTCAAAGACTATTTGACGTACAGATGTCTAATAGCACTCAAATTAAAGCTAGTTTAATGAGCTATAAAGTAGTTTATAATGTTTATCTTCGTAGGAGTAATAGTTTTCATGAAATTTGCTAATATAAATTGATTTATAGTTGTTCGGACAAATTTGTATTTGCCAAATTTATATTCATATGTCAATATCATAAAAACTACTACCCCTACGAAGATAAGTGTCATAAGCTACTTTATAGTAAGTTAAATTTCCTTTATTTTAAGTGCTGGAAGAGATATGCGCGTCTTATGAATCTAGAGATATCTTTTTTTTTTTTTTAATAATTTATTTATTGATATTTACAACTGTATACATAAATACACATCAAGTAAATTTGCTGTAAGTGGTGTTATGACATGATACAAACATGTGGAGAATCTACCTATTGATAGAACCTATTGTTTCACTCTTTGTATAAAATATGAAAACTTTTAATTACAAATCAATTTGTAAATGATGACTTGGGCAGAATAGTCTGCAAAAAGTTTTTTAAATGATTGATGTGAGTGTAAATTTATATTAAAGATTGTCCTTGAGGGTGATCGAATGGTCCTAAACGTAGGACTTTTAAGAGAAATTAAGAGTGCTTTTAAACTTAAATTGGATACAATTAAATTTATTTTAACATAGATTTTCTTATAATTTTTATATATCTGTTATAGTTTCTTCAGTTTCAAAATCATTTATATGTACAATAAATTTGATATGATAAAATATTCTTCATCATCATGGAAGTAGGGCGAGTAAATTAATTTGTGAAAAAAAAATCTCTAAATATAAGCCACACTAATTGAGTCAAAGTCCTTCAACTTATTTCATTTTTGCCTTTTGACACAGGATCATTCCTTTGGGAAATTTTGGGCACTTGACCAAGGTTAGGAAGGAAGAAATGAATTTAGGACATCGTTTAGTATAATTTTTTTTTAATTTAGCGCTCGGAATTCATAAGGAATGCTAATAAAATCTTTTACGCCATATTTTTTTTTTTTTTGGAGTAAGTGGAACTAATTAAATTTTGTAGAACCGTCTCTTTTTATGATGCTAATGACGATTCTCTTCAATATTATAAATTTATATTATATTTGATTTAATTATGTGAATCGTAGGGTGATCAAAGGTTCTATTGGAGTGTATATACATTTTTTTCACAAAAAGGGCATTATTTAGTTTAATTTGATTCGTAATATATTTTTGTTTAGTATAGATGTGTATAAATGTTTAATAAGGTAGGAATCTGTAATAATTTTTTTTTATAATTTCGAGGTTCGGTCCGGTTTAAAACAAGGCGATTCTCTATCACCTATCTAATTTAATCTGGTATTAAAATATGCTATCAAAAATGTGATACATACCGTAAATGGTTTAACTTTAGTTATCATTGTGAGGACAAGAAAACTATAGAATTAAATACAACTACGTTGATAAACTCAAGTAATAATACAAGAGCCCAAGAGGAGGAAAAAGGCAGTTACTTCACCCCAATTTTTGATTACTTTAATGAAAACTATGTATAATTAATTACTAGTCAAAATTGACGAGTCTGGTATAGGTAGGGGAAATAAAAAATGGCGGCTGCTTCAAAACGTTAAAAATAACTCATTTTTCATTTGGAGCTCTGTATCCTTAAAACTACCAACAACAATAGAAAATCTAAGAGAACATTATTTAAAGTAGAGTAAATTTGCTAAAATATGAGCCCTAATAGAGCTATTTACGATCAATAGTTCTCGAGATATAGCTTTTTAAAAAAGCAACATTTCTTAAAAATGTACTGAAAGATTAGTAGTTAGTAAATTTATTTTAAAAAATTTATATCCGAAAAACCATTTGAACTACATATGTCTTATAGCACTCAAATTAAAGTTAATTTAATGGGATATAAATTATGTTGTGAATATCAGGGATATGAATATAGGTTTATGACGTTTATCTCCGTAGGAGTAATAGTTTTCATGATATTTGCTCAAATAAATTGATTTATAAATATTGGGACACATTTTCAATAGCCAAATTTATATTCATATACGAATATCATAAAAAATACTACTCCTGCAAAGATAAGTGTCATAAACTACTTTATAATAAGTTAAATTCATTTTATTTTGATTCATGGCAGACATATTTGCGTCTTATGGGTTAATATAACTAGAGTTATATTTTTTAAAAATCAAACATTTTATACGAACAACTAGAAATTAACGTTTTGCGTATTTATTTTGTCAAATATCATAAAAACTACTACTCCTACAAAGCTAAACGTTATAAACTATATTATAGTAAGTTAAATTAGCTTTAATTTAAGTGTTACCATACATCTATACGTCACATAGTTCCTGAAATATAGACTTCTCAAAATAAATTAACTAACTAGTAATCTTTCAGTTTATTTTTATGAAACGTTTCTTTTTAAAAAGATATATCTCTAGAACTATTGGACGTAAATAGCTTTATTAGAGCTAATATTTCAGAAAATTTATTCTTCTTTAAATAATGCTCTCTTAGATTTTCTATTGTTGTTGGTAGTTTTAATGATACAGAGCTCCGAATGAAAAATTATTGTTTTTTAAGGTTTTGAAACAGCCGCCATTTGTTATTCCCCCTACCTATACTTGGCAGACTCATCAGTTTTGACTAGTTATTATACATAGTTTTCATTAAAGTAATAAAAAATTGGGATCAAATAACTGCCTTTTTTTCTTCCCGGCTCTTGTACTATAAGGAAGTAGGTCTAATTAATAAATACGAATAAAACTAAGTACACGGTTAGCAGTAGGTACGGGAACAATTTTGGTGATACAGATATAAGAGGAAATAAATTTGAACAGGTAAATGGTTTTTTATAGTATTTAGTTTCTATAGTGACTAGAAAAAACAAAATTGATGAGGCAATAAAAGCGAGATTGAAGGTGGGAAATGCTTGTTATTTTTCAATTTCGAAACTGCTTAGTTCGCGCCTTCTATCAAAAAAATTAAATGATAGAATTAAAAAAAAATATTATCCTTCCTACTGTTCTTTACGGATGCGAAATATGTCCTGTTACACTAAGGGTGGAACATTGCCTTAAGGTTTTTGAAAATAAATTATTATGTAAAATATTCGAACCGAAACAGGATAAGCCGGAGAACTTAGGACACACAACGCCGAATTGATTACCCCGTATTCAAAATCGGGTGTAAAATCTTATCTATTTAATTTACTATACATAAACTAAATAGGTACTTATTTTTAGTATTTCATTCATCTGCTGTCAATAAGTAAATAACCATTGATTTTGATGAATTATTAAGGACATACATCAGTGAATATCTGAATGAGGTATGGTAAACGGACAAAATAAAATTTGTTGAGAGTTAATATATAAGAATAGCATATAAGATAATAGTAAACCACATTATATATGTGAGTAGGGGAGCGGGTGAAGGGACATGACGGTCGTGTGGGTTAGGACGCAGGTCCAAGTGCGTTCGGTTCGATTCCCACCTGGTTAAACATTCATTTTTCGGCGGTCCCGAAGAATAAATCTTGACACTCCCACCTTGGTTAGTACGTGGCGGGAACTCAGGTAGCGGCCAGGGGTTGGCAAAAAGGACCACTATGCCCACTTGCCAGACTTGTTCCCCCCCACCAAATACCAGTACCAGGGGAGCGGGTGGCTTAGAGTTAAGATAACTCCAATGTTCGAATCAAGATGTATACAGCATATAATTATTTTCTGTATCACTGTAGCTATGAGTCAACCCTGTGGGTTCAGAAGCCCTCCAGTATCCACCCAGCTTCATGGAGTTGGTACTCGTAATTGGTAAAACTCTGGCGGTCAAGCGCGATTCTGATCAAATACCTCCTTGCACAATCGTTGGTCTATTAACAGTACTCCTTCACAAAGTACTACACCACTGACACGTCGCGAGTTGTAGTAGTACAGATTTAATTTTGTTTTTATATACAAACATATATTATACAATAATTTATAATTTCATACCTATTGCTTAAGTATTTGTAGAAAAATACGTGTTATAAAATATACTAAAGAGAAAACGATTTGGAGGGAAGCAACGAACTCCACTTCAATCATGAAACTGTTATTATCTTGTTTTATTTCAACAGTGACAATTGGGTGCGTCCTGTCGTCAAAAGACTGCCAGTCATCGTTATACGGTGGCCTGTAGAGTATATAAACAACATGTTTAAATATATTTAGGTATTAAATATTAATTACAGGGACTAGGAAAAACTTACGAATCACATTAAGCCCACCTTTTATAAATATAAAATTATATAAAAATAACAAAAACATTGAATAGTAGCTAGAGTAGTTTATTTAGAAATTATACATACTGCATGCGATACCGCATATTATATGCATGTAAAGCGGGTTTAACATTAAAAATGTTATTGATATTATATTATGAATTTAAAAAAAGATAAAAGAACAATTTGGTAAGATGGTCGGGGGGTGTGGTCACCAAAAAAACATAAATAAACAAAAAAATATTTATTTATGCCGACGCTTCGACCTGAGTTTCAGGTCTTCATCGGGAGTCAAGCGGGGAATGTTGGTTAAAACTCAGCAGTTTTAGACCATCTTCCCTAATCAGTAATCTACGCCTCATTAATAAAAGAACAAAATGAAATATAAAATAAAAATCAAATGTTCTTAAAACAAAAAATACCCTATAAGCAAATCATTTGTTCTATTAAAGAATAATTCTCAAATATAAAATATGAGAAAAAGAAATCAATAAAAATTCAAAAGTAAATATGTGTGTACAAAACTAAAAAAAAAAATTTGTTTAAATATTTATTTATTGCTATTTACAATGGTACATTATAATACATTTAGTAAATCTGATCTAAGTTAAAATGGAGTGTTACAGGCGTGTAGAGAATCTACTTTATAGCTCAATAAACTATCTTTAATTTGAGTGATAATAGACATCTGTACGTCATATAGTTCCTGTGATATAGATTTCTCAAATGTATAGATTCTCTATAGTAATTGTAAAGATATAGAGCTCCGAATAAAAAATTTATTATGTTTAAAACATTAAAACAGCCGCCATTCCCTCTCCCCCTACCTATACTTGGCAGACTCATCAATTTTGATTAGTAATTGTACGTAGTTTTCAATTAAGTAATCAACAATTGGGGTGAGATAACTGCCTTTTTTCTCCTCTTGGGCTCTTGTACTACAACAATATCTTCACCGCTGCGAAATGTACTGTCAACGATCACGGGCGATCTGTATTACTTCCACGACAGTATAACATTAACTATCATAAAGTTTATGCCATGGTAATGCCTCCAATATCTGTTAACTGTCTCTGTTTAAACTAAAATTATGTTTTTTTTTGGGATACTATTATTATAACAAACAATATTTGTGGACATGCGTTCACAGATAATTTTAATTTATTTTTGAATTTAGGCCTAATCTCTTTCAGGAAGATGTTAATGACTTGAGAGTTTTACATTATACCTTTATACAACATCAAATAAACAAAGAGAACACTATATTGAGCTTAATGACTAGCTATCGGATTTTCGGATCAGGTCTTTCAATACACAAAACACTCGGCGTTTCAGAACACAAGTGTAATTCCTGCCGAACAATGGAGGATGAATCCGTTTCAGAACGAACAACTCGACAACTGCTCATATTATTCCAGACGAGATGTTGGCGAACAATGATACACTTCAGATAGGATGTATCTCTTTGCATCGATGAGTGCTCGTCTGTTCTCTGTACCGAAATCGGCTCAACTACAGCTGAAATTAATTTGTATCCTATAAATACTTCGTGATTTACTTTTTTCTGCTTTTCAAATTTTTCTTTATTTTGAATATTATATATATTACATTTCAGAGTCCTCTGCCTTCAAGGTACTTCTACAAATTTGAACAACAATAAAATGATAATAAAAGCTATTAAACATTTATTATTTAAAGTAGCTGACCCGGCAATACGCCTATTTAAGGATTTAATGAACACAATTGATACCTTCTTATAAAATAGTGTATTTAGTTAAAATTTTTTTTTTTTGTTTCACATCCCCTTTCTTCTTCATAAAATAGTTACAAAATATAAACATATGTACAATACAGTATATATATACAATTTGTTGATTTTTGCCCTTTTACTGGAGCTGCGCTCCATTCTAAGGGATGGCTCGATATAATACAACATTTTTTGAAATTCCACTGTTCAATTTGAAAATATGTGAGGTGCTGGGGCGGACTTTAATTTTTTGACTTTTCACTAAACCTAAAACTGAAAATTGTGTCACTGTCACTTTTGCTGGGTTAAAGTTGTGATGGTCTCGGGTGTAAATCCTGCCATCGGACTGGTGGAGGTGCTGGTGTCAGTGCCTGGAAGAGTGGATTGGTCAAAAATTGGAGGGAGTCAAAGAACGTGACGTGCCTCCGACTAATGAACTCTGGCACTGAGAGAAGTTCTAGGAGTTGATACAGTTCCGGGGGCTTCTTCCTCTTCCACGATGTTGTGCGGACCATCCTCCGCAGCATGGTGTCCTGGAAACGTTGGAGGTGTCGCTGCGTGCCTTCGGAGAGGTAGGTGAAGAGTGGTGACCCTAAAGGAGCGCCGGCCTCAGAATACTTTTGTATATCTGCAGTTTAAGCCGCAGAGAGAGCGCTGGTGATGTGAGGAGGTGGTTGAGTCTGTAAGACCGCCTTCTTACAGTTTTGTTTTCTGGTAGATGTGGGTGGAGAATTTAAGATGACGGTCCAGCTTCACTCCTAGGTAGACTATCGAGTTTGAAGGGGAGATAATCGTACTGTCCAGGTTGAGTGATTTCGGGAGAGTCGATCTTTTGTGCTGTTGGTGAGCGAACACGACGCAGTCTGTCTTAGCTGGGTTCATAGAGATATTGAGACTGCCCAGTCGTCGGACAATTTCCTTACAGACTGCTCCGGCGCGCTCTAGTGCATGTTTTGGGTTCATACTGCTGCTGTAGATGGCGATGTCGTCGGCATAGGCGGCAACTGTAGCCTTTCTGTAGTTTTCACCAACAACATCAGCTGTATAGATGGAAAACAGCACTGGCGATAGGACTGCTCCCTGTGGCACTCCGCATGTCAGTGGGATGGAACGGGAAAACTCATCTCTAACCCGTACAGATATGGTCCTGTTTTCCAGGAACGATGCTATCACACCGTTAAAATTAAACATTTATAGATACTTTATTAACATGATTTGGTAACATGAATTGAACCAACAGTGATATAAAGCAACGAAACAGAAATTTTTATTAAAAAATATAAATAACTTCGTTATTTATAAATACTCGAGCAATCTACAACAAACTTGGCAGTGGTTTAGAGCTCTAACTGTGTCTAATTAAACAAAATAGGACCGGAGATATAAAATAAAACGTGTGAATTTCTTTCCCCTATTTGAAACCCATATTTCACAGCAGACATTCAGTTTTCCAAAGGTTCTATTAAGGTAGGAATTGGATAAAATGCAGAGGATTAATAGTCACCTGAAGAAAAGAAAAATCTTAGGAATAAATCGAGGTGAAAAATTTCTAATTTTTAATTTCTTTGAAAAGAAACCTTCGGTATTTAAGGGTTTAAACGATGCTATAAAGGAATATTTCTTAATACTAATAATTAAAAAAAAGGACCGTGGGTAGGACATGTCCTTAGGATGGGCAGTGAGGATGCATCAAGACAACTACTGATTAGTACAAGAGCCCAAGAGGAGAAAAAAGGCAATTATCTCACCCCAATTTTTGATTACTTAATTGAAAACTATGTATAATTACTAGTCAAAATTGATGAGTCTGCCAAGTATAGGTAGGGGGAATAAAACATGGCGGCTGTTTCAAAGCGATATACAAAACTAATGTTTCATTCGTAGCTCTGTATCTTAAAAAGTAAGAACAGCACAAGAAAACTTAAGAGGACGTCATTTAAAGAAGGGTAAATTTGCTAAAATATGAGCCCTAATAGAGTTATTTACGTTAAAGAGTTCTCGAGATATACTTTTTTAAAAAGTAACATTTCATAAAAATGTTGTATGGGACGTCTATTATCACTCAAATTAAAGCTAGTTTAATGAGCTATAAAGTAGTTTATGATGTTTATCTTCGTAGGAGTAATAGTTTTCATGTAATTTTCTAATATAAATTGATTTATAATTGTTCGGACAAATTTTTATTTGCCATATTTATATTCATATGTGAATATCATAAAAACTACTACCCCTACAAAGATAAGTGTCATAAACTATTTTATAGCAAGTTAAATTTCCTTTATTTTGAGTGTTAGCAGACATATGTGCGTCTTATGGAATTAGAGATATATTTTTTCAAAAATCCAACATTTTATCCAAACTAGAAATTAACATTTTGTGAGTTTATTTGGTCAAATATCATAAAAACTACTATATGTACGAAGGTAAAGGTCATAAACTTCTTTATAGTCCATTCAACTAGCTTTAATTTGAGTGCTAATAGACATCTGTACGTTACATAGTTCCTGAGATATAGATTTCTCAAAATAAATTAACTAACTACTGATATTTCAGTACATTTTTATGAAATTTTGCTTTTTAAAATGCTATATCTCGAGAACTATTGGACGTAAATAGCTCTTTTAGGGCTAATATTGCAGCAAATTTACTCTTCTTTAAATAATGTTCTCTTACGTTTTCAAGTGTTGTTGGTAGTTTATAAGATATAGAGCTCCGAATGAAAAATTATTTTTTTTAAAGGTTTTGAAATAGTCGCCATTTTTTATTCCCCCTACCTATACTTGGCAGACTCATTAATTTTGACTATTAATTATACATAGTTTTTATTAAAGTAATAAAAAATTGGGCTGAGACAATTGCGGAAGCTGCTGGAGTAGACCGGGATTCGACACCGGATTGTGGGGCCACCATATTAGTAGAAGTAGTATAAATTATTTAAAATCTTTCGGGAAACTACTTGCTATCTATTTCG
Source organism: Halyomorpha halys (assembly GCF_000696795.3). Taxonomy (NCBI): domain Eukaryota; kingdom Metazoa; phylum Arthropoda; class Insecta; order Hemiptera; family Pentatomidae; genus Halyomorpha; species Halyomorpha halys. Next base: position 1,217,529 of record NW_027104938.1, on the reverse strand, counting down.
TTTCTTTATCAAACAGAACGAAATTGACTTTCGTCCTTGCTGTTTGCATTTTGCTCAGCCTTCCACATATTTATCAGTTCTTTTTTTTGTTTATCGTTTTTTTTTTTGCCCATCACATCATAATTAGAAGACATAATTTCAATTTTGAAAACTCCAAAATTTTAGATATAGAAAAAAATACAAAAAGTAGCAGAATATAAGAAGCTATTTATATCACAAAAAATATCAATAGGATTATATATTTTAGTACAGACCAATTATTATATATTTTTTTAAATTTTTAGAAGTACCCTGAAGATCAAAGATGACTGAACACCGAAATGTCAGTGCATTGTAAACATTTTTTAAAATAAAGAAAAATTTGTAATGGAGAAAGGATAAAATTATTAAATATTTATATGATATTAATTGAACCTTTCCGAAGTAGAAGATTGGTGTATAAACAGAAGTTTTATCCTATTTATCATTACCATAATAGTATAAAGTTTATACACGTTTTTAAGTAAAAATAATTCCTAAAAAGACTAGTTTTGAATTCTTTAATTTATTGTTGGTCCGTTTTTAGTATAAACATAATTTAGAAACAGCTTAGTGTGCAGAATCCGATTGTTTTTGAAAAATAAAAGAAAAAGTGTTATTTTATAGAAAATAGCAATGCTGAAAAAAATTATGAATTTGCTAACATTTATGCCCCAAATAAAAATAAAATACACATCTCACGTAAAACCTAGTCTCCAAAAATGGTTTGTGGGTATTTGTTTGTGAAGAGCTTAGTTCAAAAATGAAAAGTGGTTCGAAACTAAAATTTCATATTTGAGGTGGGTGACAGAAATTTTTTCACTAAAATCGACTCACCAAAAGTTCCACTTTATAGAATCGATTTCCCCCCCTTTTTTTTTTTTTTCTTCAAAATGTATTTAACTATCTTGTTTAAAGTCAATAAATCAATGAGCAATTATGTGTTCTTTAATATCAGATAGGCTTTATTCTTTTTTTTTTTAAATATTTATTTATTGCTATTTACAACTGTACATTATAATACATTTAGTAAATCTGATCTAAGTTAAATTGGAGTGTTACAGGCGTGTAGAGAAACTACCCATTGGTAGCACTCTAATGACATTTTACATTAGCTGGTCTCGTGGCCATATTCTTTTCAGGCGCCTCAGAGGATTGTCAGGAATGGAAGAGTATGCAAGGCTATAAACTAGGGGGTTTGAGTTGTTAGGGAGCTTACAATGAAAGGAATGATATCTGGTCCGGGCTAGATCGGTTACATAGGGAACATTAAGGTCTGGTTTTATTCTTAAGTCCTCCCTTATTTGCCGGAATTATCATCGACATATTTTCATCTGTTCCACCATTTGTACAAATTCCTCAAAGATGAAATTTTTGCAAGTGATTTTCACGTAAAAAATGCATTTTCTTACTTAATTTCTTCAAAAAACGCTCAATTTTTCAGTTCTGGGATTGAAAAATTGATTACACGTTGGGGGAAATGTATAGAAAATGAGGGTAAAATATTTTGAATAAAAAGGTTTTGATTTCATAATGTTGTTTTACTAAATTACTTCTTCTGTTAAGACTGACAATTCATATGAAACTACCCAATATAATAATAGAAGTAGCAGTTCGTATCATGCTTATTGTAACTCCTGTGAAGATAAACAACTTCATGGTTAACCCATTTCAATTTAAATGCTAATAGACATTTGTACGGCTAATAGTCTCTAAGAAATAGTGTTTTAGAAATGTTTATTTGGAAAACATGTTGGTTTTTTTTTTTTTTTTTTTAAACTGTATTTCGTAAGTTATTAAACGTAAAGAGCTCTTACAGTGGGTCTCAAATTTTAGCTTATTAGAAAATAAACGAAGTTAATTAAAATTACTTTGTAATAATAGAAAAATATGGTTGACCGTATGAAGTAGATTGTAGGAAGACATTTCGGGTGTCGGTTAATATAGGTATCAAAATTGTAGAATAAAACTATTTATTGTTTGCCAACGTTTCGTTCTAGTTTGCAGTGCTTCGTTAGTGCTAAATAAAAAGCAAGATACAATTATTGTATGAATTGATGAAACATTAAAATAATATTGTTATGTAACTATGTTAGTTTGTTCATATGGATGTCTACTTAAGAATCTCTGGAGAGCAGGGTGGCTCAGTAAGGCGCTGTGCTCCCAACTCAAAGGATATCCCGGGATGATTACTGTTACTGGTTCGGTAGTCCTCGAAGGTCCATCCAGCCTTTATAATTGGGGTAAAATCTGAGCATGATCATGAACAAATAACCTCCTTGCACAACCGTTGGTCTGGTAGCAATATTTGTTTGCAATGTACTAAACCCCTGCTCCTTCATGGGTTGCAGTGGAATAGGTTTTATTTTTTTTTTTACTTTTATATCTAGCTATCAATCTGTTTTATTTACATGTAAGTTTTATAATTTTCACAAGGTTCACCTACTCTTTATTATCTTATTTTAGTTTATAAAGAATTGATGTAAATGTATAAATATTTAAAACCTATTTTTGTTTTTCTTAACGGCAACACGCAGAATTTTTAAAATGTATTAAGTTAAAACGGTTTTCTCTTATTTATAAATTAGTAATAATAAAATAATTGTACTAGCTGATTTATTTGTATTATCTGTTGCAGAGGCATGGCTGTTGGCGAAGTATTGGTGTGCTTGACCGCTGTCGGCCTCACCGTGGGAGTCCCGATCTGGTGCCAGGACTGCCCTGAGGACATGAAGCGGGACGTATGGGTGTCGCGGGGCTGGGGAGCCAGCGGGCTGCCCTTCAACTACATCGACCAGAGGGCCCGCCAAGGTCCCTCCAGGGTATCCGGGCCCGAAGCTCCAGAGGCCCAGCTACTGGAAGCCACTGGAGGCGAGCCCTCGGCCCAGTTCCTCACCGCAAGGCTCGTCTCTGAAGGCGAGAGGTACCCCGCGGTCCCCCAGCTCTTCGTGTCCTACGGCTGGGGACCGCTCGGCAAATAGTTCACCTTTCTGAACATAATTATTTATTTCATTTAATTTTTAAAAGCTAATTTGTATTTTGTTTTCTTTCTATGCGATAAAGAATGTGCTAAGTGATTAATAAAATGATTTTTGAATATACATATTTTTTATCCTTTCACCGATAGAATTCACATGTTCATTGATCTACTATAGGGGTATTCATGATGTTGTGTTAAATGTTAAATGTTATAACTAAAAGATTGTGAGCAGCCCTATTTGAAGTCATGTTAAACGTTAAATGCATAAGAGCCCCTAGCGGATTTTCTCAGCAACTTGTTGTATAAGCCTTTATGTTTATAACCTTCCTTCCAGACCCTCATGTTATTGTTTACTTCAGTTTTGATTTAAGTAATTAATTACAACATGCCTAGAGTGAGTGAAAAGTGGAATTTGTGTGAAAGTTTAGCTTATGAAATGAAATGAAAAAATAACTTTATTCTGAGACATATGTCCCCTAAGAATAATTACATGGTTCATATAGTGAGATTTTTATCTGGCGAGCGTTTACAAATTTTCAGATAGTAGAATGATATTACATTGTTTTTTTTCTCAAATGTATCATTAAAATTATCCATTCTGGTTTAATAACAGGGATATGAATACCACAAACACACGAAAGAACTGAGCTGTCACAACAACGAAAATGGCGGCGATCTCAACTGGTCTATTGTGTGACGTCATTCTCCATTTAACAGACCAAGTAACAGACTCTCAGCCATGTTAAATGTTATTTCGTTTTACCACGGTAAAAGAAGGCAATTTTTTTCGATTTAACATGAGTTTTTCCATTTAACACGCTTTAACATGTTAAACCAAAGATCATGAATACCTCTTATGTATATGAAGTGCATTTAGATGTTAATCAATCTTCTGAATAATATCTGAAATCCACGCATAGGCGCAGGCAGAGGAGAGCAGGAGGAAGCCGCCCCCCCCCCTAGATTTTGGGACACAAGATAAAAAATATTTAACTTATTTGATACGTGGTTTTTTTTTCCTCAGGAAACATGCTATAATTAGGAAGGTAATGGCGAGGAAAAGTGGCGCCCAAAAAATCATCTGAGATAAGTGCAAAACTGCCTTATATTTTCATTGTGCGTGCCATTGTTAAACCTTGTTGTTAACGATTTAAATTCAGTACTTTCATTTTCAATAATTTGTTGTGAATTTTTTTATTTATTTATTGATAAGTATTACAATCTGCCACAAACTTGGGCAATGAGTAACAGTGCTAATTGAATACATTCATACCAAAAACTAAAAAAAGAGGAAAATAAAATAAAAAGTAAATAAATAAAATCTCTATATGATGTACACAGAAAAATGAATAAATAAAATGAACATAATTAAACAACGTAAAACACATTATATTCAATATTTACAATCTCGACCTGAGGATCCCCGAGCCCACTATAGGGGTATTCATGATCTTTGGTTTAACATGTTAAAGCGCGTTAAATGGAAAAACTGATGTTAAATCGAAAAAAATTGCCTTCTTTTACCGTGGTAAAACGAAATAACATTTAACATGGCTGAGAGTCTGTTACCTGGTATGTTAAATGAAGAATGACGTCACACAATAGACCAGTTGAGATCGCCGCCATTTTTGTTGTGACAGCTCAGTTCTTTCGTGTGTTTGTGGTATTCATATCCCTGTTATTAAACCATAATGGATAATTTTAATGATACATTTGAGAAAAAAAAAACAGTAAAAAAAAACAATGTAATTTCATTCTACTATCTGAAAATTTGTAAATGCTCGCCAGATAAAAATCTCACTATATGAACCGTGTAATTATTCTTAGGGGACATATGTCCCAGAATAAAGTTATTTTTTCATTTCATTTCATAAGCTAAACTTTCTCACAAACTCCACTTTTCACTCACTCTAGGCATGTTGTAATTAATTACTTAAATCAAAACTGAAGTAAACAATAACATGAGGGTCTGGAAGGAAGGTTATAAACATAAAGGCTTATACAACAAGTTGCTGAGAAAATCCGCATTTAACGTTTAACATGACTTCAAATAGGGCTGCTCACAATCTTATAGTTTATAACATTTAACATGGTAAAACATTTAACATTTAACACAACATCATGAATACCCCTTATATCTCCCACGTGTGTGGGGTAGAGCAGGGTTCTTCGAGATCCTAGCGCAGCCACTGGTCTTATGTTACCTAAAATTAACCGATTGACCAGAGAAAACATAAAAATGGTCACATAAATAAGAAAAGTTAAAATGAAATCTATAATTAAACTTTTTTATTACAGTATTATTTTTCAATAATAAAAATTTCAACTACAAACTATACATAAAACTAACTAATTATAAGTTCTATCTATAGCTAACACTTCATAATTAAATGTTAGTTACTTATTTCAGATCATAGCTAATTTAGTCCTAAGAGTTACCTTTGAGGAAACAGCTAACAATTAACCGGTTAGTTTTAGTTTCCAATTCAACTAGAGCTAATTTAGCTTTGGTTGTTAGTTCTTAGTTATAACTCTTTAGCGCACTTGCTCAGTCTCCACTGGCTCATTACCAGTGATGCGGCGAGAGAGATGCGCTGGGATCTCTTGAGCTCTGCTCTACCCCTCACA
>NW_027104938.1:1201448-1211538 GCF_000696795.3 Halyomorpha halys | reverse complement strand
TTATTTATTTTTTTTAGTATGTATGAGATCATTCATCACTATTACCTATTGCCCACAACTGTGTGGTAGATTGTAATATCTATCAATAAATAAATATATATATAAAAAGTTATAACTAACTTTTGGTTTCTCTGACACAACTGAATCCTGTTTATTTTAAGGGTGTATTTTTTTTAGAGAAAAAAAGATATAACTATACGTATATATAATCCACATATTTGATTATGTTATATTTTCTTTTAAATCTGTGTATTAGTTTTGTTTTGTTTTGGTAAAATGTATTTATTTGTTTGTTTTTCTGTAAACTGATCTACTGCTGTGACTATTATTTCTCTGGTTTGATCTCACATTGCTGTCTAATAGAGAATTTGTTTAACGGGTCACTGGAGAGGATCTAGAAGGGTGAATTCGGGAGAGTGAATTTATTGATCAAATGAAATAAAAATTGTGAAATGGTGAAGTGGAAGGAACAAGAAAGGGAAAGAAAAAATAAATTGAAATATTTGTATTTAGTATGTAGACTGGAATTGATTGTAAATGGAAACTGTGGGGGGGGGGGAACTGTTTCTCTTTTTTTTATTATATCAAGTAGATATATGTAATTTATATATGTCCGATCACGGATTGATTAGTATGCTGTGTAATGTAGCAACCAGATGTACCGTATTTGGGCAGCATGAATAAATAAAGCATTTCTCTCTCTCTTTACGTAAATGTTGATATTCTTAATATGCAAATGCTCCGCCATTTCATCCCACTGTTACATTAAATCCTCAAGAGGCGATTATTGAAAATCTGACCTACGATGTACCTAAACAAGAAGTCACTGATCGATAGAGGTTTCTCCTTACTAACGATGTAATATAACCTCTTTCTAATAATATTATTACTAATTTCTTGGAGGGAGGGGGAATAAATGATAGATAATATAATCAAATCTGTTAATTACTTTTGGGGTTAAATCGTTTCACTGACAACAAGAAAAACGGTGGACTTGGCAATTTTTTTCTCTAATTATTTCTTCCAAAAAATTCCATCAGATACACTACAATAGCCCAAGAAAAGAAAAAAGGCAGTTATTTCACTTTAATTTGTTTCTTAAATATATTTTTTTCATAAATCAAACTTATTGTCTGCTAGCACTCAAAAGTAACTATAAAATAATTTCTCTCACGTGTCTTCGTAAGGGTTGTAGTTTTTATGATATTCGCTTATAAATATAACTTTATAAAAGTTAATTAAGGCACATAAAATTTTATCTCAGGAACTATGTGACGTACAGATGTCTATTAGCAATCAAATTAAAGCTAATTTTATGTACTCTAAAGTAGTTTATGATCTTTACCTTCGTAGGAATAGTAGTTAGTTTACAACTATTTATTTCCCGACGTTTCGCCCCACTTTGGAGGGCTTCATCAGGGCTGCTCAAAAATATATAAGAAGATGGTTAGGGTTGCGGTCAAAAGTGAAACAAAAATAGTTCACAACTAACCTTGCATCCTCTTCCATTCCTGACAATCCTCCGAGGCGTCTGAAATGAAGATGGCCACGAGACCAGCTAATGTTAAATGTCATTAGAGTGCTACCAATGGGTAGTTTCTCGTTTGTAATTGTAAGTTGTAAATAGCAATAAATAAATATTAAAATAAAAAAATAATCAAAAATTGGTGGAAATAACTGACTTTTTTCTTCTCATGGGCTATTGTCCTAATAGTTTTGTTCTCCTGTATAATAATGAAGTACCTAATTTGAAATGTACCAGAATTAATTTCAATTAACTCGAAGTAAGTTGGTAAGTGAAAGTTATTCGATATGCGCAAACGATTTGTTTAACGCAAAAAAGCTGTTATAAGATTATTATGTATGTCAATAACTTATAAATATACTTTTTGTATCTCAATATATGAATAAGGTTCTGCTATTTCGGTGTTTAAGGAAGGATGAATGGGGCTTGTCTTAACCATAAAAACTGGATGGTAAATCCAGCTTTGGAAAAAAAGAATGGATATGATGTTTTCTCTATTGACGATTTCAATAATCTTTTACAGAACTCGAGGAAAAGTTTACAATTTTTGATTAGATATTACAATATTTTAAAACAATTATAACGTAATGAAATACTATTGTTGGAATGTATTGTCGATTGTCTTGATAAATTTTTTTATCTAATAATTTTCAAGGCATTTTATTTTATATTATTTATAATTACCCAAGATCATGTCGGATTACGATGAAGAAGAAGAAGTTGGGGAAGAGAGAGAGGAAGATGTGGATGTGATCGGGGTAAGCCAACACAACCTTCAATCGAAATTAATAATTTACTTTAGTAAATACTCTGTGTTTAGTCAAAGGAGACGTGGAAGTGATTCAATCGCACGACTGGCGTTGTCATGTTACTAATATTGTCATGGCTACGATATTTATTTATCAATGGTTCATTCATAAATAAAGGTCGTATCCATGGCAACTTTAGCTAATTTTTTCCCAGCACTGATAGTACAAGAGCCCAAGAGGAGAAAAAAGTCAGTTATTTCACCACAATTTTTTATTACTTTAATGAAAATTTGTATAATTAGTCAAACTGGATTTAGTGAATGACACAATTCTTCCTTATTAAAATACAATAATTTATTTCATATCATCAGCAACAACAACGTTTCAGGAGATTTCGCCCATCTTCAGGCTGCTAACAAACAAATTCAACAAAACCATAAACATGCGCTAACAACAACACTAATATAGGGTTTTTTTTTAAGCCCGATAGAACTTGAAATTGTAAAAAATAACACAAAAAATTAAATTGTAATCAAAATTTTTTTTTTATTCGAAAGATCAATACGTGACATTAACATTTGAAAATGATTTCGGGCATATGGGCACCGCAGCTGTTCTTGACGAAGCGCATTCTGTAAAATTGTGTTCAGCGATGAGGCGCATTTTTGGCTTAACGGGTTTGTTAATAAGCAAAATTGCCGCATATGGTCGTGCGATTTGACACCTCTCGATTATTTCCTGTGGGGCTACGTGAAGTCACTGGTTTATGCTGATAAACCAGCAACAATTGACGCCTTGGAGGCCAGCATTGTTCGTGTTATTCGTGACATACGGCCAAAATTGGACGTCCAGAATGCGCTTCGTCAAGAACAGCCGCGGTGCCCATATGCCCGAAATCATTTTCAAATGTTAATGTCACGTATTGATCTTTCGAATAAAAAAAAAATTTTGATTACAATTTAATTTTTTGTGTTATTTTTTACAATTTCAAGTTCTATCGGGCTTAAAAAAACACCCTATATATCATATATACTAAAGAACTATTTATAAACTATTTACCTGATAAATATAAATTTATTTTTTAACTATTATAAATAGTTCTTAAGCACCCTGAAGATTGGAGAAATCTCCCGAAACGTTGTTGTTGCTGATGATATTAAATAAATTATTGTATTTTAATAAGGAAAAATTGTGTCATTCACTAAATCCAGTTTAATGCCATAAGACTATTCCAGTAAAAGATCATTGAGTTTAGTATAATTAGTATTCCAAATTGATGAGTCTGCCAAGTATACATAGGCGGAATAAAAAATGACGGCTGTTTCGAAACCTTAAAAATAATTATTTTTTCATTCGGAGCCCAATATCTTTGACTATCAATAACAATAGAAAATCTAAGAGGACGTTATTTAAATTAGAGTAAATTTTCTAAAATATGAGCTCTAATAGAGCTATTTACATTCAATAGTTCTCGAGATATATTTTTCTAAAAAAGCAACATTTCATAAAAATGTATTTTGAGAAATCTATATCTGGATGACCATTCGATATACAGATGTCTATTAGAACTCAAATAAGAGCTAGTTTAATGGGCTATAAAGTGATTTATGACGTTTATCATCGTTGAAGTAGAATTTTATATGATATTTGCTCAAAATAATTGATTTATAGAAGTTCGATATATATTTGCCAAATTTATATTCCTATGCGAATATTATAAAAACTACTACCCCTACGAAGATAAGTTTCATAAACTACTTTATAGTAAGTAAAATTTCCTTTATTTTGAGTGCTGACAGACATATGTGCGTCTTATGGATCTAGAAATATGTTTTTAAAAATCAAACATTTTATACGAAGAACTAGAAATTAACAGTTTGTGAATTTATTTTGTTAAATATCATAAAAACTATTATTTCTAAGAAGGTAAAGGTCATAAACTACTTTATTGTACGTTAAACTAGCTTTAATTTGAGTGCTAAAAGACATCTGTACCTCACATAGTTCACGAGATATTAATTTCTCAAAATAAATTAACTAATAATCTTTCAGTACATTTTTAAAAAATGTTGCTTTTTAAAAATCTTTATCTCGAGAACTATTGAACGTAAATAGCTCTATTAGGGCTAATATTTCAGCAAATTTACTCTTCTTTAAATAATCTTCTTTTAGATTTTATAGTGTTGTTGGTAGTTTTAAAGATATAGAGCTCCGAATGAAAAATGTTTTTTTTAAGGTTTTGAAACAGCCTCCATTTTTATTCCCACTACGTATACTTGGCATACTCATCAGTTTTGACTATTAATTATACATTTTCATTAAAGTAACCAAAAATTAGGGTGAAATAATATCCTTTTATTTCTTCCTGGCTCTTGTACTATGAGTATAGGTCGATTAACCATTGCAGATTATTTTTGACAAGGTTTGATACATAATGCCAATATACATAATGTACAATATACAAGTATACAGTAGTACAATGTGGATGTGATGACATCACCTTTGGGTAAAAGTAAGAATAATAAAATAATAATAAAAATAAAAATGTATTTTAAAATGGACACTGAACCGGCATTGACAACTAAACCGAAACCGAAACTCACTTGACCAATATGCCTGTAGTCATATACTATCCACTTTGCATTACACCTAATTATCATTACCGCTTTGTATGACATACATGTATCTTTTTCTTACTCCCAGAATTCTTCTGGAATACCTCTATAACATTAATTGAAATTGAAAAGAAAAAAAAATTCTATTGAATAAGTTACAAGAGGTTTTATGGGATTGCTAAAATAAAACATTAGGCTTGTACCTACACGGTTATATAAATAAAAAATAACTTAGGAGTTTGGTGGGTATATTGAATGGTTGGAAGCCTCATATCTCTCCATGATTCTGTCGGGGTTGTCTGGTCTTAGGCGGTTCTCCAGCCTAATATCCACTTTACAGAAGCCCCTCAACAAGGCGTATTCAATTAAGTTAGGAACGACCGTGCCAGAGGATGAGTCTTGGACACTGATGCAGGTAGAAGAGTTCTAGGAGAGAGGGTCTGAGGTAGAGTAACATTCTAGTTGCCGAGATGAAGCGGACGGACTAAGATTGCTGGAGAGGAGGAGAGTAGATTGGCCATCGTCTTTGGTATGCGTACAGAAAAACAACTCTTGAGAGAATAGATTGGCTATGAACTTCTCTATCTCAAGTAGAGTGTACGTACGCCACCAGTGCTAGGACTAGGCCGGGGAAGGAGATGGATCTAAGATCAAATTGGGGATTTAGAGTCCCTTATTTATAGGCCTAGTCCATGCGGCTGTGACCGAGAAGCGGTCGGTACATGTCTGCTTGAGATAGGTTCGTGCATTGTTTTGGTTTCGTTTATTAATCATTCTATTGACATTGTTAGTGTTAGGTACAGACATTATTAATATATAAAAATGACCTGTGAGGCTCGAGGTGCAGCGCTCTGGTGGGTTGTGTAACCGCTTGCTCCCTCTCGCTACAATTCTCTCATCTCTTCTTGTTCATGCCAGGGAACATCTTCCAGGAGGTCTACTCACACATTATGAAGAGAATTATCAATGAGGGTGCGATTTTCTATCTTGTTCTGCCCTAGCTGTTGATTCTAGCTGCTCATAGAGTTGGCTGAGGAAGCAAGTTGCTCTTTAGGCCACTCCATGGCGAAACCTTTGTCTAAACGTTTTTGCCCCACAAACTTAATTCAATGATAAAAAGATTTTACGATTTGTGTTTGAAAAATACTGAGATTATTACAAAAAATGTATTATTAAATTTATTAATAAATTAATTATTGAATGAAAAGCTGTTTCGGAGTTATAAAGATGGGGGATAATCCCGAAACGTCGTTGTATATGAAATAAATTGTTACAATTAAACAAGGAAGATTGTGTCATTCACCAAATTCATATTAATTCTAAAAACTCTTCCAGTGGAAGATCATTAATTTAAGTTTAATTTTATTATTTAATATTTAGAGTTCTATCAATGGGTAGATTCTTCACTTGTATGTATCATGTCATTATATCACATACAGCAAATTTACTTGTATATATTTTGATACAGTTGTAAATAACAATAAATAAATTATATAAAAATATATAATATATTTAATATCAAATAATAGCTCGTTTACTAATGAGGAAAGAATTTTTTTGAAAACATCTTTAGTTGAACTTAAACGTTATTGAACAGTTCATGAATCGATATTCTGAAAGCCTGGATGCCTTTTCCTCAACACACTTGTCATTTATGTTAAATAAAATGACGGTTTGAAGTTTACCTTTATTTGATACAAGTCGGCTTTGACTTTTAGCTCTATCGAAAAGTTTTGTACGACTTATTCACTCCTGAATGATACGAACATTCCAACTTCCTCAATAAAACAAGTAACGACAGAAGTAAATCACAGTATTTGAATTTAATACTAACTCAATTTGATGTTTGCTTTCAGCTACATAGAACATTCAATCCTCATTTTATTGTCCCAAATTGATTCAATGTACAGAAATTGGGTATTTTAACTCCAGTAATATGTTGACATGAATCAATCGAATAATTCTTGTAAATTTCAACTACAGAAACTTCTAGAACAATAATGATTTTCTGTAACTAACGTATTTTGTATCAAAGTCCTACAAAAGTGAGACAGTGAGAAAATGCTTAGTTTTAAACAATTTTTTAAAAAGTATATTTGTTGACATTTACAACTCTATACAATAAGTAAATTAGATGTTAGCTATACAATGGTATAACTTTGATAGATACAGGGAATTTGTCAAGGATAAAGACCTCTTGTTATTGCGAGAATGGACCTATAACTCGTGGTATGGTAGGGTCTTCATTAAAACGGATGCTCCTCAAAGCTACTTAAAAATCAGTTGCCCTATAACTCACTTGAGAATAATTGCCTAACTACGACTCTCCGGTAAATATGCAAGCACTCTAAATGTTGGTCCACACAAACATACTTTGGACCCACAAAAGCTTTGTTCAGCTTGTGATGGAACGGCCCTGGTGGATTTCTTCCATTTTTTGATGAATTTCCCCGCGTATCATGAGAACTGAACCCGATACATGCCATGCCGAAACTAAGCAATATTATCCGAAATTAGTCGTATGAATTTCTGTCTGTACACTCAGGATTGGACCTTAAACTGTTTTTATATATGTAACCCAAAACCTGTTGCTTAGAGCTGGACACCTATCGTCCCAATAGGAGGTATAGTTTTTGTTTTGTTTTTTATTTTTTAATATTATTAAATATGAAGTGACGTTTTTGTTTTGCTGTTTTATTCTAACGAATATAGATAGCCCAGCTTCGGCATATTTTTTGTTATCACTTTATGTAAACGATCTTTAATTCATCATTTTTGTAAAATTACAACAATTGATTATCTATTTCACAGGCTAACTCTATTTCTACATAAACAAATAAATAAATTATTATTATTATACAATGGTATGATACAGACATGTGGAGAATCCACCGAACTCAAATAGCATTTTTAGGGGAGACAATCTTGAGGCCATCTTCTTTTCAGTTTATTGGAGTTCCAAAGTCTTTTGTAGTTAGTGGGAAGTTTAGACAGTCTGTCTAGTAAATGCTGAACTGGTCGAAACCGACGAGCAGTTCCAGTCTTGTATGAAGATTTAGTTAGTCCCTTGTCCAGAAGTAGTTCTAGGTTACAGCTCTGTTCGACAAGAATAATTGGGGTATTATTAAAGGATACTGTTGGGCAGGAAGTCATTTACGGAGAAGAGTAAAAGTGATTAGCCGGGAATTATTGGAATTCTTTTTAATCCTCCTGAAAAATAGTTTCAAAGCTGGTGTTTCGGGTAACCGAAAGTGTGAAATAGATTGGAGAGGGCTCCCATAAGAAAGGCACTACCAGCGCCTCATGTGGCCAAAAACATAAGCTTACCTCTACCAGCGCTCTCGGTGGAAAAGAAGCAACCTGGGCTTCAGAGAGCCATCTTGTTTTTCGCCTACAGCAGTTCTCTTTTTTTTTTCTTCACTATCATCTTTAGTACAAAATGAGTGAGTAGATAGACTCTGAAGTGCCCTCTCATCAAGAAATGAAGGAATTATAGAGAAATCAAGAAAGTAGGAGGGAGTAACTAGAGAATGGAGTAAGTCCACGCAATTCAGCATAATTAACATCCATCATCATCAACCACATCATTAAATCTAAAGTTTTCCATAGCCCAGTTATTCCAAATTCATTAACATTTCTAACAGCAAATGTTTTATTTCGGCCACCATCTACTACCTGTAACTTAGACAATAGATTTTCCTTTTCAGTTAACCATGTTTTTTTTTCATTATATATTGTCCACTATATCCCACCAGCTAATCAAAATTAATATGAGTCTCGCCTTAAGTTGGAAGGCGTTCTTCATACAGCTGGTGATGTGGGATTGGAAGGTTTGGAATACAATGGAAGGGTCATTATCACTGATGCGTCATCAGCATACGTGGTGACGATAGTGTTAGGATGGTTTGGGATGTCCGCTGTAACTGTATAAAGGATAGGACCAAGGATAATACCCTGAGGTACACCAGCATACTAAGAAAAGAGGCACGAATAAGTCCTGTTATGATTTACTTTAAGTAATTTAGGGTAAGTAGGGATAGGGATTTGACTGAAATTAATGACCCGGGCAGAATAGCCTGCAAACAGTTTTTAAATTATTAGATGTAAGGAGTAAATTTATATTTAAGATTATCCTTGAAGATAACCGAATTGGCCGAAACGTTAGACTTTTAAAGAAATAATAAAGAGTGTTTTGAGTCTTAAGATCTGTATTTAGAACTTTTGTCTCACTTGGTTATATTTATTAGTAACTTGTTTCCAGGCCACTTACCTGTATACTTCTTTATATTGTTATTATTAATCCTGTTTACATACTTTATAAAAATAACAATTGTTTTGAAATGTTTTCATGTTGATGTTTTGTTAATTCTAAAATGTTTGTATCTAGTATTTAGCCCTGACAAAACGCTACAAAGTGGGTTGGTTAACAATAAATAGTTTTCTTTTAATATTTGACTATTGACCCCACCCGGACTATCTTCCTCTAATAAAACTGATATACTTTAAACAATAACAAATGTTGAAATTTCAGGAATACGAAGGGCAAAGAAATGAAAAATGCCAACGTCACGGAATAGGAAGGGCCCTGCTGCCCAACGGGGATTACTACGAAGGGCGGTACAACCAAGGTCTGAGGCACGGTTTGGGTTTGTACATATTCAAAAATGGCGCCCGTTATAATGGTCGATATTCAAAAGGAAAAAAGGATGGGATAGGGATCTTCATATACCCCGATGGAACCAAGTATGAAGGTATTTATTACTATACTATAATTACTAATACTGCTAACTTATTAAAATACTGGCAGTACTTGTACACAAAAGAGTGTCCGATTTCACGAAAACTATTATAGGAGAATATCAGGGAGGGTTCCGGCCCAGTAGATCGACAGTTGACCAAATATTTACACTGAGGCAGACAATGGAAAAGTGCTACGAGTATAACATAGATCTACATTTGCTATTCGTGGGCTTTAAAAAACCTTATGACGGTGTGGACATAAAGGAACTTTTAAAAGTCATGGCAAATTCATACAGAAAAAACTAGCCAGGCCTGTAGAAACGACACTAATGAACACTTGTTACGGTTGCCATGGTGAAATAAAAACATTGGCGATATCTACGTAGACAAGGGGTGTTACGGTTGCCATGCTGAAATAAAAACACTGGCGATATCTACGTAGACAAGGGGTGTTACGGTTG
>NW_027104938.1:1190493-1201033 GCF_000696795.3 Halyomorpha halys | reverse complement strand
CAAGGGGTTTTACGGTTATCATGATGAAATAAAAACACTGGCTGGATCTGTTCAGACAAGAGGTGTTATGGTTGTCATGGTGAAAACAAAACACGAGCGATATGTTTGAGGGAGTGTGTTTTGTTTGAGTGAAGGCGACAGTTTGATTCTGGGAACTCGTATGTTCAGACGAGTGAGTTTTGGTTTTGTGAAGGCGACAGTTTGATTCTGGGAACTCGTATGTTCAGACGAGTGAGTTTTGGTTATGTGAAGGTTAAAGTTCCATTTTGGAAGTGTTAATAGTTTAAAGCCCCTCTGTCTTCATGGTTTGAACCGGAATATCACCATGTGAGAAATGTTGTCATCTATGTTTTGTTTTTCAAAATTATGGTGTTTACTTCAACAGACGATCATTAACAATAGAAGTGGAGGACTACGTGGGGTTTGAACTAAATTTTATCTTGTTTTTTTAAATTTTATATTCACTTTTATACTCTTTTGGATAATAATGTAAATATAGTTATTAAGGTTAAGGTTAAGTCAAACTATAAGTTTTAATTGTTTTATTAATTGATAAGAATTCTTTTTCATTCTCTGTATATATATTTTTTCCTTATTATTAAACTTTTGTACATATAATTCAGTTGTTCTTTCTCTGCTTTCTTTCAACTTGTTTATTTACTTATGTTTTTTTGTTGTTCACGGAATATTACGATAATTCAACAGGTGGGTAGGTAACACCTCTAGGTTTTCTGTTATCTACTTGTAAAGGTATTCGCCAATGGTCATAATTCAACAATTGTTTATATAGTGGTATATTTTAGTTATATCGTGGGCATAATGCTTTGGGGTTTTCGTTATTTCCAAGAAAAATAATGTGGCGCCTAAGGAGTAATTTATTCTTTATTGTTTTTTTTTCTTTTGGGATTATATATTTTTTATTTTGACTTTAACTCACCCCCTTCTCCGGTTATACACTGCCTACCGGGTTAAGCTTGAAAATTCGCTGTCCGCTTTTTTTGTCTCTTCACTTTAGATAGTTGATGTAAAACATCGATTTTAGCACAACCACTCTAATTCACGATGTAAATACTTCATTGATAATTGTTGTCATCTTCGATTTCTTCTAGGATTAATTTTTACTAAAATCGTGTTAAAGAAAAACAAAAGTTGAAAACATTTCAATCTATGTACTTAGCAGTAATTCAAAGACTTCGAAGTGCCGCCATCTTGAATAATTTGAACAATATACCATATTTGACCCATTAAAATTGGTTAGATTGCTTTTTAGTTCAATAAAAATATTGAAACGTTGATACATAAAATAAAAAAACTATTTATATATAAAAATAACTATTATTAAAAAAAGAGGATATTACAATATAGGAAACATTATTAAGAGCTAATGAAATTTTCAGGTGAATGGAAAGACGATGATAGGCACGGTTACGGAATATATTACTACGCCAACGGAGATTTCTACGAAGGGCAGTGGCGCAAAGGAATCAAAGAAGGGTTGGGATGTTATTTTTTCAAAGAAACGGGTGCTAAGTACTTGGGCCTATGGAAGGACGGCAAGATGAGCGGGCAAGGGCAGCAGGTCACCTCCAACTACAGGTTCTATGGCAACTGGGTCGAAAACTTAGTAATATACATTTATATATTGTATATTATATAATTAATATTAAATTTTCTATTAAAAGATAATACAGCAGAGGTATTCCTGATCTTTACTTATTAGGCGTATTCATGATATTGTGTTAAATGTAAAATGTTTTAGCATGTTAAATGTTATAAGTATAGGATTGTGAGCAGCCCTATTTAAAGTCATGTTAAATGCATAAGAGCTCCTAATGGATTTTCTGAGCAACTTGTGTAGTAACCTTTCCTGCCAAAACTTCATGTTATTGTTTACTTCTAAGTTTGATTGCAGTAATTTATTACAAAATGCATAAAATAAGTGAAAAGTGTAAAAGTTTGGCTACTGATAGTATTTTTTAAAAAGTCCAAAACACAAGACAAAAGAAAAAACAAAATACAAACTACGAGTAAGTAACCTAACACGACAACAAATAAAACAGTGACAAGCTCAGCTGGTCTGTTTCGTGACGCCATTCTCCATTTAACAGACCTAGTAACAGACTCTCAGCCATGTTACATGTTATATCATTTTAACATGGAAAAAGAAGGAAATATTTCTCCATTTAACATAAGTTTTTCCATTTAACACGGTTTAACATGTTAAACTAAAGATCATGAATACCCCTATTATACATATTAATGTGTGTTAAATGGAAAAAGTCATGTTAAATGGAGAAATATTTCCTTCTTTTACCATGTTAAAACGATATAACATATAACATGGTTGAGAGTCTGTTACTAGGTCTGTTAAATGGAGAAATATTTCCTTCTTTTACCATGTTAAAACGATATAACATATAACATGGTCGAGAGTCTGTTACTATAGGGGTATTCATGATGTGTTAAATGTAAAACGTTTTACCATGTTAAATGTTATAAGTATAGGATTGTGAGCAGCTCTATTTAAAGTCATGTTAAGGGTTATAGGGGCCTCTACATGTTGGTCAAGCCAAGGCGAACTCGGGCATGCACGAGCATATGGATGGGTGACTTGTACGAGTTGGCCTAAGCTCGTTGCCGATCCGTCGAGAGTCGGTTTTTGGACACAGATCAAAGGGGTTCGTGAGAGCGCTCGTGTGTCTCCACCTTGCTCTTTGTCTAATTGCAACTGAGAGCTGTTAGGAGGTTGAAGCTGTTTGTTGTTACTGTTTATAATAAGTTTTATTTTTAATCTTATTTATTTATATTTAATTTCCTTTCATTTTCTTTTTTTTGTAATAAAAATAATATAATCCCAGTGCAATGGCTGAAACCATTTATCGTCGCCATGCTTGCCTCTCTGAATAATACTGACATGTGGATGGTCCGCTCTTTGTTTGCCGAGCATTTGTACAAACCTCTGATTCGTGGCGAGCGGCCAACTTGCGGATTTTCTAAGCAACTTGTCTTATAACCTTTCCTTCCAAAACTTCATGTTATAGTTTAACTTTAATTAAAGTAATTTATTACAACATGCCTAAAGTAAGT
Source organism: Halyomorpha halys (assembly GCF_000696795.3). Classification (NCBI taxonomy): domain Eukaryota; kingdom Metazoa; phylum Arthropoda; class Insecta; order Hemiptera; family Pentatomidae; genus Halyomorpha; species Halyomorpha halys. The sequence goes on along the minus strand of NW_027104938.1, from coordinate 1,197,946 downwards.
GTGAAAGTTTGGCTACTGAGTGCCTTGTTTAACTTATAACTTGTGAGGGACATAATCAAAATAAGCTAATTGACAAGTGTCATTACATTATTATTATGGTCATCCATTGCTTTTATTAGTTATAAAAACATTCAAAACAATACTAACAATAACAAAAAAAACACGAGCAAGTAACCTAATACAACAAACAAAATGGGGACGAGCTCGGCTGGTCTGTTGCATGACCACATTCTCCATTTAGCAGACCTATTAACAGGCTCTCAACCATGTTAAATGTTATATTGTTTTAACATGGTAAAGGAAGGAAATATTTTTCCATTTAACATGTTAATCTAAAGATTATGAATACCCTTTATGAATGTTAAATGGGGAATGACGTCATGCAACAGAACTGGTGATCTCGTCATCGTTTTGTTTGTTGTGCTAGGTTACTTACTCGTAGTTTGTGTTTTGGATGTTGTTAAATCTAATAAAGCAATGGATGACAATAATAATAGTATAATGACAGTTGTCAATTAGCTCATCTTGATTATGTTCCTCACAAGTTAAAATATCAAGAAGACACTCAGAATCCAAACTTTCACTTTTCAATCAATGTAGACATGTTGTAATAAATTGCTTTAATCAAAATTTAGAAGGAAACAATAACATGAAGTTTTGGAAGGAAATGTTACTAACCAAGTTGCTAATAAAATCCGCTAGCTCTTATTCATTTACCATTTAACATGACATTAAATAGGGGTGCTCAGAATCCTATACTTATAACATTTAACATGGTAAAACATTTTACATTTAACACATCATTATTATCCCTAGTGGAACATCTACAGCCATGTGAAGAAATATAAACTCAAGTTATAAAATTAAGTATTTATAATTTTTTTTTGTATTAAATTATTGCAATTAACAACTTTTATTTAAATAAAAACACAATTCTATACTAGAAAGTCTTGAGGCCTCCTAGGGGCCTCAGAGGATTGTTAGGATTAGAAGAGGAAGCAAGGTTAGATACTAGAGTGGGTTTAGATGGTTAGGGAGATTATAATGGAAGGATTGATATCTGGTTCGGGCTAGATCCGTTACATAGGGAACATTAAGGTCTTTATGTATGATTTTATTTGTAACAAAGTAAGGAGCATTGAAGATCTTACGAAGGATTTTGGATTGTAATAGCATAAGAGCCCAAGAGGAGAATAGAAAAAAAAAAAAAAAAAAAAAAAAAGAGGATTCATTCGGAGCTCTTTATCTTAAAAAATAAGAACAACACAAGAAATCTTAAGAGAACGTCAATTAAAGAAAAGTAAATTTGCTAAAATATGAACCCTAATAGAGTTATTTACGTTAAATAGTTTTCGAGATATAGTTTTTTAAAAAACAACATTTCATAAAAATGTATGGGACGTACTGAAAGATCAGTAGTTGGTGAATTTATTTTGAAAAATTCATAACTCAAAAATCATTTGACGTACAGATGTCTATTAGCACTCAAATTAAAGCTAGTTTAATGAGCTATAAAGTAGTTTATGATGTTTATCTTTGTAGGAGTAATAGTTTACATGAAATTCTCTAAAATAAATTGATTTATAGTTGTTCGGACAAATTTTCATTTGCCAAATTTATATTCTACGTGAATAACATGAAACCTACTACCGCTACGAAGATAAGTGTCATAAACTACTTTATAGTAAGTTAAATTTTCTTTATTTTGAGTGGTGGCAGACATATGTGCGTCTTATGGATCTAGAGATATATTTTTCAAAAATCCAACATTTTATACGAACAACTAGCAATTAACATTTTGTGAGTTTATTTTGTCAAATATGATAAAAAGTACTACTCCTACAAAGATAAACATAATTAACTATTTTGTAGTAAATTTAACTAGCTTTAATTTGAGAGATGGCAGACATCAATACGTCCAATGGTTTTTGAAATAATGTTTTTCATAAATTAAATTTATTGTCCGCACAACTGTAAATCGATTTATTTTAGCAAATATCATGAAAACTACTATTCCTACGGAGGTAAAGGTCATTAACTTCTTTATAGTCCATTAAACTAGCTTTAATTGGAGTGCTAATAGACATTTGTACGTCACATAGTTCCTGAGATATAGATTTCTCAAAATAAATTAACTAACAACTAATCTTTCAGTAGATTTTTAAGAAATCTTGCTTTTTAAAAAGCTGTATCTAGAGGACTATTGGACGTAAATAGCTCTTTTAGGGCTTATATTTCAGCAAATTTACTCTTGTTTAAATAACGTTCTCTTAGATTTTCTAGTGTCGTTGGTAATTTTTAAGATATAGACCTTCGAATGAAAAAATAATGTTTTTTTAAGGGTTTGAAACAGCCGCCATTTTTTATTCCCCCCATCTATACTTGGCAGACCCATCAGTTTTTACTAGTAATTAAACATAGTTTTCATTAAAGTAATAAAAAATTTGGCTGAGATAACTGCCTATTTTTCTTCCCGGCTCTTGTACTATAAGGATTGAATACAAGATGAATTCTAAGGTTTAGTGGAGCAATAAATGAATATTGATGGTCCATATGGTTTTAATTACTACTGGTATGACATTAGAAAAGAAACAAATTCACAAAGGTGGGATTGGAGTGGTAGAGTCATGGTATGGGGTGTTTTTAACGAAAAGGGAAAGTTTCCAGCAAAATAAATGCTGTTAGTTATCAAAATATTGTGGAAAAGTCCCTTTTGCCGTTTATTACAATGTTGGAAGAAAAAGAAGTCATTATTCATCAGGATACAATATACTCTACAAAACAATGTAGGATTTCAGGATCAATATTTTGGATTTGCCAGCTTTTAGTCCAGATCTCAATCCAATATAAAATGTCTGTGGAATCATGGCTAGAGAACCTTAGAGGCCTGAAATCCAAAATATTGATGTATATGAAGATGGTCAGGGTTGTGGTCAAAGGAGAAACAAAAATAGTTTACAACTATTTATTTTCCGACGTTTCAGGGCTTCACCATTACTTTGCAGGGCTTCATCAGGGCTGTTCAAAGCAAACGTCGCGAAGTGGGGCGAAACGTCGGAAAATAAATAGTTGTAAACTATTTTTGTTTCTCCTTTGACCGCAACCCTGACCATCTTCTTATATATCAATATTTACGGTCAACTATATATACATATATACAAAATATTGATGAGCTCCTCATGGCATTATTAAAAAAAAAAAAAAAAAAAAGAGACTAATTCACATAAAGCCATACAGTACAAAAACGAACAATATAATCTCTCTTCAACAATAGGAAGAAAACAGGTGGTATCAATCCATTAACACAAATGAAAATTTAGTTTATAATTATTCATAGTATAAACAAAATATCTTTATAAAATTTGATGTTCGGAAATTATCAAACATATCAATGGCCATTAAAATCTTCTTGCGAATCTAATAAATAAAAAGAAGTCTAAAAACATTATTATGCTATGAATTTACTTTTTAATTTTATAAGTTGAGTTTATATTTTTTAACAGGATTGTATATAATAGCCACCCACAGGGAATATGATTTTATCGGTTATACAGAGGTGTGTGTTAAGAAGGGCTTAATATAAAAATAATACAAAAATAAAATTAAACTTTGATACCTACTGAATCTAAAAAAATAAAATAAAATAAAACTTTATACTATTTAAAATTTAAAAAAAAAAAAATCACTTAAGGGACATTTCATCTCAACTATGGTTTTGTACACTCATTAGTGGTGGAATTTGAAAACTTGTGAACATCATGTCGAATTTCGAGGATTATCAAACCTTTAACCTTTATATCATTAAATAGACATGCTTTTTTTTTTTTTCTTTTTCTTCGATGATGAACTTTATAGAGTTATAGTATTTATTAATCACTAAATAGCATTATATCCTAATAGTTCTCAAAACGGTGCAGGTTTGGAACACAATTTAAAGAACAATGAAGCTGATTTTTTTTTTAAAGAATTCTCTGGTTAGGAAGAATATTTGACAAGGAAACATTACTGAGAGAAAAAACAAAACAAACCAAAACCTTACTCAATTACATAAAAAAAAAAAAACCTATATACTATAAATATCATAATTAATAACTATAATAAACATATGAGGTATTTATAATTGAATGCAGCTTGATATGAGAAGATGATCAAGGTTGTGGTTAGTTAAGATACACTAACAAACAACAAGATAACAACCTTAATTCAGAGAAGCATAAAACAAAAGCGAAAATAGTAACAAACTTGGAAATACACATAACAATAAATTAAGCAGGTAGTAGTTAATGCTGTTAGAAGATAAAATATAATATTTTTGAAGAAAGGATTGTATTAAAAAAGAGTGCTCATGTAAATGAATTATTGCCCATTGTATCATACATATCTTTTTCTTTCACACATTTCGTTTAATAATTTAAATTGTTTTCACTATTTATATATCATTAATCATTACTTACATATTTTATTGTGTCAATTCCAATTACTCATTATTTATATATTTTTTTTTATTTAATAACAGATCGGCCCGGCCACTGTTTCATAATGAAAGTTTATAGTATTGGTTCATAAATATAACTTTAGACTGGCTATTAGTGATATTACAGGAATTAAGAAGTAGTAAAGTACAAGTTACTACTGTACAAGTCCATGTGATTGTATTATGTTAAATCTATAAGAATAATATTATTAGTATGTACTTTATTATGAAACAGAGTCCTGGTGGGCCTTACATGCTTAATATAAGAGGTACATTTTTTTTAAACAATTGATTATGAGGGAGTCTCATACAAGGGATGCGGTGGCCGTGCTAGTTGGGGTGTAGGTCCCAGAGCGCATGGTTCGATTCCCACCTGGGGCAGTTAATATTTATTTTTCGCCAGTCCAACTCCCACCTAGTTTAGTCTGCAAAAAGGACCACTAGGCCCACTTGCCAGACTTGTTTCCCCCACCAAATACCATTACCAGTACCATTAATAATTAGTAAAAAAAAAGATAAAAGTAAAGTTAGTAACAAAAGCAATGACATTTATGTATTTAATAAAATAAATAATTGACTTATATATAACAGAACCGATAAATATAGAATTTATAACAGAATGTTCTGCAGCAGCCTGGGCTTCAGTCTTCGGGTTGTGGTTGGGTTTCCCAAGTTGTAAATCACTGCTCCTTTAACTGCAATAACTGGGAGTGGAACTTCAAGAACCTTTTTATTATTTACATTTTCTCCAGCACTTTCTTTATGTTTATTCCTGTATTTACATGAGCAATGCCTGATTTTTAATAATTTGTTTTTTTTTATGATTCTTACCTCTACAATATTATATTTTATCTTTTATTAGTATCAACTATCCTCTAATTAACTTATTGTTATGTATATATCCATGGTTGTAATTATTGTCTTTTTCTCTGAATCAAGGTTGTTATCTCGTTTTGTTTTTCAGCCCTGAAATTCAGGTCGAAATGTCGGCACAAATAAATAAATTTTACTTGTTTGTGTATCTTCACTGACAGCACCTTCAGCCATCTTTTCCTCACCTCAGAATGTAATAGTATATATAGATCAGTCAATAATACAACTTTTGGCGACATTTTGCAACTTTATTGTCTGCATAGTTTTTGAGAACATATATTCTCTTCAAATAATTGCCACAAAACTACAAGTACATAGAGCAATCTCTGACTAATAAATATTAAAATCAAAATTTGGTTTAATACAAACATTACTTACAATTCTCAAATGCAGTGTTTTCTACATCATTTCTTTAAAATTTCACTTGAATTTGTTTGTTTTTTTGATGTATGGTTTTTGGTGCATCAAATTTAAATTTATATCCTGTTTGTCTAAAATGTGTAGTGAGAGCAGTTGGGTCAGGTTAATTGGGGTTGTTTGTTATAGAGGTACAGCTATATTTGTGTTGATAACAACTCTATAACAAACCTGACCAAACAGCTCTCACTATAATATTTTAGACAAACAGGACATAAATTTAAATTTGATGCACCAAAAATCATACATCGAGGAAAAAACAACTTCAAGTGAAATTTTAAAGAAATGATCACAATAGAAAAACATAAGAATCAAGCCATTAATAAAAAATCAGAAGTACAAAATTTAAATTCATGCTATTCTAATCTAATAAATACATAAGAAACAATTAAAAACATAAAATAGAAACAGACTGACTACGTGCTGATAAATTTAAAAAATAAAACCAGGTACATCTGGGGATATATAAACAAACCTTACCTTCATTTCAAAATCGATTCAGTCCTTCCCTAAACCAGAAGATGGCAGCATCATAATTTAGAACACACTGCAGTTGAGAATTGTAAGTAATGTTTCTATTAAACCATATTTTGATTGTAATATTTATTAGTCAGAGATTTCATTATTTACTTGTAGTTTTGTGGCAATTGTTTGAAGAGAATGTATGTTCTAAAAAACTGTATTTTTCTCATTGTATGGCATGACTATGCAAACAATAAAGTTGCGAAATGTCGCCAAAAGATGTATCAGTACTAAGTTGTATTATCCATTGATCCTCAAGACACACCAAAAAAAATATATATATCTACAACAGTCAAGAGAAAAGTTATCAATATATACTTCTTTTTTTTTTTTTTAAAGCCATATGGAAATGGATGTTTTTCATTTTCTGAAAGTAAAGTGATCCAACACGGATTTTATTTAAACATTATGGGACCTGATATTGACATACCACCTGCTGGCTTCGGCGAAGAAGAAGAAGTGGAAACCGTACATCCAGTTTGGAGGCCAAGAGAGGTTAGAATAAATTAATTATTGTAGTGTTATTTTGCATATATAGGAAAACGGGATTGATACTGGTTGATTTTAATGTACAACAAAGGTAGAAGGAAAATATTTTTTTTTTTAGTGGATAAAAATGGTGTGTAAGAACATGAGTTAAGTCATGGTGGAGTTAAGTTTTTGTTAATGCTTTGGCGGAAGCAAGGTCTCTGTCCAGTACTATTACATAACAGTATTAGAAGTGTTATGTGTGGTGGCCTAGAGTCTAATGGTGAAAGCCATATTACAAAACTGTTTGAATTTGAATTAGGGTACTTTAGTAAGTGATTTGTTTAGTGTTTGAAGTGATACAGATAAAAAGTAGTCTTCCCAATAAATGAATTGTGTTGAAATGCCGAAAAAAGTATTAGTGATTCTTTAATCAATACATGTTTACGATGGTTGTTAAACTTGAGTTTTTACATAATAAAATTTATTTATTTATATAAGAAATTGTTTCTAATAATAGAAATGTGTTTTCTATATATTTAGATTTTTTTTTTGGAATAAAAAAAATTTGGAGTCAAGAAGTTACTAGGTCTTTAATATTAGTATAGTAAGTGGGATTGTTATTAATTAAAAATAGCTGTCTCACTCACAAATTAGCAAGGTCTTTAATATTAGTACAGTAGTATAGTAAGTAGCATT
>NW_027104938.1:1184604-1189329 GCF_000696795.3 Halyomorpha halys | reverse complement strand
GGTCTTTAATATTAGTATAGTAAGTGGGATTTTTATTAATTAAAAATAGCTGTCTCACTCACAAATTAGCAAGGTCTTTAATATTAGTATAGTAATTGGGATTGTTATTAATTAAAAATAGCTGTCTCACCCACAAATTAGTAGTCTTTAATATTAGTATAGTAAGTGAAATTGCTACAAATTAAAAAAAACTAACGGTCTTATTTAAAAATTAATAAGGTCTTTAATATTACCCGAATCTGTACATATGACTTTTCAATGTCTCTGATATAATTAATTGAAGAATCTAATACGAAAATCTTATTCTTGTCTTCTAGTACAAATTAATTTATTATTAAGAGGTTTTTAACTTTTTCAAATTAAACTTTTTGGAAGATTATTTTATGTTCTCTTATTTGTATTGAGCTTTTGCAAAGGAATGTCGATTTATCAAAAGAACTAGCTTCCCATTAAAAATGTAATAAACTCCATGAATCATCAAAAAGATCTTTTTTCAAATAAAATCTACACTTGTGAGTTATTAGTTATCAGAACACTAACAATAATTATTAATATAATGGATATCATCATATAGTAAAAGAACAAACATAAAATATTTAACAACTATTTATTTACCAACATTTTGTCGCCCTGCTTTGATGTTCTTCATCAGGGATAAAAAAAATACAAGATACAAAAGAACTAATGAAACATGAAGAAAATGTGTTGAAAATGAAAGATAATTAGATACAAAGTAGTAAACTAAGGTGGGGTTAAAAGTTATGTAAATATAAGTGTAAAAATTGTATAAAAATGAACAAAAATAAATAAAAATAAAATGTATAATAATAAGTATTGTAACACCCTCTTTTTTAAAATAGTTGTTTTTATAGATGAATGATTTTAGTTATGTTTTTATTTTATGTATCAAAGTTAATATTTATTAAACCAAAAAACAAGCTAACCAATTTTTTTTAGTCAAATATAGAGTGATAATGGCTCAATTCTGAGATCGGTAGATCCGCTGCCATGCTGAGCAAATTCAAATAAATCGTCACTTTATCTACTTTTCTACCATTATTGTATTCACCGTATATTTAAGTAAAAATAGAAGAGGAAAATAAGTATTAAGGAAAAATATACATGAAGAAAATGGACAAAAACTCAAAAACGTTATGCTACAATCGATGATCCAAGATTGTGAACAAAGGAGGAGAGACTTGTTGGTCAAAATGGCGGGAATAGGATGTCTCCGGGAAGCTGGTAGTCCTGACCACTTTTGTCTACTGTCAATGGTAGATATCCAGAAAGAAGATCAAGAGTCAGCAGTAATCCAAGAAGATTATACCATTAAAGGAAGAAAGACACTCTTTGTTTGGATCGCCAGAGGATTGGACATATCCTGGAAGCTAGAATAGGACCAAGCCTTTGTCTACTGTCAGTAGACTAGCATCTTAAGAACGAGGACATCGAGAACCATCACTCATCAAAGAAGCATATATCATTTGTTATTTTGCTCTTCCTAGGATTTAATTAAATATATTTGTAAAAGTAGCTATTAATTTATAATCTTAATATTTTCTTGAGACTGGTAATTTTTTAAATAAATAATTCAAATTTTATCCATTATAGTCTCAAAACCTTTTATTTCTCTTATAAGTCCGACGTTTCGGCCAATCCGGCCATCCTCAGGGACAATCTACTTAATACAACTTTGAAACTATATAATTTAAACAACTCTAACTTCATGCAGGCTATTCTGCCCAGGTCAAAAACATCAATTACTAATTAGTCAATATTACTTAAAACAAAGTCAAAATCATTTATCAGCAGACACTATTCCTTAAACTATTAATTTAGTAAAGTGTGTTTCTGATTACCTGGAAAACCATATCTATTTAATATTTTAATCTTTTCATTTAAACCTTGAAGTCTTCAAAGCTATATTTTAGATCTGAGAATAAATAAAAACTATTAAATTTCCTTTTATTTGCTTTAAATAAACTTTGAATATCACAGTATATATAAAAAAGAAATAACGTAGACTATTATATTTAAAATTAACAGAATTTTTATTTCTTTTTGTTCATTTTTATAAAACCTTTTCACTTATATTTACATAACTTTTAACTCCACTTTAGTTTACTTTTTGTATCTTATTATCTTACATTGTAACATATTTTTAGTTGTCTGTATCTTTTTAGCCCTGATGAAGACCTGTAAAGTGTGGCGAAACTTTGCCAAATAAATAGTCGTTAACAATTTTTTGTTCCTTTTTGACTACTCCCCTTCTCTCCAAACCATCTATTTCATATTCACAAAAATACGGTCAATTATTTATAATTATTATTTAGATAATAATTACTAATATTTTCCTTAGATCTCAGTTTTTGAAATTTTCCTTCAAAATTTTAGATCACTCCTTTTTCTGCGTCTCAACTTCCTACAGAACCGAAACCTTTGGAATATCCTTCAGATGTTTCAAGAAGTCCTTCCCCTGAGCCTACACCACCACCAACTGCTGAGGTCTGTGTAAAAGATTTCTTCAAAGATATCGCGCAATATGACAAATACCATCAAGACGAGAAATTACTGTGGCAGACTGACAAGTGGGACACGGAAATATTAGAGGAAATAAAGAAAAAAGCAGAGAAAAAACCTGTACATTTAAGCGAGGAGGAAGATCTGATGAACGAAGGTATGTTATTATCATTAGGCTTTATGCATTCTTGCTACCAAAGTCAGGGAAGGTTTATATTCAAGCAAGTGGAATAACTTTCATTTTACATCCGAGACATAATCAATCGATCGTTTTCGAGCATAATTGATCTAACTATTTACCCAATGTTTTGTTCAATAATACAACTTTATGAGGGGTACTAATAACATCATCACGACTTGTTGAGACAAAATCAGCTACAAAATTCTGATCAATTGCTTTTCCAACTTTTGAAACTGTACTATCAGTAGCTAACCTTTGTACTGTTTCTCTAGCTTAATGATCATTACTTTGTTCGAAGTCAATTCATGGTCTGGAGGACATTCACTCAATTCCTTTCAGTGAAAATAACAAAACAAAACAACCATAGATAATGTAGAGTTTGAGTTACTAAATTTATTATTGGAGTATTAGTTTCATTAGTTGTATCTAAATTTTCTTTAAAAGGGGGAAGATGTTATAAAATAAAATATCATATTTATGAGAGATAGTTGACCGTGGATGATATTTTCATGTGAAATATTTTCTTCTTTTAGCATGTTGAAACGATTTAACATAGTTGAGAGTCTGTCAATAGGTTTGCTAAATGAAGAATGATATCAGGCAACAGACCAGTTGACCTCCAAAAGATTATGACTGTTGTTTTGATAGGTTAGTTGGTTGTAGTTTATGTTGTTTTGGACGTTTTTAAACTCTAATAAAGTAATGGATAAAAATAATAATAAAGCAATGGGAGAAAAAACTAGGAGAGGAAACCAGGAACGAAGCTGTTGTAATTTTACTATCTCATATATATTACAAGGTTAAAAAAAAGTTTCTCAGAAAATCTGCAATAAGGTCCTATGCATTTAACATATAACGTGGATCTTAAATTAGGCTGCTATACTTATAATATTCAGCATGTTAAAATTTTTTACATTTAATACATCATGAATACCCCTAATGTTGTGCCAGGCTTCATATGTTAAAATTAGAGCCTCTAACTGTGAGAGCTCTCTTGCCAGTCATTGTCAAAGAAGAAGTCCTGTTTTAGTGACAGTCTCGCCAGAAGAGCCTAAGTATATCTAATCCGTACTTCAGAGGAATCCGTACATAAGTGTCCCTCATTTCGATAAGAGGGTATTGTGGTAATGAGGTTTGTGGAGTTCTCTCTTTAATTCTCTTATCTGCCATATTTTCTTCCCAATTTTATTCTTCTTTTGTTGGCAAGAATTTTGCTTTTGTATCAACCTTAATTATGAGATACCACCCTTCCTGGTATTCAAGTCTACCTGTGCCTCGCAGCTGGGAACCTACCTAAACTAAAGAATGTCCAAAATATTCAATACATAAATCATTCACAAACAGCTTCATTCCCTTTTGTACTTTTATCAGTCCAGGATGGAAGAACTATCTTGTAGTCTGTTCTAGCTTGAGTGAGAAGGTCGAGATTTATTATATGTCAGTCAGAGAAAACTAGTATTGTAGCATCCTACCTAGCAGTGTTCCTTAAATCTTGATTACTTTCAACTAGTTTACAAAACTTATAGCTGGTAAGTTGTTTAGTTTTATGATGATGAAATGTAAAACCTACTCTTCAGTAGCCAACTAGTTAGCTAGTTGAATTACATCTTCATGTTTCATACTTCTGTTGGTTTACTACATCAAGTATTTATTTTAATAAATAAATTGTAAAATACATCAAATCCTTTAGAAAAAACCTGGTGAGATATGCACATCACACAACTTTTGCTTATCTTACCCGGACAGAGCCAATGGACAAAATTGGAAAAGCCGTTTTCGAAATATAGGTATCTCGAGACAAATACATTTAGTTATCCATAAGCAAAAGTAGTGGGTGGAATCTGATAAAATTTATACAATACGCACTAAAACTGTTTTTTAGTAAATAACTGAGATGTATAAACATTTTATTAAGAACACTATTCTATTACAGATCAATTGCTTTTATAACCTCCTCATATCTGCGTATATCAAACATATGATATTTTAAATGAGGAGAAGATGGTTGGGGGTGCGGTCAATGA
>NW_027104938.1:1165465-1184554 GCF_000696795.3 Halyomorpha halys | reverse complement strand
TCATTGACCGCACCCCCAACCATCTTCTCCTCATTTAAAATATCATATGTTTGATATACGCAGATATGAGGAGGTTATAAAAGCAATTGATCTGTAATAGAATAGTGTTCTTAATAAAATGTTTATACATCTCAGTTATTTACTAAAAAACAGTTTTAGTGCGTATTGTATAAATTTTATCAGATTCCACCCACTACTTTTGCTTATGGATAACTAAATGTATTTGTCTCGAGATACCTATATTTCGAAAACGGCTTTTCCAATTTTGTCCATTGGCTCTGTCCGGGTAAGATAAGCAAAAGTTGTGTGATGTGCATATCTCACCAGGTTTTTTCTAAAGGATTTGATGTATTTTACAATTTATTTATTAAAATAAATACTTGATGTAGTAAACCAACAGAAGTATGAAACATGAAGATGTAATTCAACTAGCTAACTAGTTGGCTACTGAAGAGTAGGTTTTACATTTCATCATCATAAAACTAAACAACTTACCAGCTATAAGTTTTGTAAACTAGTTGAAAGTAATCAAGATTTAAGGAACACTGCTAGGTAGGATGCTACAATACTAGTTTTCTCTGACTGACATATAATAAATCTCGACCTTCTCACTCAAGCTAGAACAGACTACAAGATAGTTCTTCCATCCTGGACTGATAAAAGTACAAAAGGGAATGAAGCTGTTTGTGAATGATTTATGTATTGAATATTTTGGACATTCTTTAGTTTAGGTAGGTTCCCAGCTGCGAGGCACAGGTAGACTTGAATACCAGGAAGGGTGGTATCTCATAATTAAGGTTGATACAAAAGCAAAATTCTTGCCAACAAAAGAAGAATAAAATTGGGAAGAAAATATGGCAGATAAGAGAATTAAAGAGAGAACTCCACAAACCTCATTACCACAATACCCTCTTATCGAAATGAGGGACACTTATGTACGGATTCCTCTGAAGTACGGATTAGATATACTTAGGCTCTTCTGGCGAGACTGTCACTAAAACAGGACTTCTTCTTTGACAATGACTGGCAAGAGAGCTCTCACAGTTAGAGGCTCTAATTTTAACATATGAAGCCTGGCACAACATTAGGGGTATTCATGATGTATTAAATGTAAAAAATTTTAACATGCTGAATATTATAAGTATAGCAGCCTAATTTAAGATCCACGTTATATGTTAAATGCATAGGACCTTATTGCAGATTTTCTGAGAAACTTTTTTTTAACCTTGTAATATATATGAGATAGTAAAATTACAACAGCTTCGTTCCTGGTTTCCTCTCCTAGTTTTTTCTCCCATTGCTTTATTATTATTTTTATCCATTACTTTATTAGAGTTTAAAAACGTCCAAAACAACATAAACTACAACCAACTAACCTATCAAAACAACAGTCATAATCTTTTGGAGGTCAACTGGTCTGTTGCCTGATATCATTCTTCATTTAGCAAACCTATTGACAGACTCTCAACTATGTTAAATCGTTTCAACATGCTAAAAGAAGAAAATATTTCACATGTTAAACTAAAGATCGAGAATACCCCAAAAAATAAACTTTACCTTCACATAGATTGATTAATTCCTGTTTAATAAACCTAAATTTGTTGAATTATTATACTTAATTTTTTTTTTTTTTTAGGTTATGTTACTGAACAAGGAATCATTGAACACGAATGAAGAATCAATTTTGTATTTTTTTGCTACAAATATATTAATTTGAAACAACTATGTATCATAGTTTTATAAAAATACATTTTATTTTTAATTGTTCAATAATATAACAATATACCTACTTATTATTTTATGTTACATTTTCCGTTTGGATATAATTCAAGACAATGGTATGTCATAAAATAACGAAGCTAGTGGGTACCTGATGATAAACGCAACACCGGTACATAAGACCTGAAAAAGATTTTCATATATTATTATAGAACATCAGCATAAAAAATAGAAAATGCATGAATATTTTTACGTAAGTAAAAGCAATTCAATATTAACAACAAAAGAAATGAGTTAGTTAATTCTAATTGTTGTGGCCAACATATGGTCCACAAATCGATTATTGGAACATTTGATTTTTATTAAGTCAAAAAACAAAACAAATTACTTTCCAATTAGATTTTTTTCTGTATGTATTATATCCAATGTAATAATTGTAAAATTAAAGTCTTAAGTCCTATAATTAATAAAGAATATCATTATTGAACTGACAAATAATTTCTTTTCTAGAGCTTGTATTCAATAATATTGAACAGTAAGATCTTAGTCCTGACTACGGTGAAACAACTCGTGCAAAATAGGTAACACTTCTACGAAACCTATTGAAGAACTTATCCCGAAGGAATCTTTGTTTACTTTCAAAAAGTTCTCATGAAATAATACAATTTAAATTCGATACATATAGAGTAAAATGAGATTTCTGTAAAATATTAAAAATATTTTTTCAATATTTACCTGCACACATAATAAGGCAATAGTTAAATGTGACTCATGAAGAGGTCCAAACTTTATCAATAAAAAATTAATAAGTGTTAAATTATTTATCACAATGTTTTTGCCTTCGTAGCGGATTTTGGCGATGCTCAATTTGTCAAATAGTTTTAAAACTAAATGACCTAAAACTCCGATTTCATTTACAGAAAACTGGACTGTACTAGGTTCGAGAAAGCCTGCTTTCGATAACCTAAAAAAAAAATTAAATAAAACACATATGTACATATTGTGGAGATATTTTACATCTAGATATTAAGAAAATATTAAAAATATGAACGGTTGCCATAAAAAAAGTATAGACATTAAACAAAAAGTTTAAGCGAGTTTCGACTTTAGACCGTCAATGACCTTAATCCTTTATGAAGAATGATAATTGAAACTTGCAAAACAATAACACATATCCAGTTCAATCTAGTTATTGCTGCTGTATAAGATAGATACCGAGCCTATTTTAATGCTTAAGGTAATCACTTTGAACATCATTTAGTATGATTGTTCATGTTTACATTTCGTCTATATTGTAGTTGGAACACATATTAATTTCTTCATTATAACCTAAATAATGCATAACAATGAATATTTAGACATGAATATCTCCTAAACAAACCTTCATAGGGAATTGGTTTCTTGTTTTGAGATTCATAAGTTATATTTTAAGTTAGGACACCCTGCATATAAACCGTGTTTTTTTTTTAATCAATACCAGATCGGCCTTACATAGATATTATAACAGTTAGATTTCTTTTTTTTTTTTTTGTTTAACAATTGGTTATTGGGGGGTGGGTGGTGGGAATAATGTCATGCAAAAGAGACCCCTAACTATTAACAACACTATAAACATTGAACAATTGTGATTAATAACAATGAATAATAAAATAATATATATAAATAAAAATAAAATAAATAGATAAAAATAATAATTCTTTAGAGAAAAAATAAATAAATAACTTCTATATGACATATAAAATATGATATCTATATAATATACAAAATTCCGACTTTGTAAAAGATTGGAAGTTTAGACCATTTGACTAGTTAGTATAGTAATAGTCGGAATATGACATGCAGTTTCCTATGTTTTCAGTCTTGTGTTATGATTCCAAGCTAGTCGTTTGTCCAGATGTAGTCCAAGGTAGCGGATCTGTTCTACAGGGGTAAGAGCAACGTTATTAAAGGATACTGTAGGGCAGTTGGTAGATTTACTATGAAGGGTAATGGTGATTAGATGGGATTTATTTTTATCCACCCATTTCAGCATTATTTTTCAAGGTTAGTGATATAGGATTGGAGAGTTTTGATGTGTTGAGATGCTGTTAGAGGGTTATTATTAACTGCGAGCACACATGTCATCAGCATACATGGTAAGGCTAGTATTATTATGATTGATTGGGATGTCAACTGTACAGTGTAGAGGATGAGACTGAGGATACTACCCTGAGGAACGCCAGAGGAGTGAGAGAAAAGAGATGAATAGGGACCATTATGGTTAACTTTGAATAATCTATCAGTTTTTAAAGCTAAACTGAGAGCCAATTCTGACAGCACTGCCATTTGACATTGCAGCTGCTGAAATTACTCTATTAAGATTCCCTAAGGGGGTGACGGTAGCAGCGGGGCAATGGGCTTGTCTACCAACCTAAAGGTTGTGAGTTCTAGCCCTGGCCCTATCTGTAATTTTTTCAAGCATGTAGATATAATTATACATACTCACTCACAGCCTCCCGACCGTGCATTTGGGAGGCCAGTTAGCCAATGGGTGGCATTGATAAAAATAGGCATGGGAGTGACGAACCCACCCTATTAAAACCACGTCAAGAAACGCATGATGAATTTCTGTAGTACATCGTGCACAGCCTTAGACTTCACTGTCTGCCGTGCCTATAAAAAAAATAAATAAAAAAATTACCCTTTATAGTCTCAAAAACTAGTTTTTGGAAAATCACTTTGTCTAAGAAATACATTACTACTTGTACATTCTGAAAACTTCAAGCAAAACTGAGGTGGTATTTGTATGGGTACCAAGCCACATACTTGGCAATGAGATAGTAGATAAAAGCGGCAACTGAGACTCATTCCAAAGATGTGGGATGTTTCTTTCTTACTATTGCAAAAATTGTACATGCTCTTAGAGAACTTGTATGGAAAAATGGAAAAGTATATGGAAGGAACAAGACATGAATAAGCTAAAAATAGTCAAATGGACGGTCAAAAAACAGGCTTTATATTCCACACTGTTAAGGAGAGAAGAAGTAATTATTTCTTGGCTCTGACATGGACATATTGCTACCTTATCCACATTTACCTGATGGCGAAGAAATCCTCACCGAAATGTCAGACTTGCCAATCAGTTTTAACTGTAAGACATAACATTGAACAGCACCCCAAGTACACACAAGAAATAGCCAATGTCAAGGTAGAAAACAAAACTGTGATCTCTTCCACAGGCACTAGTTAGAAAAAGAACAACCTCTCCAAAATTATAAAGGTGCCTCTACACGTTTGACAATCAATGGAAAATTCACACTAACATGTGGATGGGTTATTTTGATTGGCTGTTACAAGTTGGGCTGAACCTGAGGCCGACCCAATGGATGTCGGTTTTTGGACACAAATCAAAGTGTAGTAGTGGTGTATCCACACATTTGTTTTCAGTTTGCATTGTTTTAGAACTCACAACGGATAAATATTTGTGCTCTTCATGTTTAAATTAATTAAAGAGTTTTCCCAACCTTTGAATTCAATAATTAACTCTTGTTTAAGATCGTATATTTTAAAATTCTATTGATTCAATGTAAATGAAATTAAATGAAAAATAGTTTATCATTCTGGGACTAGGTCCCTTCAGAACAATTACAAAAGCAATTTTAATTTTATAATAACATTTATTGGCCTCAAAACAGTGTGACCACGCTTAATTATAACTTATATACAGAGAGAGAAAAATATATAGATTAATTAAAAAACTAAATGACTAAATAAAAACAAAACAAAAAGTTAATTACAAAATATCTGTAAGATTATAATAATAGGTCAGATTGGTGAAGCAAAGGATAGTGAAATATAAGGGCTTTAAACAAGAAAAGTGTTGGTACATAATGTATGTTTAAGGGAATGGAGTTCCAGAGATCTGCAGCTCGGGTAAAAAAACAATTTATCAAACGCAGCAGTTCAGTGAGGTGGAGGGTAGATGTCAGATAAACGGGACCTGGTAGTACAAGATTGGAAAGAGAATTTGAATTGCAGGTTTTCTAGGATATAGGAGGGGCGTTGAGTACTAATTGCTTGGAATAAGAAGGAAGCTAGGAAATACTGGCATCGGAAGGATGGATAGAGCCACTTCAGCTCGGCATAATACTGGGTAATGTAAATACATTGTTTCAGATCTTATTAATTAATTTTAGTAGTTTATTTTTTATTTAATATATCAAAAATATATATTTATGAAGACATGTCTAGGTAATTAAGTAAGGAAATTTCTGATAAAAATTCAAGAATAAAAGTTGAATTTATAGGTTATATAGTATTATTTATATGAATTTTTATCATCTACAACCAAAATTGCTAATATTAACATTTCTTTTCATTTTTCCTATCGTTATTTTGTTCCTTTTTACAATAAAAATAGTGTAAATTGAGTGTAATAGCCAAAAAAATTCAATAGGACAATACAAGCTAGTGGTTCCCGACATTTGTTGCTTCCTTTGTTTACTAAGTATTTGTACAAGTGTTGAAAATGTAGCAAAAGTATAGATCCAGCATAAAAGTCTTACAAATGATATGAATAGCAACTGGATGATGATAACCACTAGATTTTTTTCGTCCTATAAATAAAAATAATAATCATACTTAGGAATTCGGTGTCGTGGGCAAGGTATCACATGGAACAACTGTGGTGTAGAATACAAGAAATTCGCAATCTGCGGTAGAAAGAAAAGCAACACTGTCTTACTAAAATGGCCCAAGATTCCAACGACTGCAAATGTCATTCCAGCGAAATAGCAGAATGTGTCTCCGACGAACACACGAGATGGATACCTAAAAAATATAACATAAATATTATTCATATATTCTTGAATAAATCCTAAACATAATAAATGAAAAGTAAGCATGAATATAAGGGATAGGTTAGAAAATTGATAGGATGCAAAGGTTGTTTAAGAAAGTTTAGCAGTTTAGTTCCTCTTTAAATTAGGCAATACTCAGAAGACTCGATAGATTTCCGAGTATTGTAATTTTGAGATGCCTAAGCATCTATTAACCACAAGTGACTTATCAAACATTAAGCATTCTCTAAGAAAGGGAACCTCGACCCTGAGCCCTTCTAAAAAAACTTGTACCAACAGGGTCCTAAACAATTGTTTTGAAAAATTTCCTCTTACTTAAACTTAGACTATACATGTCTTTCAACAATATTTATTTATCTATAATGTTGGTTATTTTCTAATTTTTTAATCATTCTGTGATTCCTTTTATTAATTGTGGTTGTTATCTAACAAGATAACATCTTGTTCTAAGCCCTGATGAAGGCATGAAATTTTGGCCAAAAAGTTGGTACTAATAAGTCTCAGTGTGTGCGGATCAGAACGTTCTGGGTTCAATTTACACCTAGGGAAGTTAACATTCATTTTTCAGCGGTCCCGAAGAATGAATTTTAACACTCCCACCTTAGTTAGTACTCGGCGGCAACTCAGGCAGCCGCCAGGGGTTGGGAAAAAAGACCACTAGGCCCACTTGTCGGACTTGTTCCCCCCACCAAATACCAGTACCAGTACCAGCATCACTGATCGCACCCACATTCAACTTCTCCTTCATCTAAAAGTCTATAGCTCCAAATACCTTAGAAGTACAGTAACCTACATTAACGATCAGCTTTGTGAAATCAACCAGAGGATCCTCAGTGTGAATAAGGCCTTCTTTTTTAGTAGTTCATATCCTAAGATAAAAAAAAATCTAAAGAAAGCTGAAACTAACGATATACAATACTATCATTAAACCTAAAGTTATATGCGGTTATGAGACTTGGTCTCTTAAGAAAAAGATTGAAAAATTTGAACATAAAGTTCTCAGGGCGATAGTGAGCCCAAAGTGGGAGAAGAAATTAAGAATCTGGAGAAGGAAGAGGTGTGAGGAATTAATATGAGATACGCATCAAGAGATATACGCTGAGAAAGCGTAAAGGTTACAATGGGCAGGACATGTGGCATGATGTCACCTGACAGGCCCTCTTTTCTAAACTATAAACACCTCATTAATAGGAAATTGACCAAGAGGGAGGCGATAATTTAGAAAGGTGGACTGGATCAAGAAAGACGCGGCTGAACACCGTTTGATAAACTGGAAGGCCATTGTCCAAGATAGACAAAAGTGGAAGAAGCTGGTAGATGTGGTTAAGGATCTTCAATGTCTATTGGCCAATAGAAAAATAAAATCTTATGTCTTTCAAGGAAAGGACACATGAATAAATTCACGACTAAATCACTAAAAAAAGAAAGGATACAAGAAATACAAGCAAAAGGTGTGATGGGTACTTTTCTATAAACACAATAATAATAATAATTATTAGGTAGACTCTCAATCACTCAATTTTTTTAATATTATCTATAATTATAACTAAATGAAATTAAAAGCAAGTTTAAAAACTGCAATTTTTTTTTTCCAGTTACATAAAGTCTCAAATATTAGAGAGTTTACACAAAAGTCTGATTTATTCTTTTAATTCAATATATCAGAAAATTTAGAGAAATTACCAATTATATTTAAGTAGTGCTAATGATGAAAAAATAAATGGTACAATAAAGTACAAAGAAAACTGATGAGTCCTCCATAGTTCACCAGTGAGTTCACAAAGATTAAATAACATTATGGAAATGGCTATGATAACAGACTGACCAGCTTCTAGACCATTAACTCCTGCGAGGATATTTATCGCATTGGTGCAGAATACAGCCAGCATTCCCATATAAACGTAATAAAATATACCTAAACAAAACACTCTGCTAGTAAAGATAGAAATATGAAGATAAATTTTGTAAAAGTATTTTTTTTGTTTGTTGTATAATTACATTGTAATACCTAAATTCAATAAACGTCCAAACCATGGTTGAAATGGTTTAGGAATGACTACTGATGTAGAATTAAATGTTACATAATAGACCATAAGGAGAGGTAGTGAAGCAACGGTAGGCAAGAGTAGCTTATGCTTCCATCTCAAATCGAGGACATCGTCAGCGAACCCCAATAACAGCATGCAGCAAATCGACAGCAAAGCAGCGATCAATTTTATAAACTGAAATGAGAATTTTACTTTGAATTGTTTTAAAGATATAATATGTGTCATAAGTTTAGATACAACCATCCTTTATATCACCCATCACCACCTTATCTCTACTTTATTAAAATTAGGGTATTTCCACTTAAAGCATGCCAGAATAATGGTGAGAGTTAATAAAACAGACATTTAATTTATATATTTTTTCTTTTTGCAAGGAATGTCCAACTAACATTCTACTTCTTTATTTGCTAATCGGATAATTTATATATATATAAAATCTAATTCCTGTTTCCTTAAATTTAAAACCTTGTCTGTAGCCTAATGCAGACCAAAAACATAAACTAGGGCATTTAATGTTAATCATTAATCATAAATAATAGATCATTTACGCTATCACAACAATTTTAACGACAACAATTTAATATATCATTTAATTTAAAACTATGATGAAATAATTATATTTTATGTATAAAACAAATAATTGATAAACAAAGATAAAACACATTAATCGGGTAAACTAGTAAAATCTCCAGAATATTAGTGATACATAAATTAAAATTAAATTCATTAAAATGAAGAAAATATTATTATTTTTAGAAGAAATAAAATCTACTGATAATCAATATAATAAAAAAATGGCATTAAAATAGTTTTAAAATGTTAGAATAAGATTTAAAAATCCATAATAACATTAATTATTACTTAGATCATCAACGGCAGCTTCATATTACTAAACTTGGAATAGGTACTTCTTTATTTTCAATCCCTAAATTTGCATATTTCTCTTGAATTATCTCACCTCACTATAAAGAAAAGAAGTTGTTCCATTATTCAAAATTATTTGACCAAAAGGAACAGGTATAAAAAGAAACATCGTTAAGAGAAACATACATCCGCTTACGACTCCAAATGCTTCTGGACTGAAACAATACATTAACTATAAGAAACAATGGAAGCTTGAATGTAAAATCATTAACAAATTAAATGAAAATACTATCAACTTAAGGTTCAAAGATATTCGACTTACATTTTTTCTTTTGAGTTTTTGTTCAGATCAATTCCAAACAAATTCGCCTTTATGAAAGCAGGAGCTAGAGTTGGAATGAGTTTGAGAGAAGAAAAGTAAAAGAATACAGAGAGGACAAGATTAGTAACCAGGGGGAACCATAGTTCCCAAGAGTATAAATGTTCCGGCATCATTTTGAAAACGATGTTTTAATTCACCAAAATGCTATAAAACCGAACAACCTTCAAAATATGCCTTATTAGCAAAGATTGGTCCACGTAATCTGAGTGTTTTGAACTGATAAGACACACATGGTATAGCGTATGAAGGTGAAGATTCACTTGAACAACAAGTAACCATTATTTTATGCTATTCTTGACATTAGTTCGATCGTAAAGATTGACAAATAGTGTAATAAAACTAATATTCCGTATCACACCCCATATAGGTGATTCAAAATACACATAACCTAACACTTTACAACCTTCCTCAGAGCCTCTTAGATTTGTTAAAAGAAGACTTTCTGTAATTAATTTTAAAATCATTTAAATTTTTATTAAAAAAAATAAATAATGTCAATTAAGGTAATGAAATGTTTTTAAAATCAGTAGATATAAGCTAAAGTGCAACTACTTTTGAATGAAAAAATATTTTTAAAGAGTGTATCAATAATTTGAACAAAATAATAATATATACTTTATTTATTATTATTAGTTTATTTATTTACTTTATTTATGATATTCAAATATTTAATTTTAATTGTAAATTATTAATTTAAGTGAATTTTCAGTATTACTTAATATTGGAACATTCACTTCCTTAATCTTAGCGCCATTGTTTCTTAAGTTACGATTCGAATAGGACTAAATTTTAGAATACATAATTTTAATTTTAAATATGAGTGACGAGTATTTATTTTGTAATTATAGTGATTGCAAAGCAGTTATTACAAAATTCATTTGGATTACGCGGTGTTCTCACGTATTTTGTGAGGAACACGGTAATTCATTTTTTGCTAACAATCCAAACAAAATTAAATGTCCTGTTTGTAACGAGCCCATATGTAGGAACAAAGATATAATTAAGAACAACATAAATCCTCACGATGTAAGAATTCATATTCTCAGTAAATATTAGAATTGGTTTTCATCACTTTTATCTTATTCAATAAATATAACATTGTAAAATTAATCAAATTGTTGATTATTGGAAACATTGAATTTTTAAAATACTATCCTTATATGCGTTCGGTCGTAAAACATGGTGACTGATAAAATAAACAAAGCTTGTGGAATGTTAAAGTATTCGTTAATTCAACAAGAAATCATCAGCCATAACTTAAAGCCAACATCAATCTTTTAGGAACACGAATTCCTCCGAAAATAAATTAAATCAATCCTAAATTATCCAGGGTAGTTAAAAACTTTTAGTTAAAACAAATATCAGATACCATGGTTTACAACCGAGTGCTTCATATTTTGAATTATTTCATGTAATGACTTATTCGCCATAATAACTAATAGATTTTTGTATATGTATTTGATTCTTAAAATTTTTTTTTCAGTTAATGTTAAGCTGTGTCAGACCAGATAAGGCTCTTGATTATGTCATAACTGCAACTAAGTTATGGTCTTACCAGATGAAACAAAAGCACAAAGTCAACATCCAGATGTTAAGTGAAAAGTACGAAAAAATCGCTTCTAATTCTATGTCCAAATTAAAAACTGAGAATAATGGTACGTATGAACGTATATGAAATTTTTTTTTATTTTTTGAAAAACAGTTTTTTAAAAAAAAAAAATTCGTATTTTCACGTTTCTTCGGTTGGAAATAACAAATATTAACATTGTTCCTCACAAGGATACATATATGTATTTTGTTTTTCGGTTGGCTCTACCGTTCTTGTAGATCTTTGGCCGCTGGAGCCTTCTCCAGCCTATCTTGGGCCACTGCTTTCCAGTTTGCTGCATAAAACTCTTTCGCATTTTTGTTTATTATGTCTGTCCATCTGGTTTCTGGCCTCCCACTTGGTTTCTTGCCTACTCTTCTAGCATTCATTTAGTACAAGAGCCGGGAAGGAAAAAAAGGCAGTTATCTCACCCCAATTTTTGATTACATCAAGGAAAACTAGTTATAATTATTAGTCAAAATTGATGAGTCTGCTAAGTATAGGTAGGGGGAATGAAAAATGGCTGCTGTTTCAAAACCTTAAAAAAACCTTAATTTTTCATTCGGAGCTCTGTATCTTAAAAACTACCAACAACACTAGAAAATCTAAGAGAGCATTATTTAAGAAGAGTAAATTTGCTGAAATATTAGCCCTAAAAGAGCTATTTACGTCCAATAGTTCTGGGGATATAGCTTTTTAAAAAGCAAAATTTCTTAAAAATCTACTGAAATATCAGCAGTTAGTTAATTTATTTTGAGAAATCTATATCTCAGGAACTATGTGACGTACAGATGTCTATTAGCACTCAAATTAAAGCTAGTTGAATGGATTATAAAGAAGTTTATGACCTTTACCTTTGTAGGAATAGTAGTTTTCATGATATTTGCTAAAATAAATTGATTTATAGTTGTTTGGACAATAAGTTTGATTTATTAAAAACCTCATTTCAGAAACCATTGGACGTACAGATGTCTGCCAGCGCTCAAATTAAAGCTAGTTAAATTTACCACAAAATAGTTAATAACGTTTATCTTTGTAGGAGTAGTAGTTTTTATTATATTTATATACTTAACAAAATAAACTCACAAAATGTTAATTTCTAGTTGTTCATATAAAATG
Source organism: Halyomorpha halys (assembly GCF_000696795.3). Lineage (NCBI taxonomy): Eukaryota > Metazoa > Arthropoda > Insecta > Hemiptera > Pentatomidae > Halyomorpha > Halyomorpha halys. The sequence continues at coordinate 1,171,996 of NW_027104938.1, read as the reverse complement.
TTGGATTTTTGAAAAAATATATCTCTTGATCCATAAGACGCACATATGTCTGCCAAAACTCAAAATAAAGATTAATTTAATTAAACCTTTAGTATTTTAAGGTTAGAGTATATGTTTTTTTTTTTTCCCAATCCTCTAAAACAGAATGAAAAAGTGACTTAATAAGTGCATTACTGTGAAAAAGAAAAGTAATTCGTGTTGGGTCTTACCTTTTACTACCTTTGGTATTTTAAGGCTAGAGAGTATGTTTTTTTTTTTTTTTTCCGATCTCTCTAAAACAGAAATAAAAAGTGAATCAATAAGTACATAAGAGAGTATATGCGAGTCTTCCATGTTATCTTGGTTGCTTCCAAGGACCGCAATGTCGTCCAATCGAGAAAAATCGAGCGGTTTTTTTTTTGTTTTTCTATTTTTCCAGTTCAAGTCGGAGTCTATATTTTTTTTTCTAAAATCTGGTTATTTATTTAAAATTTAAATACTTAATATAATATATTTGTATTTAGTATTTAGTTGCCTATACTGCAGATTTTTTTTTTTTTAAATTATGCATTTAACTCCTGCTAAACTATTTTAATGAGGACAAGACCTAACTGATATTAAAGATAACTTGATTTTACATTGATGTATCAACACGAGGAGGCCCCTCACCTCCGGACTTAAAATAGCTCCTTTTTAGAATGGATAGCTCATATATGACATTAAACATAACAGGTAACCTTAAAATACCAAAGGTAGTAAAAGGTAAGACCCAACACGAATTACTTTTCTTTTTCACAGAAATGCACTTTTTTAATTAACTTTTATTTCTGTTTTAGAGGGATCGAAAAAAAAAAAATTGATGTATGGAGTTTAATAAAAATCATTAGAGCTGTATTTGAGAAAATAAAAAAGTGTTCAATTTTTTTTTTTTTATAAAAAAGATCTTAATAATTTTTGTTTATTCCTAAAAAAAATTATAAAATATGATAGGTATCAATTGATATACTTTCCATTGCACCTAAATTTTAGAAATGAAGAAGTTTATAAAGGAAATTGAAGGCGAAATTAAGAAAATAAATGCTGAGCTGTCATACACAAAGAAGAAACTTTGGAAATATAAGGTAATCTCTTATTTTTTAAATATTATTAAAATTAATTTCAGATGGATATAAAAAATAAATGATTATAGTTTATAAATATTTTTACTATTACTATATTAAAAATTAAAATTAAAATCTGTACTGCTACAACCCAGGAAGGGTTAAGGATGTAGTACTTTGTAAGGAAGTACTGTTACTAGACTGATGGTTGTGCAAGGAGGTGGTTTGGTCAGAATCACGCTCGATCGCTATATTATTATGGCAGGTGAAAGAAGAAGCAGAAGTAGATCTAACTTTCTTGGATGCAGGTTCTAGCAGAGGACCTTTGGTTGTTGAGTGTCGATGGATGGAGGAATGCTGCCGTAGAGACGTCTGTGTGAAGGGCAAAATCCTTCAAGGTGCATTGCATCATTAGATAGAGCTTTAAATTAACTGTATGCCTGTATAACTATGCCTGTTAATTAAAAGATTAAAAAATTAATTGTTTTATTACTTATAAGTATGCTGTGATAGCAACTTAATATAGTTGGACAGCACACCTTTTGGAATAAATGGTTTCTCTGTTTCATTTTATAGTATTTAAATAGTCAATTAATTATTTTTTTCAGTTAGCATATAACAACATATGTATGGCAAATCAAGGAGGACAACATACTCACAGTTCAAACAACTCTTTATTTCAAAAATTTTCTGCAGACTCAATAGATGATGATATCGATGGTAAAATTCATTACATTTTACAATAGTACATCATTATAAAAGTTTTTCAGCATATAATGAGATTAAATATATAAATAATTGACCGTATAATTTCAAAATAAATTGATTAATTAATTAGATTGAAGGAAGATAATCCAGGTGGCGGTCAATGAAGGTTTCAAAATGGAATGACATCCTAAAACTGCGTTGGCATCAGAACATCATTCTTATTAACCCTGATGAAGCCCTGCAAAGTGGGGCGAAACGTTGGTTAGCAATAAATAGTTTTTTTGTTACTATTTTGAAACCTTTATTGACTGCCACCTGGACTATCTTCCTCCAATCATATGGTCAACTATCTTCTTCCAATAAGATTAATTAATTAATTAATTAATTTATTATAACAGCAGGACAAAAGTCCTAAAATAATAACAGAATACACATTAAATAAAACAAAGAATTAATAAGAAGATATAGCAAAACAAACTAATGAAAACATATATAAAGGAAGTTAATGTAATACAAAGTTCAACACACTTAAATTAAAACATAAAAGAACTTTAAATTGTAGATAATTTAAACGTACATAAAAAATCAATAACTCAAGAAACGTTTATAATTTAATAATATCAACTTTTAAAATACTTAGTAACATGAGAAAAATAAACAATCACTCTGAAATGTTTTTACTACAGAAAAATAAATTGCACAGTGATTAAAAACCAATTTTTAATTTTTTTTTTTAATTATGGCTCATAAAACATTTCACAATCAACAATGTTTGCTTTCCTTTGAATTCTATTAACAAGAGAGTAATAGGTATAATTATTTTGAGTCAAAAGAAATACTTAAGGCCTTTGAATGTATCAATTCATGAATAAGGAGACTAAAATTAATAAATTTTAAAAGTTCTGGGTAGTTATTTTGTTTTGTATTTGTGTTTATTTATTTATTCAGAAAAATATATCCAATCTGGTCCGACCAGATGACAATATCTATCGGTTGATGCCAAAATAACTAATATTAATGAAAGTTGAGTTAGTTATACTCTTGATTATTAGAGCTCTGTGGATGGTGCTACAATCTATAAGATAGAACAGTACAATAAGAATTAATTTCTAAAAATAAAACTAATAATTCAATAAAAAAAATACAATTTAATTAAAAATACTTGAAGTAAAATATAAAAAAATAAGAACTTAAGAAGTGAATAATAATGATACAAATTTACAATCAATAAATTAATAATAATGAGCTCATGAATTTGTAATAAGTATGGAGCGAACTTGATTAAAAATAATCTTACAATATAAAGTATAAAAAGGAATAAAATATATAATATTAAACTACATACAATGATATATATAATATCTAATATAAAGAATAAAAAAAAGAAAGGAGGATTAAAACTAAAGAGCAGTTAAAGGATACAATAAAACAAAATGATAGGAATATGATAAAAATAAGGATTTAATTATACCTAAATAAATAATTAATGTAATTAAACACTAATATACACATTTAATGAATTAAGGGTTAAGTTTAAAATTTAAGAATTTCTGTTTTTGTAGGAAGATAATTCGTATGGCGTTTAATAAAGGTATAAAATAGTAAAAAAAAAACATTTATTGGTAACCGTTGACTTTTTTGTACCTTTATTGAATTTTACTGGGACTATCTTCCTATTACATACAGTCGTATGTATTTACTATCAATCTTCTAGTATTAACAATTTTTGCTAGAATATCAGGTCAATGTTTGCTTTATGAGTTTCAAGAGATTCCAAATTCCATTGTTTCAACGAAATTAGAAAATCAAATATGAAAATGAAATTTAATTTCCAGTTAATAAATTTTATAAATAAAAGTAAGATGGATCAGGTGTGGGCTAAAGAACTCAAATAGTAATAAAACAATTTATTATGAGCCAACATTTCACACACTTTGCAGGGCTAAATCATTTTTAGCCATAAATTATGGCTAAAAATAAATTAAAATATATGAAAATTTACATAAAAATGAAAATTATAGAAAATAAAAATAAGATGTACTGTAAGAAGTCTAAATTATTACAAAAAAGTATAAGACAATTAATGAAAATAAAAATAAAAAAGTAGATAAAAAATAAATATAGAAATACACAACACACTAAAATGTATAAGATAATTAATGGAAATGGACTAATAATAAATAAAAAAGTAGATAAAAAAGAAATATAGAAATATACAACACAATAAAATGTGTAAGACAATTAATTGAAATGGACAAATAATAAATAAAAAAAGTAAATAAAAAAGAAATATTAAAATACAAAACAGACTAAATTTCTGTCTAATACTTTTTTTGTAATTCTAGTTTATTTATATTTTCCACTTTACATTTTTTCCTTTAATTTGCTTATAAATTTTTATATAAACTTTTTATTCACACATTTTAAATCATTCTTAGTTATCCTTATCTTAGTTTACTTTTATTTCTGTTATCTGTTCTCTTAATTTGTTACATTATTCTAGTGATGGGAAGATAGTTGACTGTGGATAATATATATGAGGAGAAGATGGTTGGGGGTGCGGTCAGAAAAGAATAAAAATAACTTAAAAAAATTATTTTTAGTACCAACGTTTTGGCTAGAATTTCTAGCCTTCATCAGGGTTAAGAACAAAAAACAAGATAACAACCAATTAATAAAAGGATATATAGAATAATTAAAGTAAATCATTTTTATTCTCTAAAATTATTTACTCTAATCATTCTATATATCCTTTTATTCATTGATTGTTATCATGTTTTTTGTTTTTATCCCTGATGAAGGCTAGAAATTCTGGCCGAAATTTTGGCACTAATAAATAAATTTTTTAATTTCAATAAATTTTTTGTGGTTAAAAACAGCCGAAAATTGAATATATTTTATTCAATATTTTCTTTTTTGTTATACAATGTTTTTTGGGGACTACTGTATCTTAATAAACCTCATTTTTGTTGACCTTTTAATTTCACTGAGGAAACCATGTCATATACTCGAGTATGGTACATATCAAGTACATGAATATGGTATAGTCATCCCGAAACGTTGTATAACAAAAATGAAAATATAGAATCAAATATAATCAATTTTTGGAAGTTTTTAACCTCAAAAAATTTATTGAAATTGATTTACCAGACTTCCTAAAAAGAAAATCCAAAATTTTTTTCATCTTGTTTGTGCTATACTCAGACTACACTTCCAACGATCTTCTCCTCATTTACATTATTTTAAGTTGTTTGTATCATTTTTTAGTCCTGACGAAGCCCTGACAAGTGGGACAAAATGTTGACTCATAATAAATAGTTAGAATTTTTGAATTCTTTTGACCACACCCGGGCATTCCTTTTATGTACTCATCAATAAATGATCTTATAATAAATTTTATATATGTGTGCCAGACATTTTCTAATTCAAGAATTTGATAGAAATGATGGGAACACCACAGCATGGATGAAAATTTGAAATTAGGGCAAACAAATACATATGGAATACAAATATTTTACAGTATTAGTATTGTGAAAATCTTTACTAAACCTTTAATAAAAAAAAAACATACATTAATATATAATGACTTGTGTAATGATCTATTAATAATGTTGCTACTGTAAAGTCAAACAAGTAATTGACTGTCATAATTAAATTGAAGTGTGAAGTATAATACATTAAATTAAATTTTATTCTTTAACAGGGACTTGATCGAGAATATTTTGATTTTCTCATTTCTAATTTTTTATTTATAATTTTAATGCTTGTAATTCAGATAAATAACTTCCAATTTCTCTTGTTGCAGATATTTTGCAGTATAGAAACCTTAGCCATTTTGATAACTTATTAAGTCCTAAATTTAATTAGAGATAATATGTGATAGTTATGTATTAGATCTAATGTTTGCATAAACATATTTCAACAAATAAATTATGTATGTCAATTTCGATAAACATAAGGAGATTACTTCTACTTGAAATGTGAGCATAAAATTATATGATGTAGCTTGAAAGGAAATAGAAGCCTGTTTTTATACTATTCAATTAATATATAACTTGAAAACATTACAATCATATATAATTAGAAATAAATATAGTTTTTTTTTTGTTTCTTATTATTTTGAATGGCTAAAGAATCCCTCCAGATTTGTAACTCAAGGATTAAACACCAAAAGATTACTTGATATAAAACTGCAGATTTATTTTAAATATTTTTACAGAACACTGTCAGCCAAGAGCTAAAGTTTTCTTGTAGATCCTGATTTGTAATACTGATTGTTTTAAAATAGTTAATATCATGGATTGTGAGTGTATTGTAGTATAATGAAACATTAAACAACAATATGGAGAAATTAGAGAAATATTAATAATAACTAACTGTATTATGTGTATTCTCAAATTAAATTTTTGATATTAATGTTTTTTTCTTACATATGAGAATTGTATGACTGCACATTTGATAAGATTTTTCAACTTTATATTTTATTTTATTGAGGAGAATTCATACAATCTGCCACAAATTAAGTGCACTATGTATTAGTGTTCAAATATTCATTCATACAATACATAAAGATATAGAAGAATAAAAGGAAGTAAAGAGGTGTAGATAGTTGACCGTAGATTAATGATAGGAGAAGTTTGTCGGGGGGTACGGTCAGCAAAGAACAACATAAATACACAGTTGCAGGCCTACCTTCTACGCCATAACCCCTGATGAAGACCTGAAACTCAGGTCGAAACGTCGG
>NW_027104938.1:1158219-1165240 GCF_000696795.3 Halyomorpha halys | reverse complement strand
AAAAAAAAAAAAAAAATTTATTCGGAGCTATATATTTTATAAAGTAGGAACAACACAAGAAAACCTAAGAGAACGTCATTTAAAGAAGAGTAAATTTGCTAAAATATGAGCCCTAATAGAGTTATTTACGTCAACTAGTTTTCGAGATATAGCTTTTTAAAAAGCAACTTTTTATAAAAATGTATGGGATGTACTGAAAGATCAGTAGTTAGTGAATTTATTTTGAAAAATCTATATCTCAAAAATCATTTGACGTTCAGATGTCTATTAGCACTCAAATTAAAGCTAGTTTAATGAGATATAAAGTAGTTTATGATGTTTATCTTCGTAGAAGTAATAGTTCACATGAAATTTGCTAAAATAAATTGATTTATAGTTGTTCGGATAAATTTTTATTTGCCAAATTTATATTCATATGTGAATATCATAAAACTACCACCCCTACGAAGATAAGTGCCATAAACTACTTTACAGTGAGTTAAATTTCCTTTGTTTTGAGTGTTGGCAAACATATGTACGTCTTATCAATCTAGAGATATATTTTTTCAAAAATCCAACATTTTATACGAACAACTATAAATTAACATTTTGTCAAATATCATAAAACTACTACTCCTACAAAGATAAACATAATTTGTAATAAATTTAACTAGCTTTAATTTGAGCGCTGGCAAACATTTGTACGTCCAATGGATTCTGAAAAGAAGTTTTCCATAAATCAAACTTATTGTCTGAACAACTATAAATAAATTTATTTTACCAAATATCATGAAAACTACCATTCTTACGAAGATAAAGGTCATAAACTTATTTATAGTCCATTAAACTTGCATTAATGTGAGTGCTAATAGACATCTGTACGTCACATAGTTCCTGAGATATAGATTTCTCAAAATAAATTAGCTAACTACTGATCTTTCAGTACATCCCATACATTTTTATGAAATTTTGCTTTTTAAAAAGCTATATATCGAGAACTATTGGACGTAAATAGCTCTTTTAGGTCTAATTTTTCAGCAAATTTACTCTTCTTTAAATAATGTTCTCTTAGATTTTCTAATGTTGTTATTAGTTTTTTAGATATAGAGCTCCGAATGAAAAATTAGTTTTTTTTATCGCTTTGAAACAGCCGCCATTTTTTATTCCTCCTACCTATACTGGGCAGACTCATTAATTTTGACTAGTAATTATACATAGTTTTCATTAAAGTAATCAAAAATTGGGGTGAGATTACTGCCTTTTTTTTTTCCCGGCTCTTGTACTAATGTAGGAGGTAGACATTTGCAGAGTTTATAAAGCAGTACCGGGTTCCAGACGCGATTAAAAGCCTGTTCTACATCGTAAAAGACTCCTGCGCAGTACAATCCGCGCTCCAAAGAAGACGAGACAACGTCCACCACAAGATGACATTGCTGGATGATGGAGTGGGGTGTTTGGAATCCTAACTGCTGCTCGGGGATTGTATGATTGGAATCTAGGATGGGATATAGGCGTTTCAAAAAGAGTTTTTCAAGGATTTTGCCCATGATCAGTGACAGAGAGAGGCGGCTTTTGGGGTTTAGGTATCATTTTAGTTTAAGATAATTTCCATGGGTCAGAATAATGTGTGGAACGGAGTACGGTGTTATATATGTAGGTGAGGAATAGGATGGCTTTTCGAGGAAGAAGTTTTAGGGATTATTAGGTCGTATCCAGGAGCTTTGCGGGTTGGTAAACCTGAATAAAACTGAATATTTCAGAAGAATGAAAGTTTAATATGTTAAATGGAAAAAGGATATAACTTTCAACATGGTGAGTTTGTTAATAGGTTTGCTAAATAGAGATTGATGCCGCGAAACAGATTTGCAGAGCTCCCACCATTTTGTCTGTTGTCGTTTTTGATAGGTTAGTTGTTCGTAGCTCGTGTTTTTTTGGTTTTGGAGGTTTTTAAACTCTACTAATGTAATAGATATAAAAATAATTATAAAGTAATGAAAAAGATATGAGAGGAAATAAGAAACAAATGAAAGATAACATCACGAAGGTGTTAGAGATATTATTATCTCGGAAAGATTTCAAAGTTACAAAACAAGATGATCAGAAAATTTTCTAGGAGGCCCTCTGCATTTAACATGTATGGATTATAAATTAGGCTGCTAACAACCCTATACCTATAACTTATCCCACCCCCCCCTTCCGGCGAGGAGGCAGGGTAGGAAGGGCCTCATCAACCCTGTCAAAGTCCTCTCTTTACTCCCTCTCCCTCCCCTATTACGTTCGCTTTCTCCATCTTAATTATTATTATTATTTACTTATTTTGTTTCTTATTTAATTATTATTATTTGTTTTCATTTTCAATCATCACGCGGAGGGAGGCCCCTCCCCTCCAAAGATTTAAGTAGAGTTCCTCAAAGAATGGTCACCTTAAACTTCAGATAAGTTTTCACTTGAACACCTTTAAGTACCAATGGTAGAAAGAGCTAGTATTCAATTTTAATTATGTTCTTTCATGTAGTGCAATTTATTAATTCATGTTTTTGTTTTTCTGTTTTAGAGGGATCAGAAAAAAAACAAAACCTATACTCATAGCATTTAGCATTTAAAACTTTTTACATTTAGCACATCATGAGTACCTCTATAGTTTACAAAATATCAGTGTTATTCATGATTGCATGTACCTACAAATTCAGTAAACCATCCATTAATCGAAACAAAGCGACCAATCATCAATTATGAATGAGCGAAATTGGAGATCGTTTGTAGCAGAGAGCGTTAAGGCGTCACTTTAGTAACCTCGAGTTCATAGCGGGCGCCAGAGATGGATGGGTTGACTTTTATTTCGTGATGGTCTCACATAATTAAAACTTGGCCTTCCCACTTTGGTTAGAATAGATAGGTTACTTGTAAGCCCCTCACCCTCCTCGTATGGCAGAAATGTCCAAATAGGGGGGGGGGGTAATAAAACAAACTAATAACGGAATAAATTTAATTGTTTACACTTTTATTTTTTTTTAAGGTAATCCACATCGAAGGTGATGTTTGCCTAGTTCTCTACTGATGACCAACCTATTCTATGGGTTGGAGGTCAAGTTTTTCATTTTGTGGGACCGCCCCTTAATGAAAAAGTCAACGCCCCAAGGCCGGATTCCAACTGGCACCACCCGCTTACCTCAGAACAATAGACTTGCGCCTGACCTCTGAGCTAATTTTCTGAGTTTCCCTGTTTGTATACATTGCATGAATATTTTTAGTTAATCTAAAAATACAATTTCGCTCGAAATTCTACTGCCTTCGAAAGTTAATTCATGTCCAAACCACGTTCGACGAAGTCTGCCATAAAACGATCTATGAAAACAGAAAAATTCTTAGGAGTCAAATGTGATTTAAACTAAAAAATTTCAGATATTAATTTTGGACGATGGAATTTTTTTTTCTTCAAGAACGCCGTTTAATTTAATGTATGATATATTACTGCTACTTTTGTGTAGGATAAAAACATAAAGGACAAAATTTAGAAGTGAGGTGCCAACATTTAGGAAGTGATAATCGAAAGGTGTCATTAAAGAGGCCATTTTAAAACAATCGATACTGTTAGAGATCCGCCAAAGAGATCTGTTTTCACTAGGCAGCAGTAAATGAATAAGCGAGTCAGTAATTGAGAGAGTGGTGGAAGGGACAAGAGGTTGAGAGGTACTCCAAAGGAGGAGATTACATCTTGAGGACTCGGCATTATATAGTCAACGAAAAGAAGCTGGTTAGGCAAGCCGTGACTTATCTCTCTCTCTCGTCTACTTCTGTTTTAATAATAACTGCCTCCCGTTAGCCACTCGTCTACTGCAGGCTAGGCCGATCTGAGGAGGCTTCATCTCGAGTGTTCTGCGTACACAATAGAGCTATATGGATGGCATCGAGCTATCTCTTGCTATATTGTATATATTGGGAAAAATAAATAAATAAAGTATGTATATATTTTTTAAATGTATGTATTTAAAAAAAACATACAAAGAATGGATCCATTTCAAAAATTAAAAAACAAACAAAAACACATAGACAATTGAAAAATGTCCGTCTGATGAAGTCTATGTGCAGTTTTAAGTAAAAACATATAACTAACAAAACTTAAAAAAAAAAAAACAGTCTTTTAAGCAGTCAATAATTTAAAATAACAATACATTATTCATGTTTAGAGAAAGAAAACAATTATTAAAAATTGTTGTATGGCTTTAATCCCAATATTAAATATTAACCAACTGAGCTCATTCCAGTGTAGCCCGTTCTACATAGTAGCTAAGAGCTCTCCAATTAGAGTCTTTTAGTAAACTGAACAATTGTTTTAGAGAGCAGGCCCACTGCTCAAAATATTTTATTCTAATTTTCCTATAACTGTACCAGGTACCTAAGAAGTGAATGGTATCTTCTTTTTCATCGGAGTTACAGACCAGGCAGTTATCGATACTATACTGTATCGATACTATTTTACCCTTAAATCGAGTAATTCTGCTCTACACTGGAAGATCGAGCGCATCGATACCAAATCAAAATTATCGTTTTAATATGGCGTTACTATGACCTCTTGCCCTACAGTATCCTCTAATAATACCCTACTTATTCCTGTCGAACAAATCCGTTACTTAGGACTACATCTGGACAAACGACTGACATGGAATCCTCATACAAGACTGAAAAGACAGGAAACTGCTCGTCGATTCCGACTATTACAACATTTTCTAGACAAACGGTTCAAACTTCCAATCCACTACAAAATACTGATCGACATGACTATTATAAAGCCCATCTGGACAGACGGAGTTGAGCTTTAGCGCTCCACTAAACCATCAAATTGCTCCAGAATCCAATCCTTACAGTCTAAAATCCTTAATGCTCCTTACGTTGTCACGAATCAAGTCATCCATCAGGACATCTATGTCTCATATGTTGCCGATTTGGCCAGAACCAGATACCAATCCTTCCATGATAAACTTCTCAACCACCGAAATCCACTAGTTTCTAACCTGGCTTCTTCTTCATTACCTAATAATCCTCCTAGGCGTCTGAAAAGAAGATGGCCTCGAAATCTTCTCCTCTAGAAATGTTATTGGAGTTCTACCAATGAGTAGATTCGTCGGAACGTCGCACTCTGCAGGGCTTCATCAGTGCTAAAAATATACAAAAAAAGGAAAACTGAGAATAATACAACAATAAGATATAAGGTAATTTAAGCTAGGATAAATATTATGTAAAAATAAAGTGATAAGAAATTACATAGCATGAAAGAAGGTAGGAAGGAAGACATAAAATAGTATCAGTATAAAATAAACTTGAATAAACAATGATAAGAATAAAAGATAAGTAACAATGGAAGAGTAAAAATTTTAAAAAATAAGTAAAATATACAGCTAAAAAAGTACAGGAGATGTACATAAAACAAAAACAATACGGGTGGGGGGGGGGAAGTAGAGATTAAATCAACGTCTTGAAAGAATAAATATAAATAAAAAATTTTTATTTATTTTTTTATTTTTATTTTTATTTATATTTATTCTTACTATGTTCTCCTTCCTTTATATGTAATTTCTTATCACTTTATTTTTACATAATATTTATCCTAGCTTAAATTGCCTTATTGTTGTAATATTCTCAGTTTTCTTTTTTTTTGTATCTTTTTAGCCCAGATGAAGCCCTGCAAAGAGGGGTGAAACGTCGGACATTAAAATAGTTATAAACTATTTGTTCTTTTTTTTACTGCAACCCTGGCCATCTTCTTATATTTGAATCTTTACGAACAACTATAAATACATATATATTTTATTTTTATCTGAGAGACATTTTTATTTTTACTTGTATTCATTGTTAGACATCTTTTGTTTATTTTACTTTTAGTTTTTAAAATTTTTAAATTGACCTAATAAATGTTTAATGCGAACCAGCTGGTTGTTTGTTCATTTTAAAGCCTTCCTACAAAAAGACATAGTCGATTTGAGGTGGCTTTAACAAATATAAAGTGGTGCAGATGTCACAAGTTCCATGTCCTTGGTTTTAAGAACTACGTAGCATTGGGCGCCATATGATTCTTCCTGAATCACTGCGAACTTAACAAGGCGATGTAAAATGATAGGCTGTTATCTATAGCCCTTCTCTAATGATGGCCGCTATTGAGTTGCAATCCCCTTTGTTATAACACATGGAATGGTATCAGTGATTCCGTCTCATTCGATTTGCACTCCCTCGAGGTATCGACTCGTGCGGCATCGCGGGGTGCCGATGACCAAAGGATACGATAATTCCTACAAGAGCGCCCTCTCCGGTAACAATGAGAGCTCTCTTAATGACCGCCATTGAAGAGGCCGCTACAAAACATTCGACAGATGCGGGAACAAACTCGTTATTGCTATTGTCGGTCGGGACACATTGGAAATAACACTAACAAAGTAGGCTCCCCGTTGCGCGGCGCGGCACGGCACGGCTCCGTCCCGGGTTCTAATCCCTCACGTATTCATCCCTTATCTACTTTCAATTAGTAAAAATATCTCCACGCCTGTCCGGTTGCCTCGTTCTAGTGGAATGGATTTCTCTTTGATGCTTCATTCTTTTATAATGGCAATTGAAACATTTTAGTTTGTTCTGTGTTTACTCTGTTATCAGATTCATAAACCTTCTTTTTTGCCAATTTTCTTACACATAAAAAATCTTCCATCAAAGGACTCTCCTTTATTTTTTTCCTTCAAAAGATGACATGACATAGAGTATTTATATAATTTTAAATATGGGCCATTCTACTAAAAAATACAAATTAAATTTCCAATGAGATCTTACAAGGAGAGTGCAAGGTTTTGAGGTTACGGATTTAGTTCAAATTTTGTAGGATGTTAGATTTAGTTTCCCTGAAGATATATGGCTACAGAGGCCACTACCTAATATTTTTTTAATTATGAGAGATAGTTGACCGTGTTGATAAATGAGGAGAAGATGGTTGGAGGTGCGGTCAATGTAAAACACAAATAAGTATGATTAACTTATTTTAATGTGCCAACGTTTCGGCTAG
>NW_027104938.1:1154468-1157739 GCF_000696795.3 Halyomorpha halys | reverse complement strand
AAACTCTAGCCGAAACGTTGGCACATTAAAATAAGTTAATCATACTTATTTGTGTTTTTCATTGACCGCACCCCCAACCATCTTCTCCTCATTTAATATTTTTTTAGATATTTGCAATTCAAGATGTAATTCACACGTTAAATTCAAAGCAACCGATTACACGTAATGGGTTTAGTGTAGTGGCAACGAATCTGTTATAAAATATTTTTCTGTACTTATACGAATGATAATGACAAATAAAACTCTTATAAAGCTTTTAGTCATTAAAGGCATTTCATTTCCTACTTATTTGAACTCTATTATGTATCTTTATATGTAAAAATAGACATAAAATACAAAAAACATTCACCTTCCACGGACTCAAACGTGGCTCTTAACGACGAGGAACACCGATCCCTTGTTGCTACGCTAAACCCATTAGTAATCGTTTGTTACACTACAGCATTTAAGGAGTGAATTGCATCTTCAATTGCAATATCTAAAAATATTGAATTGTGGCCCCTTACTGAAGAGTTGAAGTGACTTTACCTCTCTTTCCATCGTAAATAATTTCTTGCTTCCTTCCTCTACAAAGTTATCCTACCGTCCATCTTTTTAAATTAATTTAAATCTTCAGTGCATTCCCGCAATACCCAGTCACGACCCTCAGTCTTATATGTAACAGCACATCGAACAGCTGCCTTTGGTAGATCGTTCCTCGTCCCTATGGAATACTATTCCCTCCTTTATTCGTAGTTCTAATACCCTTCCAATCCTCAAATCCCGTATATTCAACGACCTTCTGTCCACCTAATTCCGGAAGAATAACAATTGAAAGTTTCAAATAAAGTTTATATATTTTCTGTATTTAATGTTTCAGATTTTCGTTTATATATGTAAATATGTATATTAGAAGAAATTGTACCTTTTCATTTATTACTTTTAGTTTAATTGAATTTGATTTTTTATCATTTTTTTTTCTTTTTATTTATTATCAGAAGTTAGTCATCTTATGTTTTATGATATGACATATGGTTTTATTTTATTTGTCCTATTCTTATTTTATATATTCTGTTACTTATTGTTGTTAATTTTTATCTTTTCAGATTCACTATTTTATTATATTTTATGACGTTTTATAATTTAATTTTTATTTTGTATTTTACTTTAAGGCCTTATTTTGACGCCTGTATATTATCCTTAAGGAATCAATCCCATAATAAAGAAAGAATTTATTATTATTATAACCATATACCTTCAACAACAGATAAAGTAAATCTAAAACCCTTAGGATGCTGTATGCGACATGTGATCGGTGTAGAAGAGGGATAGGATCTCTTAGTTTTAGATAGGGAATTTGATATATTAAAGATATATTAGATTGGATATATTAAAAATATATCCGAAAAAATAAATAAATAAAACCTATGATCATAATATGACCAGAACTAGATATCAACCCTTTCATGATAAACTCCCTAAACACTCATATCCACTTGTTTTAAGTCACTAAGACTGTGTCAAGCCAATGCACTACAGTTCATATTACATTTACTATTAGTTTGTTTAGTTAATAAAGTTGTATATTTCAATAAATAAATTTAAGATAAATTCTTTGTCTTTTATAATTTATATAAAAATACCCTCTATTTTCAATCCGCTGGTGTTCCTCAAGGTAGTATTCTCGGTCCCATCCTCTACACCATCTATACAGCTGACATCCCAACAACTCCTAACACTATCCTTACCACGTATGCTGATGACACATGTGTGCTCACAGTTAGTAATAACCCTTTGATTGCATCCCAAACTCTCCAGTTCCATATCACAATCCTCGAAGAATGGTGTCGAAATTGGAGGATAAAAATAAATCCCAACAAATCACATTTACTCTTCGTCGTAAACCTGCCGACTGCCCTACAATATACTTTAATGATGTGGCTCTTACCCCTGTAGAACAGATTCGTTATCTTGGACTACATCTTGACAAACGACTAACCTGGAATCCTCACACAAGACTGAAAAGACAGGAAACTGCACGCAGATTCCGACTATTACAGCACTTACTAGACAAACGGTCTAAACTTCCAACTCATTACAAAAGACTGATCTACATGACAATAATAAGGCCCATCTGGACATACGGAGTTGAGCTTTGGGGCTCCACTAAACCTTCGAATTCCTCTCGTATCCAATCTTTACAATCCAAAATCCTTCGTAAAATCCTCAATGCTCCTTATTTTGTTACTAATAAAACCATCCATAAAGACCTAAATGTTCCTTATGTAACCGATCTAGCCCGAACCCGATATTATTCCTTCCATAATAAACTCCCTAACCACCCAAACCCACTCGTTTCTAACCTTACTTCCTCTTCCATTCCTGGCAATCCTCCGAGGCGCCTGAAAAGAAGATGGCCTCGTGACCTTATATTGTAAACTGTTTTTAGAGTTCTACTACTGGGTAGTTTCTCTACATCCTGTATCATATCATTATGTCATTATGATCAAATTTACTGGTTGTATTTTTTTATACAGTTGTAAATATCAATAAATAAATAAAATAAAAAAAAAAATATAAAAATAAAATACATATGTTCCGCTACAACTCAAGTATTTTGTCTGGCAGTTGCTAAACCAACGATTATGCAAGGAGGTGATTTGTTTAGAATCATGCTTGACCTCCAATTTTTTCTTCAATTAAGAGTTCCCACTTTATGAAGATGGATGGATTGACTCATGTCTATAGTAATAAAATAAATGATTTTCTGTCTCAGCCGGATTCGAACTCAGGTGCTTGTTATTAGTAGCCCAGTGCCTATTCCGGTTTCCATATAATTTATATATTTTATTGTAATTTGTTTAGGTAATTATATTGGTATAATTTTTTTAATGCTATCCCATATTATTTTTTATTTGTTTTAGTCTCTTCGTCGAGAGCATTTATGTATTGCAAAAATACTTTATTTATTCAAATTATGAAGAAGATGGTCACAAGAAAACAAAAATAGTTAATAACCATTTATTTGCAGACGTTTCGCCCCACTTTTTAGAGTTTCATCAGGGCTATTTTTGTTCAGGTCAATACGAAAACCTGCTCTAAAAAGTGGTTAACTATTTTTATTATTAAATAAATAGTGGTTAACTATTTTTTATTATTAAATAAATAGTGGTTAACTATTCTTATTATTAAATAAATAGTGGTTAACTATTTTTATTATTAAATAAATAGTGGTTAACTATTTTTATTATTAAATAAATAGTGGTTAACTATTTTTATTATTAAATAAATA
>NW_027104938.1:1143674-1153998 GCF_000696795.3 Halyomorpha halys | reverse complement strand
ATTTTTATTTCACATATTTTTAAATATTTGGCCTTTTATAGATATTTTGTTGTAAATCACATATTTTCTGAAATATTTGTTATTTTTTACATATTTTTAGATATTTTGTCCTGAATCACGTATTTCCTTAAATTATTTGTTCAATTGTAAATACATTTTTGCAGAAACTACGTAAAATTCAACAAGATAACGGAAGAAACTTAAAGGTTAAATTTATCATTTATCATAAATAGTGCGTAAAAATTCTATATCTTCATCTTTGAACACAAATTAAAAGCAGTGGCAATAATAAATGTCCACATAGAAATACACTGAGAATTTCTCAGAAATAACAAGAGTCTTATTCCTGTAGCATTTTCCTATAATTTGTTTGTTTACTCCTCAATCCATTTCTCTGTTTCCCCCCTTCCCATGGTTCTTTCTCATCTTAGTCTTGTTTCACTCCCCTAGTTTAATTACAATTACTAATTAATGTCTTGTAATTGAACAGCTATGTTCTCTCTAAGTACATTTTTTTTTGTACATATTTTAACATAATTTCTATAAAATATAAATAATGCATAATTTATAAATGCATATTTTTTTAAATATTTGACAATTTATTAGCACATATTTATGTACATATTTCGGATTTCTTAACTCGCAAAAATCCTATCCCTATATATAAATATAATATTTTAACTTTTTGCTCTTCTATCATATACTTAAATCATAAAGAATAATTTCAATACCCTATTTCTTCAAATCTACTGTATGTCCGTGAAAGATATGATCGTTAAGAGAACGACATTTTTTTATTGAATTCAGAACATTTTTCTCAGTTATTTTTTATAAAAATTGAAAAAAAAAAACCTTACACAAGGCTGTAAACCAACTTCAAAGGAGCCATGGTAACTGAGAGAGAGAGTTTGAGGGGGGCCAGACCGCCCCAAGGCAAATATAAAATAATTTAGAAGGCTTTTTAAAGGCCAGGTCATTAAGAAGGATACCAGTTTGCAAATAGAGTCCCGGGTGGAGGGGGGGGGGGCGCTCGTGTTTTTAGCAGGATTGAATCAATTAAAATGTAGCCAAGCAAACGGTGGATCTTCTCCAGTGCTACTGGTACTGGTAACAAGCGGTGGGACTTTGTTAGCCATGTGTGGAGCCCCCCCTTCCAAATATTACGCCGTTCGTTCTCATCATTATAACAATATACAATATACACTGCTATATACGGCTTCGTTGTTAGTCCCCTTTATTTGTTATCAAAATGTTTCCAACGCTCATGCCTGTTTAGAAACTTTTACTCGCGTTTACCTTCCAGTACAAATTTACTTTATGTATCAATCGATGCTTTAATCCTAACGAACTAAGTTTAGAAATGTTAAAACATCTATTGTATATATATATACTGGAAGATCGCTTATTAAACGTTTATAATAATAAATGGAATATGGTCCGGGTGCGGTCAAATGAAACTCAAATAGTAATAAATATTTTAATTGAGCCAACGTTTTACCCCACATTGCAGAGCTTCGTCAGGGCTAAAAAAGATACAAACACTTAAAACATAAGTAAAAAAGTAAATGGAAAATTAAAACCGTATATAATGAAACTTTTTTTAATAATTTATTTATTAATATTTACAACTATATACATATATACACATCAAGTAAACTTGCTGTAAGTGATATGACATGATAAAAGCATGTGGAGAATCTACCCATTGATAGAACTCCAAAAACATTTCTAAAGAAGATCTCGAGGCCATCTTCTTTTCAGACACCTAGGAGGATTATTAGGTAGTGAAGGAGAAGCCAGGTTAGAAACGAGTTGATTTGGGTGGTTGAGAAGTTTATTATGGAAGGATTGGTATCTGGTTCTGGCTAAATCGGTAACATATGGGACATTGAGGTCATGAAGCCCAGCTCAACTCCGTACGTCCAAATAATGAAACGTAAAAATTAAATAAGAAAAATAAAAGGTTATAAACAGTAAATGAAAACGAAAATAATAACAGATAAAAAAAAGAAATATAAAAAAAAGTACTAACTAAGAAATGGAAAAAGGGGGATAATAATAAAGGAAGAGAATGAACAGAAGACATACCTGTTTTGACAGAAGTCATAGAGTGAACCATTGGGAGGAGTGTGGATTGGCAGTATGTTACATTTGAAATAATTTTAAAGTAAACAGTTTAGAAAATTAAAGAAAATATTAAAATTAAGTAAACAATAAACGATAATATACATAATAGGGGGGAAGAAATTTTATATTAAAAAAAAATTATAAATTTACACGTATAGAAAACACAGAAGAGATAAAGTTAAAAGAATGGAATACAATAAATATAAATGATAAATATAGACAATATACTAAATAAATAGAGGTATGCAAATTATATAATAGAAAAATTAATAATAAAGTAATTAATGTAAGTATACTAAAGTAACATATGAATATAAATTAAAAATAAGAAATATAAATATTGAAGAAAAAAAAATAGATAGTAATTATAAATATAATTAAATTAAGTATGGGGTGAGAATTTAGAAAATAAAAGACATGACAGGAAACTGGGCTTCTGAAATGCAGAACGTAGGGAAAAGAATAATTATAGTTATTTTATAAGGTTTAAAATGTGTTGGTATGTCAGGGAGGTGCAGTCTTTATCGACTTTATGATTGAAGGAGTTCTCAGTTAAATTTGTGTAAATGGACTCCGAGATTAAGCGTTTTTAATGGTTGGGGACAGTAGCAAGAATTGAAATATTATCGAAGTTAAAAGCATGATTGAGGTTTAAAGCGTGTTCTGACAATTTAGAAGCAAATGGGTTACAGGTTAATACTACGTATACTGTCATATTTTATGTTATTGTCAAATAAATACTAAATTGTCAGAACATGTTTTTTTTTTAAATTTATATTTATTTATTTAATGTAATTTACAACTGTAACTGTAACAATACTAAAGGTTCAGTGGCCATAGATCAGTATTGTTGTGGCTCATAATCCTACTAGCCGGTATTTCATCATACAAGCATTACAAGTATAATTCGTTTTCCTTTCAACCAAAACACTATACAGTGATACAGAATTATCACAAAAAATACACAGTAAACAATGTAATTGTTTAATAACAATTGAATATATTTATTGTCTATTTAAAATATTTAAATTTTAATTAATATATATATGGCGTTAACAGCAAGAGTAAAATTTTTTTAGAAAAATACGTAAGATATACAGTTAAAAAATACAGGAGATGTATATAAAACAAAAACTTGTTCTTTGCTCATTTATTATCATTTTATATCTTTATTATTACTTATTTACGTATAATTATTATTTTTTCATGACGTTCATTTAATCTCTATTTCTTTTTTTCTTCTTCCCGGTATTGTTTTTGTTTTATGTACATCTCCTGTATTTTTTAACTGTATATTTTACTTATTTTTATAAAACATTTTTACTCTTGCCATTGTTACTTATTTTTATTCTTATCTTTGTATTTTTATTCTTATCTTTGTATTTTTATTCTTATCATTGTATCATTTTGTATCTTTTTAGCCCTGATGAAGCCCTACAAAGTGGGGCGAAACGTCGGAAAATAAATAGTTGTAAGCTATTTTTGTTCTCCTTTGACCGCAACCCTGACCATCTTCCTATACATTGCTGCTTATGTTCAAATGACGTCACACAAGGGTGCACTCAGAATCAAAACTAGGGCTGGCAAGCCATAGTAAATCAGGTTTTAACATTTTAAGACGAATGATAACAAAATTTAAGAAAATTATAGCAGTGCTTTATTAGCTATTACAATTATTTGCTTGAACAAATTTTTTTTTAATAAATTAATAATTCTGTATATAATTTATTCAAATTCTTGAGATTGGTATTATCTATTAAATAAATATACCTTTTGATATCACCATAATAATATTTATTTATCATAAATTATAAATAGTTTGTTTATCTAATAGTGGATAGTGTAGTTTTAATCAAAAATTAAAGTTTTAAAAAAAATAGGGCGATTTTGACTTGTATTCGATGACCTGGGCAAAAGAGCCTGTAAAGCATTTTTTAAATTTTGGTGTGAGGTGTGAATTTATATTTAAGATTGTCCCTGAGGATGGCCGAATTGGCCGAAACGTTGGACTATTGATATAATAAAGAATGTTGGGACTTAACAAGGATACTATTTGATTTATTTTATAGATTAATAATTCTGTTTTCACATCTAGGAGAGGCAGCTTCCCCCTTCTGGGTATGCCCATGACGTCACATATGAAACCATCTTGTTCCTTTTGTTGGTACACAAATTGAAATCTTAGTTTTTAAAACTAAAATTAAGAATAAATCCTGTATCTGTATATATGATTGGGTTTCTGAATTGACTAACAATAATATTAACTTTAATTATATTATTTCAAAATTTTTTGAGACATTACCTTGTCTTGTCTCATTTATTAAATAAATCAATTTTATATCCAAATCCGTCTCAACACTTTATTTTTTCATTAGTCCAACGTTTCGGCCTTTCTAGCCATCTTCAGGGACATCTAAATATTTAACAGCTTATATTATATCTTCATTTTTAAACATTTACAACAACATCATTATTCACTATATAATATAACATACCTTCAATTAGTGAGAAGGATTTTTGTATTGAAGGTATGTTATATTGTATAGTGAATAATGATGTTGTTGTAAATGTTTAAAAATGAAGATATAATATAAGCTGTTAAATATTTAGATGTCCCTGAAGATGGCTAGAAAGGCCGAAACGTTGGACTAATGAAAAAATAAAGTGTTGAGACGGATTTGGATATAAAATTGATTTATTTAATAAATAATATTAACGTTATTTCATCTTTTTTTTTTCTATGTCGTCAAATACCCTATTATTTTGTCGGTAAGTGATCGAGCTGAGAGTACAAACTACCCGATAAATTATTCGTGGAAGTGTAATAAACGGTAATAGAGTTAATTTGGAGGGGAAAGGGCTGATATAATGAAGGGATTATTCAAGCGGCCCTCTGAAAAAGGGCGGGAGTCAGCAAAACAAAAGCCCGCAAATTGACGGCCCTCTCTAGCCCGCTCTAATTGACACCGCCAAATTGACACTTTTTGGCGGGACTCGTCAGCTGACGCCAGCCGTGTATATTTTGTCTTTAGCCTTTCTTGTTACCAACTCCTCTAATGGACGGGGAGGGGGGAAGTGACAATCGAGATATCGAAACTGCTCTCTTACATCGAAATCTTTATAACTTTCCTGTCTTTTAAGAAAGAAAGGAATAATTAAAAGATATCATTTGGAAATGGACAGGAAAATCAGAGCGTTAGAAAAAAAAAATAAAAAGCAAAAAACATCGTTATCGATTGTATGTTCTTTTCACTTTTATTAGCATTATTACATTCGATTTCCATTAAAAAAATTATTATTAAAGTTGGATGTGGATGATAAAAATTCATAGATACAGTACTACGAATAAATTCAATCATTGTTATAAAATGTTTATCAGATACTAGTACAAGGGCCCAAGAGGAGATAAAAGGCAGTTATCTCACCCCAATTTTTGATTACCTTAATGAAACCTATGTATAATTACTAGTCAAAACTGATGAGTCTGCCAAGTATAAGCAGGGGAAATAAAAAATGACGACTGTTTCAAAACCTTAAATAAGATTAATTTTTCATAAAGGAGAGTAAATTTTCTGAAATATTAGCTCTGATAGAGCTATTTAGGTTGAGTAGTTCCTGAGATATAGATATTTAAAAGGCAAGATTACTTTAAAATCTACTCAAAGATTAGTAGTTAGCTAATTTATTTTTAGAAATCTACATCTCAGGAACTATGTGACGTACAGAAGTCTATTAGCACTCAAATTAAAGCTAGTTTAACGTATTATAAAATAGTTTATGATCTTCACCTGTGTAGGAATAGTATTTGTCATGATATTTCCTAAAATAAATTGATTCATAGTTTTTCGAACAATAAGTTTGATTTCTGAAAAACTTTATTTCATAAACCATTAGACGTACAGATGTCTGTCAGCACTGAAATTAAAACTAGTTAAATTTACTATAAAATAGTTTATAACCTTTATCTTTGTAGGAGAAGCAGTTTTTATGATATTTGACAAAATAAATTCACAGACTGTTAATTTCTAGTTGTTCCTATAAAATGTTTAATTTTTGAAACAATGAACATTTGCCCGAACAACTATAAATCAATATATTTTTGCGAATTTCATGTAAACTGTTACTCCTACGAAGATAAACATCATAAACTACTTTATAGCTCATTAAACTAGCTTTACATTGAGTGCTAATAGTCATCTGTACGTCAAATAGTTTTTTAGATATAAATTTTTCAAAATAAATTCACTAACTACTGATCTTTGAGTACGTCCCATACAACATTTTTATGAAATGTTGCTTTTTAAAAAGCTATATCGCGAGAACTATTGAACGTAAATAGCTCTATTAAGGGCTTCATCTTAGGAAATTTACGCTTCTTTAAATGATGTTCTCTTAGATGTTTTACTGTTGTTGGTAGCTGTAAAGATATTGAGCTCCGAATGAAGAATTAGTTGTTTTTTTATCGCTTGGAAAAAGCCGCCATTTTTTATCCCCCCTTCCTATAGACTCATCAATTTTGACTAGTAATTATACATAATCTTTATTAAAGTAATAAAAACTTGGGGTGAAATAACTGACTTTTTTGTCCTGTTGTACTCTTGTACTATACATTTTAATACAATTAACTAGGTATATAATGTCTTTATGAATACATATTTGTGCTATGATAAATTAATAATAAACTACTAAAGTTAATAAACATGATTTGAAACAATGTATTTATACTGAATCGATGGAATTTTAAACTTAAGTTAATTATTGAATCCGAAGGTTGTGAAAATTATTTAATTAATTGAAACTCAGAGAGAACAAACATTTATTTGTTGGCAGTTCAAAAACAATGCTGACTGAACATATTTCTTATATAGTGTCCATTTTCTTTCGGTACTATTTATGTGTCTATATTGTTAGTTATTTTCTAATCATTCTGTAATTCTTTTTATTCATTATGGGTGCTATCTTGTTTTATGTTCTTAGCTCTGAAGGCTTGAAATTCTGGCCGAAACATGAGCACTAATAGATACGTTTTTACTTATTTCTATTCCCTATTTTTATATTTCCATGGTGAACTATTGAATCATCATAAAAATATTATGAATTTAACCTTCTTCGTTTATTTAGTCTTACGTGGATTCACAAATTTGCCGACATGTTTATTTACGTGAGAAGCCTACATCTGAATCGATATTTTATTATCGATTTATATTGTAAAGAGCTGCTATTTGGTTGGCATCGATTCTTATCGTTGATGTCCTCAGTTCCTAACTATTGAAGACCCGGATGCGGGAGCTGAGAGGCCACTTCCTGCTATTGTGGAGGCACGAGCCTTCCTAAACTAATCCAATAAGTTTATTTTGAACGTGGAGGCATATCCATCAGCCCCCCTGGCTATAGGGCTGAGTGATGATTCACAACTATCAGCGATGTTCTCTCGGATGATATTTCAGTCATTGTAGTAATTTGAACATGCGTCCGAATGGATTTAGGTTTGTAAAAGCTTAAGGTAACGTAACAAATATTTTGTGATTGGGTTATTAGTAAATAGTAAATTATTAGATATTACATTCAACATAATATGGGATATATAGTAAAGGAAATTATCGGCGATTGTGAAACATTTAGAATTCGATTTTTCCCCAAATATAAATGTTTAGAGGCCTCCTGAGCCAAATATCCAAGTCCAGTAAAATGGTCTGTGTGTGAACAGTCTAGTTTTTTTTTTTAATCATTTATTTATTGTTATTTACAACTGTATAATATATATAACACAAGTAAATTTTCTGTAGGTGAAATAGTGACATGATACAAACATGTGGAGAATCTACTCATTGATAGAAGTCCAATAACATTTCTAGAGGAGAATGTCCCGAGGCCATCTTCTTTTCAGACCCCTAGAAAAATTATTAGGCAATGAAGGAGAAGCCAGGTTAGGAACAAGTGGATTTGGGTGGTTGAGAAGTTTTCCATGGAAGGAATGGTATCTGGTTTTTGGCCAAATCGGCAACATATGGGACATTGAGGTCATGATGGATGACTTGAATTGTGACAAAGTAAGGAGCGTTAAGTATTTTACGAAGGATTTTGTACTTTAAGGATTGGATTCGGGAGGAATTTAATGGTTTAGTGGAGCTCCAAAGCTCAACTCCGTATGTCCAGATAGATATTATAACAGTCATGTAGATCAGTCTTTTGTAATGGATTGGCAATTTACACCTTTTGTTTAGTAAATGCTGTAATAGTCGAAATCGACGAGCAGTTTCCTGTCTTTTCAGTCTTGTATGAGGATTTCATGTCAATCGTTTGTCGAGATGTAGTCCTAAGTAACGGATCTGTTCGACAGGAATAAGTGGGGTATTATTAAAGGATACTGTTGGGCAAGAGGTCATAGGTTTACGACGAAGGGTAAATGTGATTTGGTGGGATTTATTGGAATTTATTTTAATCCTCCAATTTTGGCACCATTCTTCAAGGTTGGTAATGTGGGATTGGAGGGTTTGGGATATGATGTAAGGATCATTGTTCACTGACAATAAACATGTATCATCGGTATACGTAGTGAGGATAGTGTTAGGATGGTTTGGGATGTCAGCTGTGAAAACTGTATAAAGGATAGGACCAAGGATACTACCCTGAGGTACACCAGCAGACTGCCGGACACAGTCTAGTTTAAAAACTAAAATTGATACTGAAATTTCATATTTAGGGCAGATGTATGTTATGTTGCAGCAATTAAAATTTCGTTAAAATTAAGGATTTTATCAAAAACTGATTTCGAAATTATTGTACTTTTATTGTTTCGTAAGGGATGCTGTACTTCAGACTTCACAACCATTCAACAGTAATGACCTTAATATCGTTTTATAAATGAGGTTAGTTATGTTTAATTTTAATTTAAATATTGAAATAGCGATTTCAGGTAAGCCGGTGATCTACTTGTAAGATTCCATCAATATTTATTTTATCGTTGCTCTTAAATATTGTTACGGTTGCCATGGTAAGATAAAAACACTGGCGATATCTGCGTATACAAAAGGGATTATGGGGAAAAACAAAAAGACGAGCGATATGTTTAGACGAGTGGGCTTTGATTTTGTGAAGGGGAATCTTCAGCACGTCCTGGATAGGAGAGTTGTGGCATTGCAGTGTTAGAGATTATATCTCTATAATTCTGGTGATGTGTTCTGCCAGGAGTACACCCAAAGACTACGTGGGGTTCGAACTAAATTTTATTTTAATATCACTTTTATATTCTTTTGTGTATTAATGTAAATAATAGTTGATAAGGTTAATCAGTTAAAGTTAAATCAACCTGAAAGTTCTCATTGTTTTATTAATTGCTGTGAATTCTTTTTTCATTCTGTGTACATATATTTCTTCTTATCATTAAACTTTTGTACATATAGTTCTTCTGTTCATTCTTATGCATGTCTTCTGGTTTCAATTTGTTAATTTTACCTATGGTTTTTTTCTTATGTTTACTTAATATTTCTGTAATTCAATAGGTAGAAGGTAACATCCCTAGGTTTTCTGTTATCTACATGTAAAGGTATTCGCCAGTGGTTATAATTCGATTATTATTTATATAAGGGTCAATCGAATAATTTTTGCCCAACTCTGTTTTTTAATTATATAGCTGGATTGAAATTCTTCTTAAGAAGTACCTCAATCTTAAACAGAACAAAGCTCTTTAGTACTTTTCCCAGATCTGAGCGAGGCAGATGGCAAACACTTGCCGGCGAGTGGGAAGCCCAGCGGGAGTCGCTCACCGCAGCGCCGCCGTCCGGCCGATTAACGTTGGACAAGAACGGGATGGTTTGTGGCCGGAGGGGAAACAATAGTGCTCTGGTAAAACAGACCTCCCATCGCCACGCCTCCTGGGAACACTCTCCCGATCTCGGCTCAGCAATCGGATCTGGACTATTTTATAATTCCCATTATCAACGCTCACTGATTCAGGAGTGGAATTGATATCCGCTATCTTGAGCCCATTTATGGGGTTGCGCCGTCGGCAAAACCATTCACACGTTCTATGAAAACCCCTTCTATAGGGGTATTCATGAACTTTGGTTTAACATGTTAAATGGAAAAACTCATGTTAAATAAAAAATAATTGCCTTATTTTACCGTGGTAAAACGAAATAACATTTAACATGGCTGAGAGTCTGTTACTTGGTCTGTTAAATGGAGAATGACGTCA
>NW_027104938.1:1129315-1142779 GCF_000696795.3 Halyomorpha halys | reverse complement strand
TAAACATAAAGGCTTATACAACAAGTTGCTGAGAAAATCCGCTAGGGGCTCTTATGCATTTAACGTTTAACATGACTTCAAATAGGGCTGCTCACAATCTTATAGTTACAACATAACATTTAACAAGGTAAAACATTTAACATTTAACACAACATCATGAATACCCCTTATATTTCTACCGAACATGCTAGAATGGTGCAGGACTAACAATTCTTTCAGCTTCATAATACTAGGTCCAGCAAACATATTTTTTAGTACACACAATACTGTCCGAATCTGCTTGAACCGCTTTTCAAAATAACCAGAGGAAAATTGAAAATAAATAAAATGCTGAGATTTTTTTTTTTTAAATTATAATATTCTTCATTTATTCTCAGACTGATTCCTTTCGAGTAATATGACAGGCGTCAATATTAAGTTTTTGAACCTTTGAGTAAAATTTTCAACATAAAAAATGAACTTATAAATCATCATAAAAAATTTAGTGAATTTTAAAATATAAAAAATAAACAACAATAATTAACAGAGTGTATAAAATAAGAACAGAACAAATAAAATAAAACCATCATAACATAAATCATAAGGTGACAAACCTCTGATATAAAAAAAAAATCAAATAAAAGTCAACTAAAAATAATAAATAAAAAGGTCCAATTACTGTCAATATAATGGTCAGGGGCGGGGGCAATGGTCAACAAATAAACAAAAAAGTATTTATTCCTGCCGACGTTTCGACCTGAATTTCAAGTCTTCATCAAGGCTCAAAAACAAAAAAGAAATAACAACCATCATTCGGAGAATAATAAAAAAATAAAAGAAAAGAAAAAAAAAAACAACATGTGGAAATATACATAACAATGAATTAAATAGAAAACAGTATATTGATTACAATAGAATCTTCTATTGTTAACAATCTACTACTATCTATTTCTATTACTTCATTGTTATGTATACTTCCAAATGTGTTTTTTTATTATTTTCTTTTCTTTTTTTTGTCTCTCTGAATGATGGTTATTTCTTTTTTGTTTTTTAGCCTTGATGAAGACCTGAAATTGAGTTTGAAACGTCGGCAGGAATAAATACCTTTTTGTTTATTTGTTGACCGCATCCCACCCTGAACATTTTTTCCACATATATTGACAACATTACAAGTTTAAACGAAAATCAGAAACACGAAATACAGAAAAAAAATAAACCAACAAAAAAGGTAATAAGCAATTCTCTAACAAATTATAAATCTTAAGGTATATTCCAATAAAATGAAATAAAAGAAAAATGAAGTAGTGATCATCTTATGAATATATAAGAAGAGTTTACTTTTTAATATTAATAAGAAAGGTTATCCAAAAATTCTCAACACTTCTTTATTGAATCATATAATATGTCCATCATCAAGGCCAATATAATATAATAACACAATTTAACCGCATAAAAAATATTATTAATTATAATTTGAATACCTTAATTTTAGTTTCATAGCCTCAACGTAATTTATAAACATTTACAGGCTATAATGTCAAAGTCAAATAAACACAGTTAAAAATATGAATGTAGTTTAATTTTAGATAATTAAATTTTATATGATTTTTAATTACAAAATAAATAACAAAACAGACCAAAAAATGTAATGTTAAATAGAACGATAATATACCTAACCAATATAATATAATAACAGTTTTAATTATAACTCATTTTTAACAGCATCAAAAATATTATTAATTATAATTTGCATACCTTAATTTTAGTTCCATAGCCTTAACATTAATTTATAAACCTTTACTGGCTATTATGCCAAAGTCAAAAATAAATTTTAGATAATTAAATTTTATAAGATTTTTAATTACAAAATAAATAACAAAACAGACCAAATATGTAATGTTAACTAGAACGACATTAAGGTATATTATCGTACTATTTAACGAGAACTGGTTGTTGAGGTAGTTTAAATGAAATATTGTTGTAATAAGTAACAATAGTAAAATACAGTGTTTGCAGAGAACATATTTTATTATTAAATGTTATTTTTTACAAATATAGGTAAATAGAACATAGAATGATGTATATTTACTAGTAAAGGAAATGTTTTATTTTATTGGTTATGTTTTATAGGTTTATTTGACTTGAGTAAAATAGCCTGCAAACTTATACAAACTAATGTTGAGGCTGTGCAACTAAAATTAAGATATGCAAATAATTATTAACAATGCTTTGATACTATTAGTAATAAGTTATAATTGAAGCTGCTATTTTAATAGATTGTCCTTGATGATGGTCGGATGGGCCGAAACGTTGGATATGTGATATGACTTATAAAGAAGTGTTAGGACTTTTTGTATAACCTTTGTTATTAATATTAAAAAGTAGACTCTTCTTATATATTCATATTATCACCACTACTTAATTCGTTTTCCTTTTATAAGAATATACGTTAAGATTTATGATTTGTTAGAGAATTTTTCATTACCTTTTTTGATGAGTTTATTTATTTTCTATATTTGATGTTTCTGATTTTCATTTAAACTTGTAAGTATGTATATTAACAGTAGTGGTACCTTTTTGTTTATTCTTATTAGTGCACTTGTATTTTACTCTTTTTCATTTTTTTTTTTTATTAGAAGTTAGTCACCTTATGATTTATGATATGATAGATGGTTTTATTTTATTTATTCCATTTTTGTTTTATATATTCTGCTAATTAATCGGTTAAATAATTGCTTTGTACGATTCCTCTTTGGGATCCCCAGGGACGCCTCTGTCACCCGATTTTATGAAGAGTTGAAGTGGCTTTAACCCTCCTTCCGTCGAAAAAATTCCTTGCTTCCTTTCTCTATCAAGTTATCCAATCCTGCCGTTCAGTGTACATCTTTGATATCCTCCAATTTAAGTCCTCACTGCATTCCCGCAATACCCGCTCACTGCCTTCAGAATTATATGTATCTACCCATCGAACCGCAGCCTTTGGTAGATCTTTTCTCTTCCGTTCCTCTTCCCTATGGAATTCTATTCCCTCTCTTATTCGTAGTTCTAACACCCTTCCAATCTTCAAATCTCGTATCTTCTGTCCACTCAATTCCGGAAGAATAACAATTGAAAGTTTCAAAAAGCTTTATATATTTTCTGTATTAGATTTTCCTTTATAACTGTAAATATGTACACTAGTAGAAATTATATCTTTTCATTTATTACTTTTTAGTTTAATTGTATTTGATTTTTTATCATTTTTTTCCCTTTATATTTACTATCAGAAGTCATCTTACGTTTTATGATATGGCAAGTGGTTTTATTTTATTTTTTTTCTCATTATTTTATATATTCTGTTAATTATGGTTGTTTATTTTTATATTTTTAAATTATCCCAGAATCTCCAATCCCATACACAGCCCTCGAAGATTGGTGTCGTAATTGGAGGATTAAGATAAAATCCAACAAATCCCATCAAATCACCTATACCCCTCGTCGTAAACCTACTGACTGCCCTACAGTTTCATTTAACCAATACATTACAAAAGACTGATCTACATGACTGTAATAAGGCCAATCTGGACATATGGCGTTGAGCTTTGGGGCTCCACTAAACCTTCGAATTCCTCTCGTATTCAATCCTTACAATTCAAAATCCTTCGTAAAATCCTCAATGCTCCTTACTTTGTCGCAAATACAATCATACATAAAGACCTTAATGTTCCTATGTAACCGATCTGGCCCGAACCAGATATCACTCCTTTCATTATAAACTCTCTAACCACTCAAACCCCCTAGTTTCTAATCTTGCATCCTCTTCCATTCATGACAATCACGCCTGAAAAGAAGATGGCCACGGGACCAACTAATGTAAAATGTCATTAAAGTTTTTTATAGGCCTACTCTCGGACTCCTACGGATCTCCTAAGCGGCAACTAATTTTTTTTATTTTTTAATATTTATTTATTGCTATTTACAACTGTTCATTATAATACATTTAGTAAATCTGATCTAAGTTAAATTGGAGTGTTACAGGCGTATAGAGAAACTACCCATTTGTAGCACTCTAATGATATTTTACATTAGCTGGTCTCGTGGCCATATTATTTTCAGACGCCTCGGAGGATTGTCAGGAATGGAAGAGGATGCAAGGCTAGAAACTAAGGTGTTTGAGTGGTTAGGGAGTTTATAATGGAAGGAGTGATGTCTGGTTCGGGCTAGATCGGTTACATATGGAACATTAAGGTCTTTATGTATGTTTTTATTTGTGACAAAGTAAGGTGCATTGAGGATTTTACGAAGGACTTTGGATTAAAAGGATTTAATACAAGAGGAATTCGAAGGTTTAGTGAAGCTCCAAAGCTCAACTCCATATGTCCAGATTGGCCTTATTACAGTCATGTATATCAGTATTTTGTAATGTGTTGGAAGTTTAGACCGTTTGTTTAGTAAGTGCTGTAATAGTCGAAATCGACATGAAGTTTCCTGTCTTTTCAGTCTGGTGTGAGGATTCCAGGTGGATCTGTTCGACAGGGGTAAGAGTAACATCATTAAATGAAACTGTAGGGCCGTCAATAGGTTTACGATGAAGGGTAAAGGTGATTCGATGGGATTTGTTGGAATTTATCTTAATCCTCCAATTACGACACCAATCTTCGAGGGCTGTGATATGGGATTTGAGATTTTGGGATACAATTAATGGGTTATTATTAACAGCGAGCACACATGTGTCGCAACTAAATTTAAATGGGAATGTTCGCGTTTCAATTTTCTATAACAAAAACCCATGCAATTTACTTTTATATCAAAGCGATATAAGTCAAGTAGTGTAAATCCTTTTAGTCAATACTCCCCGGAGACGGGAGTAAATATTCCCCCAGCTGCTAACGTACTTCCCGATCTTAGGAAGTGGAGTGGTCATTGTTAGTGACCTGCACTGACTGCAGGCCGCGGGGCGCTGGGAACTCCGTACACCTCACCGGTTCTCGCTCAGGTGTAAGCGATTTAATTCGCCTGTGTTTCCGACCCTCATCTGGGAATGTAAAACTTAAGGGCTGTATATAGCACTTGTTGAGCTCCATTAGCTTCTCGATTACCCGCTTAGTCAATAGTCGAATTATTTTAAGTCCAGGGGTCTGGGATTGGGGACTTTCTTAACGGATTTCAGTCAGTAGTTCAGAATAGGTTAGAATTGAATAATCATATTACAGTTTAGCTCACTGGATGTTAATGCTTCAATATAGCATTCATTATTTTCGAATCCTCATACAAGACTAAAAAGACAAGAAACTGCTCGTAGATTCCGACTATTGCAACATTTACTAGACAAACGGTCTAAATTGCCAATCCATTACAAAAGACTGATCTACATGACTATTATAAGGCCTATCTGGACATACGGAGTTGAGCTTTGGGGCTCCACTAAACCATCAAATTCCTCCAGAATCCAATCCTTACAGTCCAAAATCCTTCGTAAAATCCTTAATGCTCCTTACTTTGTCACAAATCAAGTCATCCATCAGGACCTCAATATTCCATATGTTGCCGATTTGGCCAGAACCAGATACCGTTCCTTCCATAATAAACTTCTCAACCACCCAAATCCACTTGTTTCTAACCTGGCTTCTCCTTCATTACCTAATAATCCTCCTAGGCGTCTGAAAAGAAGATGGCCTCGAGATCTTCTCCTCTAGAAATGTTATTGGAGTTCTATCAGTGGGTAGATTCACTATGTCACCTACAGCAAATTTACTTGTTGTATATATGTGTATACAGTTGTAAATATCAATAAATAAATTATTAAAAAAAAAAATTATTTTCGACCTACTTGGGTACAATGCCATAAAGTAAGGATTTTAAAATTCAAGTAAAGTAAGAATCTACTTCATATCTATCTCATTGATAGATTTTTCCAAGTAAACTACAATGACTCCTATTCATCCCTGTATTCTCAGTCCGCTGGTGTTCCTCAGGGTTGTATCCTAGGTGCCATCCTTTACACCGTCTATACTGCTCACACCCCAACACTATCCTCACCACCATGACACTTGTGTGCTCGCAGTTAATAATAACCCTTTGATTGCATCCCAAACTCCACTCGTACCCAATCCTTAAAATCCAATGCTATCTACGCTTCTTTTTTTGTCACAAATAAAATCATATCTTTTTACCCCTTAATGTTTAATATGTAACGATCTAGCCCGAACCAGATATCATTCCTTCCATTATAAATAAACTCCCTTATTATCAAAACCCACTAGTTTCTAACCTTGTTTCCTCTTCCATTCCTGACAATCCTCCGAGGCGCCAGAAAAGAAGATGGTCACGAGATCTGCTAATGAAAAACGTCATTAGAGTGCTACCAATGGGTAAATTCTCTACACGCCTGTGTACTCCATAATAACTTACATGAGATTTACTAAATGTATAATTATGTAGAGTTTTAAATAACAATAAAGATTAAAAGAAGAAAGATCAAAATCAAGATCAATATACAAGAAAAGCTGGGAAAATCTACAAACTTAAAATAGGTGCCAGGTTACGTGGAATCGCGTGAAACGAGCTAGCAGACGATGCGTCCAAAGGAGGACTTAATCTTCCAGGTCAGGGTGCGGTCATTCTGACACCCCAAGAAGTATTGAAGAATAAAATATCATGTAGTTGGCAAGGCAAGTGGAATTTAATTCTGCCAAGCTAATCAAACACTACTAAAAAAAACAAACTAAACCATGGGCCACTTCTAACTGATTCGATTGCATGTAAATAGTAATAAATAAATATTAAAAAAAAAAAATAATATTTTGTATGAAGTCTGTTGGGATCTCATACCGCTTGTAAACGTCTCGGCATTGATTGGGCGAGGTTTTTAATTAAATCCATATTATTTGGTGTTTTCGAACATTTTTATCCAAAATATGCCACAAATTTTCAATTACAAGTCAGGAGACTGTGAAGGGATATGAAGTTGTTCGTTAATGTTAACTATTAACAACTCTTTAGTTCTATTTGCTGTATGTTTCGGATAATTATTATGCATACAAATATATTGATCCTAAATTCCTAATTTGGCTGCACTGGCTAGCAGGTTATGAAGCAAAATCTTGACATAACCTTCTGCATTTAAAATCCCTTCAATAGGTACGAGATTTCCTACACCATTATACGCCAACACTATTAACACTCCCACCTCCATGTTTTGCAGTAACTGAGACGTTTTGGTTCCAGAATTCTTCACTTTCCCTTCGCCATATCGTCTTTCTGCCGTCAGATCCAAACAAATTAAATTTACTCTCATCAGAGAATAATACATTTTCCCAAAAACTGAAGGGCTTGTTGATGTTATACCTAGCAAATAAGATCCTTTGCGATTGGTTTCACTGATATAAGGTTTCTTTCTCGGGACCCTGCTGTAAATTCCTTCAGAATTTAAAACATTTTTAATTGTTGTAGTGCTCACACACACCCTAGTAGTCGATTCGACCACATTAGCTAGGACACATGGATTTTTTATCGCCTCAAGTTTGATTTTTCTTTTCATTTATTTTATTTGGACATCCTTTTCGTCAGTATTTTCAGTTGTGCCTCTTTCTTCAGATTACTTAATTATGTATCTGACAGTAGAAAAATTAATACCTAATAAATCCGCTATTTTGCCATACGATTTCCTTTGATTTCGAAATAATATAACTTTTTCGTGAGTAGCGGCACTTAGTTCACTTGTTTTTGACATTAGATTGGTTAAATTTAAAGGAACTTAATAGATTGAAATATTTTATAATACTGATAGAAAAGAACAGGATACTCAAGCATATAAACAAGAGCAAACAAGCAAACATAATGTGCATTTTTTTCCCCTCGTGCTTAGATTAAGTTTAAATAAATTTTTATTATTATCAATATTTTTAATTTAATTTATACTGTTTTTTAACAAGCTTTAATTGAGAAACTTTAAACTGTTTTATTATTATTTAAATTCATTGTATACAGAAAAGACAAGGTGTACAAATACTTTCTTCGGACACTTTATTTGTTAGAATGGGTAAAAGATGCTAAATTAAATATGGAATGTCAGGAAAAGTGAATAAGGAAGGAACAAGTGAGGAAAAATTTTAATAACTTTTTTATCGTATAATTCTTACCTCTACAATATTATATTTTTTCTTCGATTAGTATCATATACTATCTCCTGAATTTATTGTTATATATATATTTCCAAGTTTGTTATTGTTTTTCTTTTTATTTATTTATTTTTATTTGGTTTTATTTTTTCAACCCTGATGAAGGCCTGAAATTCAGGTCGAAACGTCGGCACAAATTCAATAAATTTTATTTATTTGCATATTTCTCACCGTACCTCCTAGTACAATAGCTGGGAAGAAAAAAAGGCAGTTATCTCACCCCAATTTTTAATTACTTTAATGAAAACTAGGTATAATCAATAGTCAAAATTGATGAGTCTGCCAAGTATAGGTAGGGTGAATAAAAAATGGCGGCTGTTTCAAAACCTTAAAAAAATTCTAATTTTTCATACGGAGCTATATATCTTAAAACCTACCAACAACACTAGAAACCTAAGAGAACATTATTTAAAGAAGAGTAAATTTGCTGAAATATTAGCTCTAAAAGAGCTATTTACGTCCAATAGTTCTCAAGATATGGCTTTTTAAGCAAAGCAAAATGTCTTAAAAATCTATTGAAAGATTTGTAGTTATTTAATTCATTTTTCAAAAATCTATATCTCAGGAACTATGTGACGTACAGATGTCTATTAGCACTCAAATCAAAGCTACAAGTACAAGTACAATGGGATATAAAAACTAGTAGTTTCACAAAATGTTAATTTCTAGTTGTACTAATAAAATGTTGGATATTTGAAAAAATATATCTCTAGATCTATAAGACGCACATATATCTGCCAACGCTCAAAATAAAGGAAATTTAACTTATTATAAAGTAGTTTATGATACTTATCTGCGTAGGGGTAGTAGTTTTTATGATATTCACATATGAATATAAATATGGCAAATAAAAATTTGTCCGAACAACTATAAATCAATTTATTTTAGCAAATATCATGTAAACTATTACTCCTACGAAGATAAATATAATAAACTACTTTATGGCTCATTAAACTAGCTTTAATTTGAGTGCTAATAGACATATGTACGTCAAATGGTTTTTGAGATATAAATTTTTCAAAATAAATTCACTAACTACTGATCTTTCAGTACGTCCCAGACAACATTTTTATGAAATGTTGGTCTTTAAAAAGCTATATCTCGGAAACTATTTAACGTACATAACTCTATTAGGGCTCATATTTCAGCAAACTTACTCTTTAAATAATGTCCTCTTAGGTTTTCTAGTGTTCTTAGTAGTTTTTAAGATATAGAGCTCCGAATGAAAAATTAGTTTTTTTATAGCTTTGAAACACACGGCATTTTTTATTTTCCCTACCTATACTTGGCAGACTCATCAATTTTGACTGGTAATTATACATAGTTTTCATTAAAGTAATCAAAAATAGGGGTGAGATAACTGCCTTTTTTCTCCTCTTGGGCTCTTGTACTATTCGACTATTTCCTTCCTCTACTACTTCCTCATTGCAGAATGGTAGGTTTCTAAAAGAACTTTTTATTGACTTGTTTTTCGATGAACTTATAGCTGAGGGGGTTTCTCGCTTCGTCTAATACCGTCTTCTTTAATGAATAAAGTAAACAAATTTTGTTGAAAAGGGTTCTCCTTGTAAGTGGCAGAGTTTGCGAAACACTGGCCATAGTGCCCTGAAGTGTAGTGGATCCTTAAGGCGACAGGAGAGGACAATATAAAAGGCTGTGGAAAATGTTTATAGCGACGTCCAAGATGGGAGGGTCCCTGACAAAGAGCCGCTGGAGTGGCATCAGGTTGGTACTCCATCTGCCCTGGGGGGGGGGGATTATCGAAATATATTCATGTACGAGTCGAGTTGGAAGAAGTTTCCAAGTATAATAATACAACACATTACTAGTGATATTAACAGTCATGGAAGTCAATATCGTTTTAGGGTATAAGTATAAGGGCTCCGCGAAATATTCAGTTAAACAATTCTGTAATTTCCAATTCCCGAATTTTTGCTCCAACAATCGTGTATGCTCACAAAAGTCCTAGAATGTAGCATTTTTCAAGTCTTTGGAGGAGGTTGCCCAGTCTCAATATGGATATTACCGAAATAGTACAAGAGCCCAAGAGGAGAAAAAAGGCAGTTATCTCACTCCAATTTTTGATTACTTAATTGAAAACTATGTATAATTACTAGTTAAAATTGATGATTCTGCCAAGTATAGTAAATTTTCTAAAATAAGAGCCCTAATAGAGTTAAATAGTTTTCAAGATAAACCTTTTTAAAAAGCAACATTTCATAAAAATATGGGGCGTACTAAAAGATCAGTAGTTAGTGAATTTATGTTGAAAAATTTACATCTCAAAAACCATTTGACGTACAGATATCTATTAGCACTCAAATTAAAGCTAGTTTAATGCGCTATAAAGTAGTTTATGATGTTTATCTTTGTAGGAGTAATAGTTTACATGATATTTGCTAAAATAAATTGATTTATAGTTGTTCGGGCAAATTTTCATTTGCCAAATTTATATTCATATGTGAATATCATAAAAACTACTATTCCTACGAAGTTAAAGGTCATAAACTCCACTATAGTCCATTAAACTAGCTTTAATTTGAGTGCTAATAGACATCTGTACGTCACATAGTTACGTCACGCTTACAGAGTGGATTTGGGTGGTTGGGAAGTTTATTATGGAAGGATTGGTATCTGGTTCCGGCCAAATCTGCAACATAGGGGACATTGAGGTCCTGATGGATGATTAGAATAAAAGTTGAGAGAAAAAAAAAAGGATCAAAATTGTTTTTAAATTAAGAAAAATTACTATAGTACTATAGTACTTTTTATGATATTAGCATATGTATATAAATTTGGCAATTGAAATTGTGTCGGAACAACTATAAAACTATTTATTTTAGAAAATATCATAAAAGCTGCTTCTCCTACGAAGATAAACATCATAAACCACTGCATAGCCCATTAAACTAGCTTTAATTTGAGTGCCAATAGACATCTGTACGTCAAATGGTTTTTGAGATATAAATTTTTCAAAATAAATTCACTAACTACTGATCTTTCAGTACGTCCCATACAACATTTTTGTGAAGTGTTGCTTTATAAAAAGCTATATCTCGTGAACTATTCAACGTAAATAGCTCTATTGGGGCTTACATTTTAGCAAATTTACTCTTCTTTAAATAATGTTCTTTTAGATTTTCTAGTGTTGTTGGTAGTTTTTACGATCCGAATGAACAATTAAGGTTTTTTTAAGGTTTTGAAACAGCTGCCATTTTTTATTCCCCCTACCTATACTTGGTAGACTCATCAATTTTGACTAGTAATTGTACATAGTTTTTATTGAAGTAATCAAAAATTGGGGTGAGATAACTTCCTTTTTTTCTCCTCTTGGGCTCTTGTACTATCATATATTTGGTATAGCCGTATTTGGGTTAGAGTAAAAGCAATAATGAAGTCATTCAACATTGAAAAATAAAATACTGAAATCACCCAGCAACGGATGTTCTACCAATTGTTGCAGTGACGTATCAATAGTAAGCCCCAAAATAAAACATCGATACAAAAAACGTCAGCCAGTTTAGCGATAATCAAAGCTTATTGTCGATATTCGCAGAAAAAATAAAACTTGCAGCTGCAAGGGGACGAAAGCTGTCAAAGCAGGGGTCACAAAGCTACTGATTGGAAGATCCCTGCCTAAGCAAACACTAAACAAGAGGACATTGAGGACAGAAAGGGCAATATCCCTGTGCAAACAGGGGCATCCCTTCCCAGAACTGCTTGGACCCGAAGGGTAGGTAGGATTATCTTGTCGCTACTGTTTGGTCCCCTTGTTCTTAGAAGGTACGGCGGCTCTTCTTTGGTTAAAGTGACTCTCCCATTAACATTAACTTCTAAGAATTATTTATTTATTTGTTTTTGTACCAATCCCATTATAGTACAAGAGACCAAGAGGAGAAAAAAGGCAATTATTTCACCCCAATTTTTGATTACTTTAATGAAAACTATCTATAATTACAAGTCAAAATTAATGAGTCTGCCAAGTATAGGTAGGGGGAATAAAAAATGCCGGCTGTTTCAAAACCTTAAAAAAACATTGATTTTTCATTCGTAGCTCTATATCTTAAAACCTACCAATCACACTAGAAAATCTAAGAGAACATTAATTAAAGAAGAGTAAATTTGCTGAAATATTAGCCCTAAAAGAGCTATTTAAGTCCAATAGTTCTCGAGATATAGCTTTTTAAAAGCAAAATTTCTTAAAAATCTACTTCATGATATTTGCTAAAATAAAGTGATTCATAGTTGTTCAGACAATAAAATTGAGTTTTGAAAAACTTTATTTCAGAAACCATAAGACGAAAAGATGTCTGTCAGCACTGAAATTAAGGCTAGTTAAATTTGCTATAAAATAGTTTATAACATTTATCTTTGTAGGAGTAGTAGTTTTCCTAATAAAATGTTGGAATTGGAAAAAATATATCTATAAGACGCACATATGTCTGCCAGTACTCACAATAAAGGAAACTTAAAATACTATAAAGTAGTTTATGGCACTTATCTTCGTAGGGGTAGTCCAATAGCTCTCGAGATATAGCTTTTTAAAAAGCAAAATTTCTTAAAAATCTACTGAAAGATTAGTAGTTAGTAAATTTTTTATTAATAAGTTTTACAACTACCAACAACAATAGAAGATCTAAGAGAGCATTTTTTAAAGTAGAATAAATTTGCTAAAATGTAAGCCATAATAGAGCTATATTCGTTCAATAGTCAATTTCATAAAAATGTTATATGGAATGTACTGAAAGATCAGTAGTTGGTTAATTTATTTCAAAAATCTATATCTCTAAAACCATTTGACGTACATGTGTCTATAACCATTAAAATTAAAATTAGTTTAATGAGCTATAAAGTAGTATATAACATTTATTTTTGTAGGAGTAGTAGTTTTCATGAGATTTGCTAAAATAAATTGATTTATAGTTGTTCGGGCAAATTTTCATTTGCTAAATTTATATTCATATGCGAATATCATAAGAACTAGTACCCCTACAAAGATAAGTGTCATAAACTACTTTATAGTAAGTTAAATTTCCTTTATTTTGTTTGTTGTATTTAAAGACATTATTTCAAACTGTTATGATATTATTTTAATATTTAATTTATTTTAAAAATATGACATGGGCATATTATATAGCCTGTCGAAAAGATATTAAAGAACATGACATCATTATTTCAATATTTAAGGTATAGCCAAAAATATCAGTATGTTGTTAAGGAAACAATGTAATTAATACAAATAAGCAGTTCTTTAGTTGTAACTATATAAAAGGTTTGTCGGAAGGAATAAAAAGGTCCTTTAAAGATTATGACATGGAAGATATAT
>NW_027104938.1:1112251-1128245 GCF_000696795.3 Halyomorpha halys | reverse complement strand
TGAGAGAAAAAGGATCAAAATTGTTTTAAAAAGGAAATGTAATTAATATAAAAAGAAACATTTTTATAGGTTGTCTCCTTGAAAATGGCCTGAGGGCCGAAACGTTGGAGAATTTTCTGAGAATAAAAATTGAGAGTATATTTGGATCAAAATTGTGTGTGTTAATAATGAAATAAACCAGTCTCAAACAATCATTATAATAAAATTAAAATATATATATATAAATTCAAAACTCAATTTCAGTGTAATATGTATTAAAACATTGTTGTTTTAACATAGTGCTACCTTGCTTACAATCCGGACACCAGTATGTAAATTATTTCCTAACACATTTTTTGTACCAAACTCGATATTTTTTGGATTTAGTTTTTCCTATATCGGTTTTCATTTGTCCTGGAAAATACTTTTCGACTAAGCGTGATGGTTAAGGTGTAGAGCTTGTTGATGCCTTCGGGTTTTCACTGTGTTGTTATCTACCAATGTCTCTATGCACTCTATCATAAAGTATAATTGATCCAAATGACCTTAATGTTTGTTTTATAGAATATGTACATTGGAGCAGCACGTGTCATTGATAGTAGAAAATTGTTCAAAAATATACGACCGCCCGTTCCAGGGCACAGTATGTTTTAATGACGTATTCATGCGTCCTATCTGTATATATGCAGAGATTTTAAGCAAAATTAATTTATGAAA
The DNA here is from genome assembly GCF_000696795.3 of Halyomorpha halys. Taxonomy (NCBI): domain Eukaryota; kingdom Metazoa; phylum Arthropoda; class Insecta; order Hemiptera; family Pentatomidae; genus Halyomorpha; species Halyomorpha halys. The sequence goes on along the minus strand of NW_027104938.1, from coordinate 1,127,549 downwards.
GATATAGTTAAATTTTATTTTACTATTTACAATCAGAAACTGCTCGTAGATTCCGATTGCTACAACACTTACTTGACAAACGCTCTAAACTTCCCATTCACTACAAAAAATTAGTATACACTACAATAATAAGACCAATTTGGACATATGGAATTGAGCTCTGGGGCTCCACCAAACCATCAATCCTCCCGCATCCAATCCTTACAATCCAAAATCCTACGTAAAATCCTTGATGCTCCTTATTACGTCACAAATAAACTCATTCACAAAGACCTTAAACATCCCATTCGTTGCAGATTTGACCCAAAACAGATATGCCTCTTTTCATTCCGAACTCCTTAACCATCCTAACCCATTAATTCTTAAACTTAATATTAACAATCCCTGATAATCCTCTGAGGTGTCTGAAAAGAAGATGGCCACGGGACCTTCTAATTTAAATTAATGTTTGAAATACCACCGATGGGTGGTTCCTTCCCAAGATTTTCAAGTGTATATGAAACATACAACATATTACCTATTGTATTATTTTGTACAGTTGTAAATTACATTAAATAAATAAATATAAAAAAAAAATCTATAGCTTATTGTGGCAACTCCATTAACCGGGAAATGTCAAATATAGTTTACCAGATTATTAATAGTTTTATACCATTAAAACAATAATATATATAAAATTAGTACATATTTCCAGAGAAATTTCGTCTCAACCACATTGAACTTGTGAGTTAAATCGGATAAATATATATTTCATAGACTTTTCATTTATTTTAAGCATAAATAAAAATAAAATAAAAATAATCTGAAGATATGAAGCTAGGTCCTCCGGGCGTGACGTACTGACACGTCCTTGCGATAGAGTTTGCGCACGTTATATGCTGCGTAATTAAAATGGAAATTCTCTAGTTATCAAGTTAATTTCAAAACAAAATAGTTGAGAACTTAGAGTTATGTGATGAGAACATAATTTTTTTTCAGAAGTGCTTTTGTTGACAAGTGCCCATTTTTTATGAATCAGGTTATAATGTTTTGAAGCTTACGCTAAGGCACGAGAGCAGACTTTGTTAGGATTTGTGTCACGTCTTGGCTAAGAGATAGCACAGCCGCGGGGGTCCATGAATCGAATTGAGAGCAGTCATCTCTATTGAATAAGGAGTCTGAGGAAGGAGGCAATCTTAGGCCGGATATTCTAGTTCTGCGTCCAGTTAGGAGTAGGATAGCTATAGCCAACACTCATCTACGGTCCTAATATATCTGCAGCGTAAAATAAAGGTTCTCTAAACATCTTTATCAACGATATGGGTTAAGTAATGAAGGAATATTTATTTATTTAATGTAATTTACAACTGTAAAAAATAATACAATAGGTAATATGTTGTATGTTTCATATACACTTGAAAATCTTAGGAAGGAACCACCCATTGGTGGTATTTCAAACATTAATTTAAATTAGAAGGTCCCGTGGCCATCTTCTTTTCAGACACCTCGGAGGATCATCAGGGATTGTTAAGGATGAAAGATTAAGAATTAATGGGTTAGGATGATTAAGGATTTTACGTAGGATTTTGGATTGTAAGGATTGGATGCGGGAGGTTTGGTGGAGCCCCAGAGCTCAATTCCATATGTCCAAATTGGTCTGATTATCGAAGTGTACAATGATTTTTTGTAGTGAATGGAAAGTTTAGAGCGTTTGTCAAGTAGGTGTAGTAGCAATTGGAATCTACGAACAGTTTCTTGTTTCAGTCTTGTGAGTGGATTCCAAGTAAGTCTCTTGTCAAGATTGAGTCCTAAGTATCGAATCGGTTCAACAGGCGTTAAGTGGAGTATTTAGGAAGGATACTGTAGGACAGGAGGGTAGAGGCTTACGACGGAAAGTAAAGGTGATTTGATGGGATTTGTCAGGATTTATTTTGATTCTCCAGTTTTGACACCATTCTTCAATAGATGACTAAAATATTAAATTTCGTTTATGATCATTACCATATGACAAAAAGGCAAACGTTCCTAACCTCTTCTTCTTCCAAGGAAATCAATACTTTTATTTGTATTTATTATAATAATAATTACAGATTATTTACACTTTTCACTTTTACATTATTTATACTTTGAAAATTTCAAACAATTTTTAATTTTTACATGAATTTACTTAGTTTATTTTCATACTTTTATCATTATTGTTATTTATTTATTTTCTCATCATTCTTATAATGATTAATTAATTAAATTAAATCTGTACTGCTACGACCCATGAATGGGTTCAGTACTTTGGAAGGGAGTACTGTTACTAGACCAACGGTTGTGCGAGGAGGTGATTTGGTCAGAATCACGCTCTACTGCCAGATTTTTAACCAATTAAAGGAGGCTGGGTGGACCACAGGAAGACTCCATAACACACAAGAGTTGACTCATGGTTACAGTGTAACAGAAAACACTCGGGTCCTTGGAGTTAGTAGCCAAGGACCTTACCTCGTGGCTACCCGCGCTCCCTTATTCTTTTAGTAATATACTATAAATTTTCTTCAATACTACTTATGTTGCTATATTATATGTTTCTAGTTATTCTGTATTTCCTTTTATTCATTGTAGTTGTCTTTTTTTTTTTTACTTAGCCATGATGAAGGCTTCAAATTCCTTCGGAAGCGTAGGTACTAATAAATGCGTTTTTATTTATTTGTATTCTCTACTAACCACACCACCAACCGTCTTCTCATTTTTTAAAAAAATCAATCCCATGAAGATTGTTTATTAAATGCGTGCCTGCTTCAGAATATTATCAAAGAGCATTCCCTAATGGAAATAAAAAAAAAAAAAGATTAAAATTAATTTTCAATATATGTTGATTGCTAAATAAGACTAAATTTAGATGATGACTCTTTTTGAATACTGTTTTATAATGTATTCTATGTGAATATATATATATATATTTTTTTTTTATAGGAACTATGCTACTAAATTAAATTGGTACTCATAGTGAACTAATCTATAATCTCCACAAGGCGGAGGCGTGGGCCACCCTCGTTATTAGGCTTATTTATAGTCATTTAATAACTATACAATTAATCATACTACAATTAGGACGCGGTGTGATAATAACTAAATGCCCCTAACAACTGTTAATGGTTTAATTGCTATTGTTATTGCTGAGGCAATTAGTGGAGCTATTACCCGATCGTTCGCTCCTTAGCCTATGCCCTCTAGTTTATAGGCATTCCGATCTTCATTCATCACCAACTCTTCAAATTTAGTTTAATTATTAATTAAATTGTAATGCAACAAAAAAAGTCTGCCAATTTGAAAGATCAACATACCTTCCTCACAATATCTACTGATAGGTAGGTACGTAATTGGCACCGTGCTACTAACTCCAAGGAGTCGAGTGTTTTCTGTTACACTGTAGCCGTGAGTCAACCCTGTGGGTTCTGGAGCCCTCCTGGGGTCCACCCAGCCTCCTAAATTGGGTAAAAATCTGGCAGTAGAGCGTGATTCTGACCAAATCACCTCCTTGCACAACCGTTAATCTAGTAACAGTACTTCCTTCCAAAGTACTAAACCCCTTCATGGATTGTAGCGGTACAGATTTAATTTAATTAATTAATTATTATAAGAATATTTAAAATATAGTATTATTAGAATATAGATAATATTAAAATTAAGATTGAAAGTAGAAAGTAAATAAATTACAATAGTGATAAAGGTATGAAAATAAACTAAGTAAATTCATGTAAAAATTAAAAATTATTTGAAATTTTCAAAGTATAAATAATGTAATATATATATTGTAATATGCTCTTTTTGAGTAAATAGTATATTTTGATGTATTAAGGGTTTTTAATATGTTTTATTTTATGTATCATTTTAAGATTGTTCATTTGTTTTGTTTATCCAAAAAGCAAGCTAACCACGTTTCATTGTTGATAACAACTTCGTGATACAAAAAACCAAGAGGCGGTATGTTGAATCAAGGCCATGTTGAGCAGATTCAAATATCATAAAAAACTATTTTAACTCTTCCCATCATAATTGAAAATACAGTAAATTAAAGGAAAAATAGAAATCATGAATAATATTCAGAAAATAAATCATTTGGAAAAATCCCTAACTGTTGGGGGACAATCGATGTTTACATGTAACCTCAAGGCAGGTTTTCATTTTGAGAAAGGGCATTCGTGTCTGGGGTGCCGAAGAGAAATTATGTCTTCAGGATGAGGAGGTCCTCATCAATTTCTGTCCAGCAAGAAGAGGGAGCCATTTTGGACGCTAAGACAAGAACAATAAGAAAAAAGAAGACACCAAGGAATCAACAAAAGAAGATCGTGAACTTGGTTCGTTTTGTTATAACTAAATTTAAATAAATTTTGTAAAATAGATATTAATTAAATTAATTGTAATTATAGTAAATGCCTGTTTCTGATTGCTAGTAACCCGCCCTGAGATTAAGAGTTCTTTTTATATAATAAAATTATATTATCTATTTTATATTAAAGTTCTTAAATTAGAACCCAATTATTTTTTATATTTGAAAAAAGTTATAAAACGATCTAAATTCTTTTTCTTTTATTTTAATTAAAATTAAAATTATTACAATATATATATATTTTTTTTTTGGGGGGGGGGAATGCTCTTTGATAATATTCTGAAGCAGGCACGCATTTAATATAACAGTCTTCGTGGGATTAATTTTAAAATAAAAATGAGAAGACGGGTGGTGGTGTGGTTAGTAGATAATACAAATAAATAAAACCGTATTTATTAATTCCAACGTTTCGTTTTAAGGAAATACAAAATAACTAGAAACATAAGAAGATAAAATATAATATAGGAACACAAGTAGTATTGAAGGAAATTTATAGTGTATTATTATAAGAATATTGAAACTGTATGGGAATATAGTAATATTAAAATTAAGAATGAAAGTAGAAAGTAAATAAATTGCAATAATGATAAAGGTATGGAAATAAACCAAGTAAATTCATGTAAAAATTAAAAATTGTGCATTATCAATGTTTTTAGTTATGTGTATTGTACTTCAGTCATTTTTCTATTTTTTGTGTGACTGACTACTATATCCAAAATTTTAGGATTTTTAAAATTAAAAATCTAATGCCTTTCATCCCTCAGAAATAATGAACATCATCTACCAATTACCTTCTAAAAAAGCTCCTGGCCACGATCTTATCACAGCACACATTCTAAAACAGCTCCCTCGTAAAGCCATTCTATTCCTTACCTATATCTATAATGCTACACTCCGATCCACCGATTTCCCTGACCCATGGAAAATGTCTATAATAAAAATGTTTCCCAAACCCTTCAAGCCACTTGAATATCCTTCTTCCTACCGTCCTATTTCGCTCCTGCCCATTATGGGCAAAATTCTAGAAAAACTCTTATAAAACGCCTCTATCCAATCCTTGACTCATATCATATCATGTAATATATAAAGAAAAATATATTTGCTATTGTAACGATGTTAGCTGGTCGATCGATAATTATAATTGAAATTTAAAAAAAAAAAAAAAATCCTACGTAAAATCCTTGATGCTCCTTATTACGTTACAAAGCAACTCAAGGTTAGTTAAAGCGTTGTGAAGGTGAGAAAATGAGAAGAAACTTTTTTTTATATTGCAGATAGGAAGTGAAGTATTGATTTGCTTGGAAGAAGAATAGGTTAGGAACAGTTATCACACTGTCAAGAAAGGAACATGAAGTTCACCATGGGTGAAATGAAATCTGTCCAGAATGAATTTTTTTAAAAAATCTGACAGTGAAGTTCAAGAACATTGAAAAGGGATTAGGAAGCACAAGGAAGCAGGTTGGAAATGTGGAAAACCAGCTAGGTCTGGACCCAGATATTGAAAACCTTAATTAGGCAAAAATCTGGCGGTCGAGAATAATACGACTAAATCACCTCCTTGCACAACTGTTGGTCTAGTAACAACACTTCCTTATAAAGTACTGCACCCTTAACCCTTTATGGGTTGTAACTGTACAGATTTTAATCTAATTAAGTAGTTACGCAATTATTTATATTTCAAGGTTTAAGATTACGTATATGTATACAGGGAGTGGCTCAGTGGTAAGGCATTGTGTTAACTAAATGGACCCGGGTTTGAATCCTTGAGGCTTCGGGGCCCACTTAGTCTACCCTTAATGAGAGAAAAAATTGGCGGTTCAGCACAATTCTGTTGAAATTCGATTTTCGACCTTTCTTAAATACAAATTTTGAATGTAATAGAAAAAAAAATTTTTACTTCAAATTTTATCTTAGTGTGCCTTGAGGATTTTTGAATTTATTTCTTGAATGGTAGCAAAAAAATTTTTAGCCTACTTTACTGGAAGCTGGTTCTGGTTGTTGTGATTTCTTATACATTAAAACTGATTCAAGACATTAAACAACCTTTTTTTTTTGGTCTGATTTAGTAAAATATAGGTTTTACCCAATGATAGGCAGCATGTAGGCTTATTGTGAACAACGTTTGTCTAAATTAGACAAAAATAGTCAATAGACCCAGTTGATAGCAGGTCTTGTATTATTATCGTGGTTGTTGATCTGGTAATAGTATTGTCTGGGTGGACACTGATCCCCCGTCCAAGTTGTACAATTATTGTATCAAAGGCTGTTTGAACTCACATCACTATTGACCGTCATTGGTAGCAATTGGAGGACAATTCCAGGAGAGAATTCCTCCTCAATAGGATCTAAGAGCCGAAGAATAGTCTGTTGAGGACCGTCCCTTGGGCTATTGAAGGAAGAGGCTTCCTGATTGGCTGGCATTAGCCAATTAGGTTGCTTCGCTGGCCTCAACTCAGTTGATGGAACCGGATTGAGGAACCCCATTCGATGTAATGCTTGGGCTCTACTCGCCGATCTTGGCCTTAGTCGATCTTGGTCTCCTATATATGCAGAAACTCATTTATTATTGGTTTGATGCAAAGATACTGGTTTCCACCTTTGAACAATTGGGTCATTTCATATGGAATGTCCATTTTTATTATTTCATAATTTGTTTAAAAATATTTTATTTACAACTGTTTAAAAATATATAATAATAATAATATTTTATTTATTCTGGAATGAGTCCCTTTAGAATAATACAGAGAAATCAACAGCTGAGGAGTCTCAGAGATACTTAAACAAAAAATACAAAGAAATATAAACAGTCATTATAAAAAATAATTATAGGTTATTTTCTCACTTTTATCAATTGAACAATAAAAAAAAAAAGAGAAAAGAAAACGATGTAAAAATAATTAAGAATGATATAATAGTTAACATACATATTTACAATTTTATTGGGTCTGAATGGATAAGAAATGATTGAACAGACGGGATTTAAAGGTAGGAAGGGTATTGGAGTGACGGATTTTGGAATTTTTTTTTTCCGATCCCTCTAAAAAAGAAATAAAAAGTGAATTAATAAATGCATTACTGTGAAAAAGTAATTCGTGTTGGGTCTTACCTTTTACTACCTTTGGTATTTTAAGGTTACCTGTTATGTTTAATGTTATATATGAGCTATCCTTTCTAAAAGGAGCTGTTTTAAGTCCGGAGGTGGGGGGCCTCCTCGTGTTGTATCGCATATAAGATAAAAATAAAAAACATTAGTTAATAAAGACGATAGATAATGGTGAAATAATAAGAAAAACAGTCAGAAGTCGAAAAGAAGTGTGGGGGAGGGGGAGGGAGTGCATCAGAAGATGGAGTTATGAGGTGATGTTAATAGGTTTTTGGAACCTTTCCTGCCCTGCCACCTCGCAGGAAGGGAGGATGGAGTGATAGACTGGAATACTGGATTAAAGGAGGCAGGGAGACTGTCAATTAATTTAATGTGTCTCCGTGTGATGTGTTGTTGAACAGTTTCTAACTGTAGTTCGTTATGAATGTGTGTCATGTTACGTCTTTCCAGAGATGTCCCTCGACATATCTTCTGTAGTGTACTGTTTTGGTATTGTAGTGATTTCAGGGCAGTTTGGTAGAGATAGTGTAGTAGAGGTGCGCCGTGTAGGAGTGATGGTCGTAGTATTACTTTGTTGATGAGTAATTTGAGTCTGAGTGACAGCCCTGGTGAGGGATGTTGGAAGGGATGGAGTTCCATAAGAATGAGGCTCGGATAATGAACGATCTATCGAAAGCAGCGGTTCGGTGGGTCCTTGTGTATGAATCTGAAGACAGGGGACGGGTATTGCAGGAACGAATAGAGGATTTGAATTGAAGGAGCTCGGAGATGTAAGAAGGACGGCGGGATTGGATGACTTGGAAGATGAAGGATACCAGGAAATACTTACGACGGTAGGAAGGATAAAGCCAATTCAACTCTGCATAAAAACGGGAAAAACTCTAGGAATCCCGAAGATGAATCGTACACAGCAATTTATGAAACGTTTTAATTCCGCCTCGAAATCCCCAGAAACTCCCCCATATACTGTACAGCCATAGTATGTATAGTCAAAATGAGGAAATATTAGCGAAGTGACTAGGAGCCTACGAGTTTCAAATGGAAATAGGTGGCGGAGGTAATTTAAACGTTTTAAAGTTGAAAGGGTTCGGCGGGAGATATTCGATACATGGTTTTTCCAGGAAAGTGTTTGATCAAAGGTTATTCCCAGGTTTTGGGATGATGGGATGATGGGACTATCATGTAGGAACAGAGTTGGAATTTTAGGAACAGTTTTAAGGAGATGATTGGAGCCTATTTAGATTGCCTTCGATGGGACATTGAGGTCATGATGGATGACTTGATTTGCGACAAAGTAAGGAGCATTAAGGATTTTAGGAAGGATTATGGACTGAAACGATTGGATTCGGGAGGAATTTGATGGTTTAGTGGAGCCCCAAAGCTCAACTCCGTATTCTCCGTAAGGAGAAGTCTGGTCACAAACGAGTGGGTTTGGAAGGTTGGGAAGTTTATCGTGGAAGGATTAATATCTGGGTCTGGCAACATATGGACCATTGATGTTGTGATGGATGACTTGATTTGTGACACAGCATTAAGGATTTTGGTCTGTGGGTTGGATTCAGGATTTCATAAATTCAAAGAGGATCATAATGAGCATATCTTTTTTGTTGATATTTACTATCATTCAAATTGATTGCGCATTGTTTAGTATGCCATTGAATATGACCATCAAAACATGCGGTTCTCGATTTTTTTTTTTATGAATTTAAACTTGGACACGGCTGCCCAAGCAACAAGAAACAATACCACGGAGTTCGGGGAAGGGTTTTGTAACGAACGGAACATTCGCAGGTGGTTTGAAAAAATTTTGTCTGACGACACAGATTCGTATGACCAACCCACAGAGACCTCTACCACCAATTTACAATGATGAACTTAGACTTAATTTGGAAGAAAGTAAAGTACCAAACAAGAAAAAGGACTAACAACACAACTGAATAGAAGTATATCAACAGTTTCTAGACACTTACAGACCATTGGTAAAGTAAAAAAGGTAGATCTATGGGTACCTCATGAATGTAGCATTAATATTAACATAAGGGTTTTAAGTTCACAATCCAAGAACTGAAAAATTCAGGATTTTGTGAAGAAATGAAGTTAGAGAATGCGTTTTTGACCTGAGAATCATTTTAAAAACAATGTTAGGAAGTTGTTCAAATTTCTGAACAGATGGAAATCTGTAGGAAATAAGCCTGGTGAATAAGGTAGGTGTGTAAGGACTTCCTAACACACTCTGGCGTGAAACACGAGGTCTAGAGTTATCGTGTAAGGTCCTTCCGATTAACCAATACAGGCTGTTTTTTGACTAGTTTATGACATTATATTATATTACATTATATACTTAATGACTATATATCACAGCTACCGCTGCTGAAGTGTTATAAGACGTATTTCTCGTTAAAAAACGAAAGGATAATCATATGTGATGAAAAGTGGATTATATATCACAACATGCCTCGGTCAGGTCAGTGGTTAAATAATGACAAAAGAACAGGACACATGCCTATATCAAAGTTTTTTATTTATTTATTGATTTGGATTTTCTCTATAGGAAGTCAATTCATAAAAAATTCATAAATCAAAGTGAAGATGCACAAATAAGTTAAAGTAGACAAGAGAGAACAGTGTAAAGTGTGACATGATTTCCTAAATGAAATTATGAGGTTTAGAGTACATGAATATGGGACAGTGGTCCCGAAACGTACCATGTTATAATAATTTAATACAAATTTCATTCAATTGGAAGTTATTAACCTTAAAAATTTGTTTATGAATACAACAGGCAAATTTGATCATAATAACATAATGATAATGACATGATACAGCATCTAGAGAAACTACCCAGTAGTAGAACTCTAAAAACATTTTACAATATAAGGTCACGAGGCCATCTTCTTTTCAAGCCACGGAGGATTGCCATGAATTGAAGAGGAAGCAAGGTTGGAAACTAGTGGGTTTGGGTGGTTAGGGAGTTTATAATTGAAGGAATGATATCGTTAACCAAATTTATATCCAAAAAAATTATTTGTTTCTGTGTGATCATTGATAGGAATAATTCTTTTCTCCTTTTTATTCAAAGTTGAAACCATCACACCCACATCGAACTGCAGTGATATCGATATAATGCATCACGAACTTGTCAAAAAACAACTCGCATTTGTTAATCGGAAGAACCTATACTCTTACACGACGTCACATCATGAAAAAACTAAACGAGCTTTGTTACGTCCTTCCACACCCACCTTAATCACCAAGCTTATCTTCTATAGATTCCCACCTGTTCAGAAATTTGAAGAGATTGCTTTAAGGTTTTAGTTTTTTTAAAATATTTATTTATTGCTATTTACAACTGTACATTATAATACATTTAGTATATCTGATCTAAGTTAAATTGGAGTGTTACAGGTGTGTAGAGAAACTACCCATTGGTGGCACTCTAATGATATCTTACATTAGGTGGTCTCGTGGCTATCTTCTTTTCAGGCGCCTCGGAGGATTGTCAGGAATGGAAGAGGATGCAAGATTAGAAACTAGGGGGTTTCAGTGGCTAGAGAGTTTATAATGGAAGGAGTGATATCTGGTTCGGGCTAGATCGGTCACATAGGGAACATTAACGTCTTTATGTACGATTTTATTTTTGACAAAGTAAGGAGCATTGAGGATTTTACGAAGGATTTTGGATTGTAAGGATTGAATACGAGAAGAATTCGAAGGCTTAGTGGAGCCCCAAAGCTCAACTCCATATGTCCAGCTTAAAGATAAAATTTTAAAACTGATTTTAAGGTCAAAAACACATTTTCTGACTTAATTTCATCACAAAATCCTGAATTTTTTAGTTCTTGGATTATAAAATTACATCATCTTCGTTAATATTAATGTAATCTACAATTAGTAAACAATTGCTAAATATATAAATGTTGTGATAGATGTACAATATTCACTATAATCCGACCGCATAAATGTGCTGCTTTAAATTTTCAGCATTAATATTGTTACCACCCTGGATGCAATATCATTATTTACTCTCAGTTCTAATGTCGATTTTTTTCATTTCAAGAATCATGAGCTCAGATACAAAATAAATGAGGTACTCAGGACATAACAGGACAACAAGAGAACACGTCTACTGCATCGGGATCAATAAGGAATTGCTGCCGTAGCGGCCTTTGGAAGGAGATGTCTTTTTTATTGGAAGATTATTTGTTGATTGTACGTGATGATTGAAGGAGGATAGTCAAGGTGGCTTAAAGATAGTAAAATAGCAGAAAAACTACTATTCGATGTTTCGACCCATTTTTCATCAGGGCTTAGTCCAGAAAGAAGAGTAAAATTCATTGCTTTAAATTAGAAGATCCCGTAGCCATCTTCTTTTCAGACGCCTTGGAGGATTATCAGGGTTAGTCAAGGATGAGAGACTAAAAACTGATGGGCTTTGGTGGTTAAGGATTTTGGAATGAAAGGAGTTGTCTATTTTAGGACAAATCTCCAACGAATGGGAGGTTGATGTTTTTATGGATGTGTTTTATTGTGACGTAACAGTGAGCATCAAGGATTTTAAATTAAATGGATTGGAAACAGGAGGGAACCTGGATTGTTTGGCGGAACCTCAAAGCTCAATTCCGTATGTCAGAATTGGTCTGATTATTTATTATACAGTATAAGAATTTTTTGTAGTAAATGGGAAGTGCAGAACGTTAATCAAGTAGGTATTGTTCTAATCGGAATGTAAAAGCAATTTATGAATAATCAAAATGTTGGAAGAAAATAGTTGACCCTATGAAGTAAATTGTAGGAAGATAGTCCGGGTGGATTTATGGGGTAATTTAAAAACAATTAATTAGTTATTCCAGAGCCAACGTTTCGCCGCACTTGGCATAAGTTCATTAGGGCTAAAAAAGATACAAACAACTAAAATAATATGACAAATCAAGGTAATTGATAATATGAAATAATAGTAAACTAAGGTATGAGTAAAAATAATTTAAAATATGTGAAAATATATATGAACGCTAATAAAGTAAATTAGAGAAAAAAAAAGATTTGAAGAGTGAAAAGATAAATAAACAAAAATTTCAATATGGTTTTAGACAATTAGTGGAAATTGAATTAATAACAAATAAAAATATAGATAAGAAAGAAATATAAAATACAGTACACACAAAAAGACAGAAGAAAATAACGGAAATAAAATAAAGGGCAAGAAGAAAGGAAAATAATGAAAAAAAATTGGAGATCCACCTTTATGAATAATGAAAAGCTTCAGAATGAAATAAAGAAGGATATAAGGTATCTATAGGGTGAGGAAGAGGGGATTAAATTTGACGATTATCAAATACGTTATATTTGACAGCAAAAACATATAAAAAATATATTTATTTACTTTCAATCATATTGTTCGTTTTAATATATATTTCCACATATTTTACCTCATTTTAGACATACCTTAGTTTACTTTTCTTTTCATGTTATTTTATTCTCTTCTTTAGTAACATTATTTTAGTTGTTTGTATATTTTTTAGCCCTGACGAAGCCCTCAAAGTGGGGCGAAACTTTGGTTTACATGCGTTTGATTACTATTTGAGTTTTTTGACTGAACTCGGACCATCTTCCTTTTGTATGTTAAACACGGTCAATCTATGATCTTAAAAAAAAATGTTAAATTACTAAAGGAGGTCTTGATTTTTTATTAACGAGATCATACATTACTTCTTTAACGTCTGTTTATTTAAATATACTTCTTTCTATAGATATCAGTGATAAAGTGTTACAATCTACCTTGTAGTTTATTAATTTTAAATTATCGATTGCAGACCCTTAGTATGCACTGGATATGCACTTTCACTAATATTAAATCAGACCAGTCTGATTATCAGACCAATTTGGACATATGGAATTGAGCTCTGGGGCTCCATCAAACCATCAAATTCCTCCTGCATCCAATCCTTACAATCCAAAATCCTATGTAAAATCCTTGATACGTTACAAATAAACTCATTCACAAAGACATTAACATCCCATTCGTTGCAAATTTGGCCCAAAACAGATATGCGTCTTTTCATTCCAAACTCCTTAACCATCCGTTAGTTCTCAATCTTTCATCCTTAACAATTCCTGATAATCCTCCGAGGCGTCTGAAAAGAAGATGGCCACGGGACCTTCTAATTTAAATTAATGTTTGAAGTACTACCAGTGGGTGGTTCCTTCCCAAGATTTTCAAGTGTATATAAACATACTACATATTTACTTATTGTATTATTTTGTACAGTTGTAAATTACATTAAATAAATAAATAAATAAATAAAAAGTTAGGTAATCGGGCTCTATTAAACATGTTAAATTAAAGCTCGTGAATACCCCTGTTAGATTCAAAAGGTTATGACGCTTGTCATTATTTGGAAACACACTTTGAGACGATGAGTTCTCGGCTTGCAAAAACGAAATTAGTTTCCAATTTCGCTTTTGTCGCCAACGAGACGTAGATAATCCGAGTATAATTAACAGCTGCTGGAACCGAAAGCAAACACTGAAGCGAAGGCTGGTACCTGAGCCATCAAAGGAACGCATGAGATTGTTGCACATATCAGCGGCCGCAAGACAAACAATTAGAAGACAGTAGCCCTTTGGGGGCGCGTGTCGCAGCTCCTCGTTACGCGGCGGGGCGTCGCGCGTGACCTATTAGTGTGTCCGAACCCCTCGTTACCGACTGTCTCTGCCTGTCTGTGTGCGTGTCTTGTTTACTCTCCCCTCCGCTCGGCGCACTTATTTCGCTATCCCACAGCGCTCGGCGATGATAATAGCTTTGCTATAGTTAATCCATTGTCGAGTTATTCTGACAACGTCGTGGGAGAGTTTGGAGTCCGGAACCCTGGGATCACATAACAAAAGGGTGCTGAGGCCAAATATACATCATCATTGCCATACCCCCTGTGGTACTCCTAGTGGCTGTCAGTCAAATGAACCATCATGTTTACATGACAGCATAATGTTAATAATAAGTAGGTAAAGTGTAAAATGTCTATATATTTTTTTTAATTTCTTGGGGGGGGAAGGGGAGTATAGTCTCGTATCATGGTTAGTGTTTCAATGGTTATAGCCTACGAGACCATTTTAAAACCATTGAACACCTATCAATAATAAAGATAAATTATAAATAAATAAGTAAAAATAATATGTAATTATTTAATTCATTCTTTTTTTTTTTTTTTTAATTATTTTTTTTTTGTAATTTACAACTGTACAAAATAATACAATAAGTAAATATGTAGTATGTTTCATATAGACTTGAACATCTTGGGAAGGAACCACCCATTGGTGGTACTTCAAACATTAATTTAAACTAGAAGGTCTCGTGGCCATCTTCTTTTCAGACGCCTCGGAGGATTATAAGGGCTTGTTAAGGATGAAAGATTAAGAATTAATGGGTTAGGATGGTTAAGGAGTTTGGAATGAAAAGACGCATATCTGGTTTGGGTCAAATCTGCAACGAATGGGATGTTAAGGTCTTTATGAATGAGTTTATTTGTGACGTAATAAGGAGCATCAAGGAATTCATTCTTAATTACATGATATTATATATTTGAAGAATGAATGAGGAAATAACAAATAAAAAAATAATGGTATTTATAGTATTAATAAAAGAAATACTTGCCATTTCTGGCATACAGGGTGCGGAAGTAGTGGGGTAGTGTGCTGCGGATTGCGCATGCCACTGCTCTCAAAGATCACCAATTCTTCTTACTGATTGAGCTGCACCTTGTCCACTGCATCCGTTCTGTAGGTCCTCCAGATGCGCATCCGTCTAGGTGCCTCCTGCAGTTACCAGGCTGGTCCAGCCCTCCTGG
>NW_027104938.1:1108814-1111221 GCF_000696795.3 Halyomorpha halys | reverse complement strand
TTTTTTTTTTTTTCCTTTATTCTTTTATTATTTGTGTGTTTTAACTTATTTATTAATTAACTTATTTTATTAGAACTATTATTTATTTATTTTTTAAAACTTATTTATCCATTCAAGTGTTTCTTATCCGGCTTTTTATTATATTTTCCTTCGAATCTATGTGCTAGTGTTGTTCTCGTAGAATGTATTTGTTTGTTTGTTTTTTGGTAAACTGATCTACTGCTGTGACTATTATTAATGGTCTGATCGCACATTGCCGTCTAATATTGAATTTGTTTAGCGGGTCACTGGAGAGGATCTAGAAGGGTGAATTCGGGAGAGTGAATTTGTTGATCGGGTGAATTAAAAATTGTGAAATGGTGAAATTGAAGGAACAGAAAAGGGAAGGAAAAAAAAGGAATGAATTGAAACATTTGTATTTGGTGTATAGACTGAAATTGATTGTAAAAGGAAACTGTAGGGATAAAAAAAACGGTTTTTTATTATTTTATTATACCAGTAATTATATGCAATTTTTATATGTCCGATTACGGATTGATTAGTATGCTGTGTGAAGTAGCAACCTGAAAGCATAGATGAATAAAGTATCTCTCTCTCTCTCTCTCTCTCTCTCTCTCTCTCTCTCTCTCTCTCTCTCTCTCTCTCTCTCTCTTTCTCTCTTGTGGTGCAGCCCCCAGTACTAGGTTTAGCACCTTACTGATGGAACTGCACCTTGTCCACTGCATCCGTTCTGTAGGTCCTCCAGATGCGCATCCGTCTAGGTGCCTCCTGCAGTTACCAGGCTGGTCCAGCCCTCCTGGTCTCAGTCTGGGTCAGCTTCCTCATCTTCTGGTGGCTCGCCGATGTTGGGCGGTCAAGTCATTCCCATTTTGAAATGAGCTGAGTCCACCACCTCCTTCCACTCGTAAATGAACTCCGTGAAGAAGGGATAATTCTCTTCTTCAATCAACCAGGGAAAGTTCGACTCGGCGAGAGCGAAAATCCCGGTCTTTCTCGACAGCCTGGCTCGGTATCCTTCCATGGCGGAGCAATCTACTATTATGTGTTCTGCTGTTTCAAGAACTCCGCACGTAGGGCACCGGGGATCGATGTTATTTCCAAAGCTCCACATACTTGACTTAAACTGAAAACATAATTTAGAAAAGTTTATTATATTTGATTTCAGGACATTAATTTTCACTTATTTATTCCTTTTTTAGACCTGAACAAAGTTTTGGGCTCTTTTGCCAATTATCCAGTTCTTATTATTAATTTTTGGACATTTGGCTTTGAAGATTAAAACTCATTTTTATGTATTCCCATCAGAATATAAGCCCTAATTTTTTTATTAACCTGCTATTTTTTTTATTCATTTTATTTTTTCGGTTTAAAAATACTATTTGCCTGTTTCAATGCACTTTCCTCATTTTATGTCCAGTGGGCAAAAGAGGCCAACATTGTTCAAGTATAAAAAAGGAATAAAGAAGTGAAAATTTATTTCCTAAACATAAATATAATAAAGTGTAACAAATAAACCTTTGGAATTTGATTTGTAACAGTATAACCAATTATTTTATATGCAAAATTTAGAAAAGAAATGCTATTTCTTATAAAGTAGGAGGTGCATTATAGTATTTTTTTGAATTGAAGGCAAAAAAGCTAGTGAAGGCTAGTTTAAACAGTGACAGCTTTCATCTTTAGCAGCCACTAGCGTGGTGTAAACTGTACAATAGTAACCTCATGACACCATTTAATATCATTACTATTTTTTCGTCACTATCACACTAGGCCTATTATTTAATAAAAAAAAAAAATTAATTGTAATTAAAAAAACGAAAAACATTGATTTCTGAACAAGGAATCGCTTCCATGTATACATCTTTCATTCACCCATTTATAAACATATATTTTATTTATTTATTTATCCATTTTTAAAAATAATAAAAATGCTGCCAAAAGTGGAGGATTATCAGGGATTGTTGAATTGATATAATTGTGAAATAATATAATTGCCTTTTTTTGTGTTATGATCTCTTCTTGGGAGATTGTGACATGTATTATGGGTTAGGATGGTTAAGGAGTTTTGAATGAAAAGACGCATATCTGTTTTGGGCCAAATCTGCAACGAATAGGATGTTTAGGTCTTTGTGGATGAGTTTATTTGTAACGTAATAAGGAGCATCGAGGATTACTCTATAAGTAGAGCCACAGAGCTCAATTCCATATGTCCAAATTGGTCTGATTATCGTAGTGTATACTAATATTATGTAGTGAATGGGAAGTTTAGAGCGTTTGTCAAGTAAGTGTTGTAGCAATCGGAATCTACGAGCAGTTTCTTGTCGTTTCAGTCTTTTGTGTGGATTCCAAGTAAGTTGGAAGTTCCAAGTCCTCTTGTCAAGATGGAATCCTAAGTATCGAATCTGTTCAA
>NW_027104938.1:1103482-1107963 GCF_000696795.3 Halyomorpha halys | reverse complement strand
TATCATTTTATCTTAACATAGTTTCATTTTGTATCTTTTTAGCCCTGATGAAGCCCTGCAAAGTGGGGCGAAATGTTGGAAAATAAATAGTTGTAATCTATTTTTGTTTCTCTTTTGACCGCAACCCTGACCATCTTCTTATATATCAATTTTTACGGTCAACTATACATACATATATACAAAATGATTATGGTATAAATTATTCTGATAATGTTATTATTATTTAGTTATGTTGTAGTTATGATGTTATTTATTGATAGTTATTTGGTAGAGACTTGAATCACCTTGTTGTTGAGCTATCCTCTTGATATTGATGGAGCAGATAGGTCAAGTGGCCGCCCGCACCGGTCCCACAATTGATCTCTACATTAGTAAATTGGGGTCAACAAAAAAACTGTGTGGGCACGAGATGGAGTGAATCAAGAGATTCTTATTCCGTTCCGTCCCTCTTATTCACCACTTACTGCTTGCGTCTCCTTCGGTTACGATATTAACTAGCATTACATCAGACCTACTCTCATCTGACAGCTATAGGAAAAAGTGGGTATCTGATCCACAACACACTAATCGATTTGAATATTTCATATTGCTATTTGATGTATCGAAGAATCAGAAACCACAATCGCAAATAAAGACTCCACACGTGCTATGACTTAAAAGAAACTTTTGAAACTATTAGAAATGAATTTTCATATAAATAAAAAAAATAGATTTTTTAGATTCGGTACAATTATTTACATTAATCTTTCAATATACTTTATTCACTGGTTGTTATCTTGTTTTTTTTCTTCTCTGAAGCAATTCTGGCCGAAACGTTGGCACTTAAATAAGGTTTTTTTTTTTCGTTTTTTTTTTATCTTATTTTATCCTTAAATAGGTTTGTTTTCAAAATTCGAGCATTTCAGGCTACTTTATACCACTCATAAGTTTCATGTTTTTAATATTTTTTTTAAACAAAAGACTAACCTGGAATCCTCACACAAGACTGAAAAGACAGGAAACTGCACGCCGATTTCGACTATTACAGCACTTACTAGACAAACGGACTAAACTTCCAACTCATTACAAAAGACTGATCTACATGACTGTAATAACGCCAATCTGAGCTTTGGAACTCCACTAAACCTTCAAATTCCTCTCGTATTCAATCATTGCAATCCTTCGTAAAATCCTCAGTGCTCCTAAATTCTCACTATTAACGGTCAACTTAACACTATTAACTATCAAATAAATCGATCAATCATGAATAATATAAAATAATAAAATGTTTGTATAATAGTTTATAGTGTAAAATTGATCTTTTTTTTTTGTTTATTTATTGATATTTACAACTGTATAAAAAATACAACAAGTAAATTTATTATCATAATGACATAATGATAGTGATAATAGTTAATAGTGAGAATTTAGGAGCACTGAGGATTTTACGAAGGATTGCTATTATTGAATACGAGAGGAATTCGAAGGTTTAGTGGAGTTTCAAAGCTCAGATTGGCGTTATTACAGTCATGTAGATGAGTCTTTTGTAATGTGTTGGAAGTTTAGACCGTTTGTCTAGTAAGTGCTGTAATAGTCGAAATCTGCGTGCAATTTCCTGTCTTTTCAGTCTTGTGTGAGGATTCCAGGTTAGTCTTTTGTCAAAATGTAGTAGTGGATCTGTTCTACAGGGGTAAGAGCAACATTATTAAAGTATATTGTAAGATAGTCGGTAGGTTTACGACTAAGAGTAAAGGTGATTTGATGGGATTTGTTGCGATTTATTTTAATTCTCCAATTACGACCCATTCTTCGAGGGCTGTAATATGGAATTGGAGAGTTTGGGATGCAATCAGAGGGTTATTATTAACAGCGAGCACACATGTATCATCAGCATACGTGGTGAGGATAGTGTTAGGATTCGTTGGAATGTCAGCTGTATAGTCGGTGTAGAGGATGGGACCAAGGATAAAATCTTGAGGAACACCAGCGAACTGAGAATAGAGAGATGAGTAGGCTAGGTTATGATTTACTTTAAAGGTTCCATTAGATAGGTTTCTATCGATGAGAAAGGGATGGATGATGAACAATTATGTAGAAGGTTCAAATTTTCTTAATGTGTTTTTTTAAGTAAATACAGTTGTAAATTGCAATAAATAAATAGAAAAAAACTTATTGAGTTGGGCTTTGGAACTCCACTAAACCTTCGAATTCCTCTCGTATTCAATCATTGCAATCCAAAATCCTTCGTAAAATCCTCAGTGCTCCTAAATTCTCACAAATAAAATCATACATAAAGACCTTAATGTTCCATATATAACCGATCTAGCCCAAACCATCTATCATTCCTTCCATTACAAACTCCCTAACCAACCAAACCCACAAGTTTCTAACCTTGCTTCCTCTTCCATTCCTGGCAATCCTCCGAGGCGCCTGAAAAGAAGATTACTTGAGAATATAAAGAAGACCTTATATTATAAAATGTTTTTAGAGTTCTACTACTCGGTAGTTTCTCTACATGCTGTATCATATCATTATGTAATTATGATCAAATTTACTTGTTGTATTTTTTATACAGTTGTCAATATCAATAAATAAAAAAAAAAAAAAACGATCAATTTTACACTGTCAACTATCATATAAACATTTTATTCTTTTATATGATTCATGATTGATCGATTTATTTGATAGTTAATATTATTAAGTTGACCAAAAATTAAATGTTTTAAAATTTGTGAAATCGTGACAAAATAAGGTGATTTAAGTTTTTAGTAATTTTTTTTGTATTGTTTTGTTTTATAAAAGTAATTTCATTTTTTTTCTCAGAAATAGGTGCTTATACTATAATGTTTTTTCCCCTCAGAAATAGGTGCTTATTTTGGATGATTTTGCATTTTATTATTTTTTTTTTTTAATATTATTTATTTCCATAACTTTCATCAAAATTCTAAACCACCACTAATGGAGCCTTGTGACCGCCCATCATCTTCACAAGTACTCAAAGTATAATAATTTTGCAGATTTCGCCAGTTTTGTCCTCAAATGTTGACACTGACAACTGACAACTCTCGCTATCTACTACGTATTTTTATTGTGATGGTTTATCCCTTAAAATAAATTAAGGTGTGGTTTATATTTACAAGTATTATATGTATATTTCCTCTTCTGTTTCTCCCGTTGTAAACTCGTTATACCGAAGGACAGGGGGTGTCCCCTTGCGTGGATAAAACTGACCTAGCTCCCCCGAAGACGAGACTACTCGTTAGGGCAGACCAGGTCTCGTTACCGGCTCTTTTTCCAATTATTGGGCCGAAACAAGAGGAGAGGCCCTTAGCCCTGTTTACAGTCTTCCTTCTCACATCAAAGCCCTTCTTGGCTTACACGTCTCCTGTCCGTCGTAGGGCCGATATCATGGGGAGTTCGAGGGGACCTTTTGCACTCCCTTTCGAAAATTTCGTGGTAGTATATACATATACATCTAATAAAAATTAGGGTAAAAATTTAATGAATGTCTGCAATTAAAAAAATATTCAAAGGGCCCATTACACAACTTTCATTTAGAAAACTACTCGAGATGAAACTAATTATTTCTAATTATTATATGTCATTTAGATTTTTTATATTTTATAAGAAAGAAAAACTAAACTAAAATAAAGAAAATTTCTCGAAAGTTTTATTTTACATCTTCGGTTTTAATCTTTTTACACAGAGTTTTGTGTAGATCAGTAGTGTCGTGTTGGAGTTATTGCAATTTTTGTGATTTAGAAAAAAAAGAAATCAAAGGCGAAAATTATTTTTTGATACTATAAATATAAACATTTTATTCTTTTATATTATTCATGATTAGGTTAACTATCTCTTAACAATTATTTTCTTTTCTGAAAATTTAATTTTCTTAATTATTTTTTATATATGCTTATTTGAGAGTGGTTTAGTTTATTCTTAATTTAAAACAATTTTGATCCTTTTTTTTCCTCTCAACTTTTATTTTTTTAAATTTCTCCAACGTTTAGGCCCTTAGGCTATTCTCAAGGATACCACCTTCAATATTGATGTCATTTCTTTTTTAAATCTTAAAATTGCAGGCTAATTGCACTTGTCACATATAACTTTTTCTAAAAAATTTATATCTTAGATTTAAAAATTTTTTACAAAACACTTTCCTTCCTTCATTCACTTACATTTACAACTTAAAAATAGAAGCTGAGAAGAAAAAAGGGATCAAAATTGTTTTAAATTAAGAATAATTTAATTTTCTGATTATTTATATTGGGTAGACAACCATCTACTTAAAATATTAATTATTTTGGAAAATTAAAACAGTAGGTGTATCCTGAAATCAATTTTTGCCTCGATAAGTGAAAGAAGAATGACGGTTGATAATGGTATTTAATTTTTTTTTTTTTTTTTTTTATAGATAGATTTATTTATTGATAGATATTACAATCTGCCACACAGTTGTGGGCAATAGGTAATATTGATAAATGATCTCATACATACTAAAA
>NW_027104938.1:1096582-1102992 GCF_000696795.3 Halyomorpha halys | reverse complement strand
TTTTGAGAATTTTGTTGGTATGAATCAAGGACAAAAATTTAATTTTTTAGACGTTTTACTTGTATAATGCAGTCACAATTTTCACATTCATGCAATTTTGTACCTTTATTGACAGCTACATGGACAATCGCCCTACAAAAGAAAATAATATCTGGCAAATGTAATTGGTGGATTTTTTTTTTTAATACTTCTGGAAATTAAACGTATTCTACACGTGTTTTTAAGGAAACTCTTCCCCTTCTCCATTTTTCCCCTTTGTAAAAATACCGAGTATACGCGGACGTGCCCCGACTACGGATACATGAGGCAGAGAAGTTGTGAAAACTCCAGTTAATAAGTTTTGATGACTGCGGGGTAAGAGGGAGTGGGGAGGGATACTCGTTACTACAAATGATGAAGATAGCACGAGGACAAACTAAACCAATCTCAGCTCTTTCCTTTTTTTAAACTGACTACCAACAGAAAACTTGTCTCAATTCTTTCTTTATCTGCCCATCCACTGACAAACAAGCAACTCCCAATTGAGTAGCATCTATCATAAAATATTAAAATTTTGTAAATATATATATACTTATGATTCAAAAGAAGTTCAAGTTATCTACAAGCTATTTCTTTAATTAACAAAAAAATTATTTTTTTATAATTATAATAATTTTTAAAAAATGGGCCTTAGGTGAGAAAAATTCAGGTATTCAACCCAATAATTTATTAATTTTATGAAAAATATGTATAATTACTAGTCAAAATTGATGAGTCTCCCAAGTATAGGTAAGAGGAATAAAAAATGGCGGCTGTTTCAAAACGTTAAACAAAATTTCATTCGGAGCTTCTGTTAAAACTATCAACTAAAACAATTCACTGGAATGTCAGTAGTTAGTAGATTTATATTTAGAAATATAGATTTTTTTTTATAATTTATTTATTATTATTTACATCTGTATAAAAATATATACAACAAGTAAATTTGTTGTAGGTGACATAGTGACATAATACAAACATGTGGAGAATCTACCCATTGATAGAACTCCAATAACATTTCTAGAGAAGATCTCGAGGTCATCTTCTTTTCAGAAACCTAGGAGCACTATTAGGCAATGAAGGAGAAGCCAGGTTAGAATCAAGTGGATTTGGGTGGTTGGGAAGTTTATCATGGAAGGAATGGTATCTGGTTTTGGCCAAATCGGCAACATATGGGACATTGAGTTCATGATGGATGACTTGATTTGTTACAAAGTAAGGAGCATTAAGGATTTTGGACTGTAAGGATTGGATTCTGGAGGAATTTGATGATTTAGTGGAGCCCCAAAGCTGTTCTACATCAAGAAAGACTCCCGAGCAGTACATTCCGCGCTCAATGAAGGCGAGACATCAACCACACGATACCATTGCTGGATTGTGGAGTGGGATGTTCGGAATCCAAACTGCTTTTGCCCATGATAAGTAACAGAAAGATTGGGCGGTAGAAGGATGGGTATTCTGGCCGTTTTTGAGGTTTGGGAATCATTTTGATTATGGATAATAATATAGATTTTAAAAACCATTCGTACGTTATAAAGTATTTCATTGTAAATTTAACTAGCTTTAATTTCAGTGCTGACAGACATCTGCACGTCCTATGGTTTCTGAAATAAAGTTTGTCCGAACAACTATGAATAAATTTATTTTAGGAAATATCATGAAAACTACTATTCCAAGGAAGGTAAAAGCCATAAACTACTTTATAGTCCATTAAACTAGCTTCAATGTGAGTGCTAATAGATATCTGTACGTCTCATAGTTCCTGAGATATAGATTTCTTGAAATAAATTAACTAACTACTGATATTTCAGTACATTTTTATGAAATGTTGCTTTTTAAAAGGAATGTTGCTTCAATATCTCGAGAACTATTGAACATAAATAGCTCTATTATGGCTCATATTTGAGCAAATTTACTATTATTTAAATAATGTTCTCTTAGATTTTCTAGTGTTGTTGGTAGTTTTTCAGATATAGAGATCCGAATGAAAAATTAATTATTTTAACGATTTGAAACAGCCGCCATTTTTTATTCCCCCTACCTATACTTGGAAGACTCATCAATTTTGACTAGTAATTATACATAGTTTTTATTGAAGTAATCAAAAATTGGGGTGAGATAACTGACTTTTTTCTCCTCTTGGGCTCTTCTCTCCTGGGAACTACAACCCGCACGGCGCCCCTTTTTGACGTCCCTTGGTTGACCCTAAGAAGTAAATTGTAGAAAGATAGCCCGGGTGGCGGTCAATAAAAATACCAATAGTCTACGAAAAACTATTTAGTGTTAACTTTAAATTAGGTTGGTTAACAATAAATAATTTTCTTCTTCTATTTTGAGACCTTTATCTCCTTCCAGTTATTTCATTTTGTGAAAATTAAATTTTCTGATCATTTCTATTGGGCAGATACCTACCTACATAAAAAAATAAGGTTGAGGAGAAGATCTCGATGCCATCTTCTTTTCAGACGCCTAGGAGGATTATTAGGTAATGAAGGAGAAGCCAGGTTAGAAACAAGTGGATTTGAGTGGTTGAGAAGTTTATTATGGAAGGAACGGTATCTGGTTCTGGCCAAATCGGCAACATATGGAACATTGAGGTCCTGACGGATGACTTGATTTGTGACAAAGTAAGGAGCATTAAGGATTTTACCAAGGATTTTGGACTGTAAGGATTTGATTCTGGAGGAATTCGAAGGTTTAGTGGAGCCCCAAAGCTCAACTCCGTATGTCCAGGGGCCTTATAATAGTCATGTAGATCGTAGTGGATTGGTAATTATTTAAAAATAAAATCCACAAAACGATTTGAACCCTAGATGCATCCGGAAATCAATTTTTGCCTAGATAAGTGAAAGAAGAATGACGTTCAATAATGGTATTTAATTTTTTAGACATTTCACTTGTATAGTGCTGTTATAGTTTTCATATTCAGGTCAATAAATTACATTTTATCTGTCCGAACGACTCAGAGATCCACATTTTGTCGAATATGAAAACTACTACGCCTACAAAAATAAATTTCATAAACTGCTTTATAGTGCATTAAACAAGCTTTAATTTGAGTGCTAATAGACATCTGTACGTTGGATGTTTTTTGAGATATAGTTTTAACGAAATAAATTCACCAATTACTGATTTTTCAGTGCATTTTTTATGAAAGTTTGGTTTTTAAAAAGCTATATCTCGAGAAATATCGAACGTAATTAACTCTATTAGGGCCAATATTTTAGTAAATTTATTTTCTTACTTTTAATGATTTTCCCTTAGGTTTTATAGTGTTGTTGGCAGTTTTAAAGATATAGAGCACCGAATGAAATTTTTTTTTTTAAATTTTGGAACAACTGCTGTTTAAGTAAGGCGCCCCCTCACTTCTGAACATAAATTCATGATGTGATTATCTTTGCTAGTGGCAAAGATAAGTGATACGAAGCCCAGGCCATCTTGGTCCCCAAAACCAAGGGGTTAGAACCCTTATTTCATCTTCATATTCACACCAGAACCAACCTTCAATCCTCAAGAATATCAAACAAGTAAAATGTAATACTTTAATCTATTAATTTAATGAAACCAAAGCTATCACTAACCAACTAACCATATTGTAACTATTTTGTTCAAACCCTACAGAAAACTGTTTCATAAAACTTATAAAGAGAGAATAGAGGTATTTTATTTTAAAAGCATATGATATCAATTTATTATAAATACAGTCCACTCATTACCAGCCAATTATAAGTGATTCATTTATTCCAACCAGCCATACCAGCACATAATAATTAATTTGGGTAATATCCCCCAACTTTTACTCCGGGGAATATCCAAATTAAACAACTGCGATTTTTCGTTCCCCTACCTATACTTGGCAGACTCATCAGTTTTGACTACTAATTATTCATAGATTTCATTAAAGTAATTAAAAATTGGGGTGAAATAATCGATTTTTTTCTCCTCTTGGGATTTTGTACTATTGGGACGTAGGTCCCATAGCGCTCGCTTCGGAACGTTGTGGGTTCGATTCCCACCTGGGGCAAGTTAATACTTATTTTTCATAGCTCCCGAAAAATAAATCTTGACACTTCCACCTTGATCAGTACGCGGCGGCAACTCTGGAGCCGTCAGGGGTTGGCAAAAAGGACACCACCAGGTTAACTATCTCCTAACAATTATTTTCTTTTCTGAAAATTTAGTTTCTGATTATTTCAATTGAGTAGATAAACATCTAGTTAAAATATTAATTATTTTGGAAAATAAAATTTCCAAGACGATTTGAACTGTAGGTGTATCCTGAAATCAATTTTTGCCTAGATAAGTGATAGAAGAATGGTATTTAATTCTGGTATTTAATTTGTTAGACCTGTATAGTTAATTTTTACTTGTATAGTGCAGTCACAATTTTCACATTTAAACAATATCATTTTCATTAAACTAATCAAAAATTGGTGTGAAATAACTTTCTTATTTTTTTCTCTTGGGGTCTTGTACTATGAGGGTTTCATTCCAATTGTAGTTGCCCCTAAAATGTTTCAGCTTGATATTGATAACTAGACCTTTTTTCGACAGGCTTCTTAGGTTGAAGAATATAACAGTAAAAGTTGTCTGGAACAGGTAAGAATAGGACTAATGAAAGAATCAGTGCAAACTTGATTTAATGTATCACCTGGAAGGATATCCACGGGCCAGCTGCCTTCTGAGGTTGTTATTGAGATGTTAGCTATTTGTTGCGGGACTTGTGGACAAGCCACGGCAGGAGAACAAAGATGGTGGAAGATGGATCGCACGCTGCGGTCCGAAGGCCGTAAGTTATGGAACATTGGGTGTGGCGACACCTTTGCCGAAAGTCACCCCAGGACAATCGAGGATTGCGCCAGCTGAGGCCACACCTGCCTCTGGTCTGTGCCGCAGGTCTGGTCGTGGCAACAGATTGTTTGCCTCTTCTGGGGGTGTTAACTGGAGTATTATATAGAATGACATCGATCATCAATATCGTCGTACAAACTTAAAAAAAAAAAAAATGGTCTTATAACCTCTAATATTAAATTCATTCATACGACAGCCTATACTTCCATCCCAAAGATTTAAATAATATAGATACTGCTCGTAGATTCCGATTGCTACAACACTTACTTGACAAACGCTCTAAACTTCCCATTCGCTACAAAAAATTAGTATACACTACGTTAATCAGACCAATTTGGACATAAGGAATTGAGCTCTGGGGCTCCACCAAACTATCAAATTCCTCCCGTATCCAATCCTTACAATCCAAAATCCTTTATGCTCCTTATTACGTTACAAATAAACTCACAAAGACCTTAACATCCCATTCGTTGCAGATTTGGCCCAAAACAGATATGCGTCTTTTCATTCCAAACTCCTTAACCATCCTAACCCATCTTTCATCCTTAACAATCCCTGATAATCCTCCGAGGCGTCTGAAAAGATGGCAGACATAACCTCATATGGTTCCTCAGATATATTGTTTCAAATACCAAAAATGTTATCCGAACAACTAGAAATTAACATTTTGTGAATTTATATTGTCAAATATTACTCCTATATTGTATAATTAACTAACTACTTTCTCAGTAAATTTTTATAAAATGTTGCGTTTAAAAAGCTATATTTCGGGAACTATAGAACGTAAATAGCTCAATTTTAGAAAATTTACTCTGCTTTAAATGATGTTCCCTTACGTTTTCTAGTTTTTTTGTAGGTTTAAAGATATAGAGCTCGGAATAAAAAATTCCTTTTTTTTTAACGTTTTGATACAGCAGCCATTTTTTATTTTCCCTACCTATGCTAGGCAGACTCATCAATTTAGATTGGTAATTAATAGGGATAGGATTTTTATGTTTTCACATATTTTTACCTGACCATGATATCTTCGATTCCTTACTAACTAAAGATGTTTCAAGACATTTCTGGCCAAAAGAAGCCATTTTTATTTCACATATTTTTAAATATTTGGCCTTTTTTACATATTTTGTTGTAAAACACATACTTTCTGAAATATTTGTTATTTTTAACATATTTTTAGGTATTTTGTCCTGAATCACGTATTTCCTAAATTATTTGTTCAATTGTAAATACATTTTTCGCAGCAACTACGTAAAATTCAAGAGAACTTAAAGGTGAAATTTATAATTTATCATAAATAGTGCGTAAAAATTCTATATCTTTATCTTTGAACACAAATTAAAAGCAGTGGCAATAATAAATTTTTACACAGAATTACATCGATAATTTCTCAGAATCAATTAAAAAGAGCAAGGGTCTTATTCCTTTGGCATTTTCCTATAATTTGTTTGTTTACTCCTCAATCCATTTCTCTGTTTCCCCCTTCCCATGGTCCTTTCTCATCTTAGTCTTGTTTCACTCCCCTAGTTTAATTACAATTA
>NW_027104938.1:1095573-1095962 GCF_000696795.3 Halyomorpha halys | reverse complement strand
ATTTTCTTTTATAATTATAAACACTTTGACTAAATTAATTCTATATTATATAAAAAACCACATAAAAACTAAAACGCTAATTTATTTATAATATCAATATAATGTGTGCCTAAAGGTTTTGTATCAGTTTTATAATAGATTGCTTTGTCAATGTTTTTTGTAATACGTACTGATTCAATTATTTTTCTATTCCTACTATTCTTGACTATATCTAAAATTTCTGGATTATTGAACGATTATGAAACGTTGCTGATGATATGAAATAAACTATTGTATTTTAATTTTTTTTTGATTGATAGATTTATTTATTGATAGATATTACAATCTGCCACACAGTTGTGGGCAATAGGTAATATTGTTAAATGATCTCATACATACTAAAATAAAAA
>NW_027104938.1:1084551-1094870 GCF_000696795.3 Halyomorpha halys | reverse complement strand
ATTTTAATAAGGAAGAATTTGTGTCATTCACTAAATCCAGTTTAATATTTTTTTAAATATTTGACAATTTATTAGCACATATTTCGGATTTTTTAGCACATAATAATCCTATCCCTAGTAATTATACATAGTTTTCATTAAAGTACTCAAATATTGGGGTGAACTTTTTTTTTCTCCTCTTGGGCTCTTGTACCTTAACGTACTTCTTTTAATCACCCCACTGCTGTAAATCTGCCAACAAGTACCCAGAAGTGCTCCACTCCTTACAAGACAACAGGTAGCTGCCCCGACTCCTTCAGCTGCCCACGCGCAGCTGGTCACCTCCCGCCGTCCTCGGAGTGTTGTGCCCTATCAGCGGGGGATCGAACCCCTATCATTAGTTATAAACAACTCCGCGAACAACCCCGAACACATTGACTCCACCCTCTCCATTCAACTTATTTAACTGACTTCAATGTACTCTTTGAACCGTACATCTGACCCCGAGTGTACGCGGCATCGGCTCTGTAACTCTCTTACCGGCTGGAACCTATGATTAAAATAGTACCCTTATTGTGTTTCGCTCAATAACTTCTATAATGGATCAAATTATAAATAAAAAATAGAAAAAAGGTTTTCAAAAGAGCCTTACCCTTGTACTTTGATCTGATTGCAACATGTTACTATTGAATTAAACTAACACTATCTAAGATCGAGTAACGTTATTGTATGTTGGGACAACCCTTAGGATTTTAGAGGATATTTCTCTCTTTTATATAAAAAAGTAAGTAAAAGTAATTAAAAAAATTAAACTTTCTTTTCTTTAAAAATGGCGCCCTAAACATGAGATCCCTAATAAAGATCCAAAACAAAAACATACTTAAGAAAGACTATTAATAATTATAGTTTTGTTTTCTGTTTGATTTGAACTAGAACAATATTTCTGTTGGAGTCAGGAGCCCAAGTGTATGTGTTTCCTGAAGAACCAAATGGTTTGTTTAACCGTGGGATTAGCGGCAGTTGACAGATCGTCCTAAATCTCCTCTAATCCCTAAAGCCGCGACAGTTTATTGTCTGTCCCCGGCTCAGCTCTCACGACTGCTTTTTTTTCTTCTTTTTTATATCGGTTTCCTCTCGTCACATCTCTCCCCGTCCGCAATTGATGGCGACTCTAATATTAACTTACATGTGTATCTTTAATAACTCCGACATCTTGTCTTTAAGCCACTCCGGCTTTCTAACGGCTTTTTTCTATTTATTACAATCCTCATATGATGTTTCATCTAGTAATAAAATATTATTATGCAAAGTAGAATTGTTTTAGCGAGCCCAAGAGGAAAAAAAAGGCAGTTATCTCACCCCAATTTTTAATTACTTTAATGAAAACTATATGTATAATTAAAAGTCAAAATTGATGAGTCTGCCAAGTATAGGTATAAAAAAGAGTTATTTACGTTAAATAGTTTTCGAGATATAGCTTTTTAAATAGCAACATTTCATAAAAATGTTGTATGGGACGTACTGAAAGATTAGTAGTTAGTGAATTTATTTTAAAAAATTTATATCTCAAAAACCATTTGATGTACAGATGTCTATTAGCACTCAAATTAAAGCTAGTTTAATGAGCTATAAAGTAGTGTATGATGTTTACCTCCGTAGGAGAAATTTGCTAAAATAAATTGATTTATAGTTGGTCGAACAAATTTTCATTTGCAAAATTTATATTCATATGTGAATATCATAAAAACTACTTCCCCTAAGAAAATAAGTGTTATAAACTATCTTATAGTAAGTTAAATTTCCTTTATGTTGAGTGTTGGCAGACATATGTGCTTCTTATGGATCTAGAGATATATTTTTTTAAAAAATCCAACATTTTATCTGAACAACTAGAAATTAACATTTTGTGAGTTTATTTTGTCAAATATCATAAAAACTAATACTCCTACAAAGATAAACATAATTAACTATTTTGTAGTAAATTTAACTAACTTTAATTTGAGCGCTGGCTGGTACGTCCAATGGTTTATGAAATGAAGTTTTTCATAAATCAGTCTTATTGTCCGAACAACTATAAATCAATTAATTTTAGCAAACATCATGAAAACTACTATCCCTACGAAGGTAAAGGTCATAAACTTCTTTATAGTCCAGTAATATAGCTTTAATTTGAGTGCTAATAGACATCAGTACGTCACAAAGTTCCTAAGATATAGATTTCTCAAAATAAATTAACTAACTACTAATCTTTCAGTAGATTTTTAAGAAATTTTGCTTTTTAAAAAGCTATATCTCGAAACTATTGGACGTTAATAGCTCTTTTAGGGCCAATATTTCAGAAAATTTACTATTTTTTAAATAATGTTCTCTTAGATTTTCTAGTGTTGTTGGTAATTTATAAGATATAGAGCTCCGAATGAAAAATTAATGTTTTGAAACAGCCGCTATTTTTTATTCCACCTACCTATACTTGGCAGACTCATCAATTTTTACTAGTAATTATACATAGTTTTCATTAAAGTAATCAAAAATTGAGGTGAGATAACTACCTTTTTTCCTTCCCAGCTCTTGTACTATTTACTTATCATTTTCGATAGCTTTGGGTCATATCAATCCTGTAAAAGAAATTATATAAACTTTAATGGATTATGAACAAAACATGAGATACAAAAGTTATCAGTCACAAAGTTTGAGTCATGAAAAAAATTATTGATTCGAAACAACTGCTTACAATTCAGGAATTATGAAATTTCATAATTCAGTAGAATTATTTTTTCTCTTCAAGAAACATGTATTAAGGGTTTCATTATTTTCAGAGTTTCTACTATGAAGGATTAAAAAAAAAATTCTCAATGTATAAAATTAATAGTTTCAATAATAAAGATTTATTTTAAATAAAATAAATACATAAATATAATGCTTCTTAATAAAAGAGGAAAATAAAAGTAATAACAAAAAATAACGACATTTATAGATCTAACAGAACAAACAATTGCTCTCTAATAGTAAAAAAAAAAAAAAAAGAAGTTAATTTGAAAAAAAAAAGACAAGAGAAGAATAAACAATAATAATAATAAGTATAATAGGAGTAGTGTGAATAATAGAATTAACATAAAAATAACCATAATCACGCTCTAAGACTTGCAGCTCCCCTTAATACAACAAGAGAACATTTCCTTAAAGTATTTGAAATAAAGTACAACGTAAAATATTTGGACCAAAAAAAGATGAATTAACGTAATTATTTGGAAGACTACACAACACTGAATTAAGGGAACTACACCCGGTAAATATAATTCAGGTTGTAGCATTGTGGCTAGTAATGAGCGGATCCCTAAAACGTTAATAAACACTGGGGGGTATAGTCTCGTCCAAAAGACACCCCTAACTATATACAACGTTATAATTAAAACAATATATGATAAAATAAATAGATAAAAATAATTCTCCTTAATAAAAGAGAAACGTAAAATTAATAACAAGAAATAACGACATTCCTAGACCTAACAAAATAAACAATTTCCCTCTAATGGTAAACAAAAAAAAAATTAATTTGAAAAAGGACGAAAAAAGAAAAAAAGTAATAGAAGTAGTTTAAATAATAGAATTAATAAATATAGAATTTATAACAGAATGTTCTGCAGCAGCCTGGGCTTCAGTCTTCGGGTTGTGGTTGGGATTCCAAGGTTGTAGGTTACTGGGAGTGGAACTTCACGAACCTTTTTTTGATATAATCCTATATTGAGCATGAAAATAGATCGTACATCATCATCAAGCGCACATACCTACATTCGTATCATGTAATATGATGTTAAGGTCCTAAATTAATTTTTTAATTTTGATTTTCTCTTCATGTTTTTGCTTGTATTTCCCTAATTGAAGTAAGGATACAAAATTAAGACAAGGTTTAATAAATAATAAATGTAATAATATATAGTTTTAAATTGTTTTAACCCTTTCCTAACCCGTTCATAACCCTTAGACGTCATCGCTGATGTTACAAAGAAAATTCCTGTTACTAGCGATTATGCAAGTTCCTTAAGCGTTCCTCTGACATATCATCCGAGCTATGCGCAAGTTGTTAAGAATCGCCATCGCGAACGTAAGCGATAAAATAAGTCAATTGCGTTGAGCTCAAATGAAGGAGATGAATCCACAATAAACTGGAAGGGTTTGCGGAATGCTGTATGACTCGGCGCTTCT
The DNA here is from genome assembly GCF_000696795.3 of Halyomorpha halys. NCBI lineage: Eukaryota > Metazoa > Arthropoda > Insecta > Hemiptera > Pentatomidae > Halyomorpha > Halyomorpha halys. The sequence continues at coordinate 1,090,688 of NW_027104938.1, read as the reverse complement.
GTCTTATATATCAGCCCCAGGAGTTTTTACGACATCCTGCTTCGTCCTGCGGGCTCTCCTCAACACAGCCAGCCAGTGTGGGCGGCTTCAGCCATCTACGGTAAGACCTCTAGTAGGCGACGATAAGGGTTGATTCCGAGGTAGATGTAAATGGTGGAAGGTCATTTATATCTAAGAGCCATTTTGTTAGTTTTTTAGTTTTATTTAGCCATTTATTTTGTTTTATTTACAACTGTATACAAAAATATAGTAAGTAAATGTGATAAATGCATAAGAACACATGATAATCTTGGGAAGGAACTACCCAATGGTGCTTCAATCATTGCTTTAAATTAGAAGATCCCGTGGCCATCTTCTTTTCATAACAATCCTCGGAGGATCCGGGATTGTTATGGATGAGATACTAAAAACTAAGGATTTTGGAATGAAAAGAGGTATATCTGTTTTGGGCCAAATCTGCAACGAATGGGAATTTGAGATCTTTATGGGTTTATTTGTGACGTAATAAGGAGCATCAAGGATTTTGGACTTTAAGGATTGGATACAAGAGGAATCGATGATTTGGTAGTACTCCTTAGCTCAATTCCGTATGTCCAAATAGGCAAGTAGGTGTTGTAGTAATCGAAATCAACGAGCAGTTTTTTGCCTTCACGATTAGGACTCTATCTCCATCCAGTAGTGTATCTGTCCAACACGCTTTTGTGCGATGTAAAAATAATATACAGTAGTCCCCAATTTCAGCCCAATTTTTCTTTACTTTAATGAAAACTTCGTATAATTGCTAGTCGAGATTGATGAGTCGACCAATATATTGGGTTGTAAAATAAGTTCGTAGGATTTTTTACTGGTGCTTTCAATAAAAACTTCAGATTCTTGTAAATATTTTTAATCAATTATATATGACCCAATTGATCTATTACATGTTGCCAACTTTCAGGTAATTTTTTAATTCCGTCTTCCCAGAACTTCTAAGATTTTTATGCAATGAACTCCTCTATGTGCGTTTTGCAGTCCTCGAGCGAATTAAAGTTTTTCCCGATAAGAGAGTTTTGAAGGGCCCGAAATAAGTGAAAATCTGTTTGGACAAGGTCTGGTGAATAGGGTGGGGGATTACATCCCAGCCCAACTCCAATAATTTCTGCTGGGTCAGCAAAGACACGTGAGGACGGTCGTTATTGTGATGGAAAACTATGCCTTTGCTATTTCAGCCCTCCATTGATTTGAGACACATGCATGAGATATGTTAAGCGTTTCTGCGATATCCCGTGTCGTAGAGAGAGGGTTGTCTGTGGCCACTGCTTGAATTTGGTCATCATCAACAGTTGAAGGACGACCCGAGCGCTTTACGACTTCCAATCAACATTTCCAGATCTGAACCGAGCAAACCACATACGGACTGTGCTTTTTCCTGAGGCATCATCGCCATTCACATTGGAAATTTTGTTAACCGTCAGTGCAGCAGATTTTCCTTTTCGAAAATAAAAAATCATTAAATGACGAAATTTTTTTCTCTTCCATTTGGAGCAAGCAAAATACTATTTTAACATAGGGAATCTCAGTTGAAACTGATGCAATAAAAGCACCTTAACTAATCCTTTTTTAGAATTTGTAAACATTACTTTTATAAACACAGAGAGGATTTTTTTTATTTAATAATTTATTTATTGTTATTTACAACTGTATACACATATATACAACAAGTAAATTTCCTGTAGGTGACATAGTGACATGATACAAACATGTGGAGAATCTACCCATATATAGAACTCCGATAACATTTATAGAGAAGAAGACCTCGAGGCCATCTTCTTTTTTAGACGCCTAGGAGGATTATTAGGTAATGAAGGAGAAGCAAGGGTAGAAACAAATGGATTTGGGTGGTTAAGAAGTTTATTATGGAAGGAATGGTATCTGGTTCTGGCCAAATCGACAACATAGGGGACATTGAGGTCCTGATGGATGACTTGATTTGTGACAAAGTTAGGAGCATTGAGAATTTTACGAAGGATTTTGGACTGTAAGGATTGGATTCGGGAGGAATTTGATGGTTTAGTGGAATCCCAAAATCTCAAGGCCACCTTCTTTTCAGACGCCTAGGATGTTTATAAGGTAATGAAGGAGAAGCCAGGTTAGAAACAAGTGGATTTGGGTGGTTGAGAAGTTTATCATGGAAAGAATGGTATCTGGTTCTGGCCTTATCGGCAACATAGGGGACATTGAGGTCCTGATGGATGACTTGATTTGTGACAAAGTTAGGAGCATTAAGGATTTTACGAAGGATTTTGGACTGTAAGGATTGGATTCGGGAGGAATTTGATGGTTTAGTGGAATCCCAAAATCTCAAGGCCACTTTTTTTTCAGACGCCTAGGAGGATTATTAGGTAATGAAGGAGAAGCCAGGATAGAAACAAGTGGATTTGGGTGGTGGAGAAGTTTATTATGGAAGGAATGGTATCTGGTTCTGGCCAAATCGGCAACATACAGAGAGGATTAAATTTAAATATTGCAAAACGCTGCGAACTTATTTTACAGCCCAATAGTTAGGGGGAATAAATAGCGGCTGTTCCAAAATTTTTTATAAAATAATTTTTCATTCGCTCCATCTTTGTAACTACCTACAACACCAGAAAATCTAATAGAACATCATTTAAAGTAGATTAAATGTTCTAAAATGTGATTAATTTTTTTATATAGATTATTCTATTCATGTCTCTTTTTTTATTTTGTTTAATTTATTTATTGATATGTTGCTAGCAAATATTAATAATAATGTGAACCACTTCGATCCATGAATAATCATGGGCTCAGTACTTTGTAAGGAAACACTGTTGTTACAACATCGGAGTTAGTAGCTTAGTGCCTTACCACAGTGTCACTGCTCTCCCATTCAAATAAAAATACATCAAGTAAGCGTGAAGTTAGATTACAATGGCATGATACAGACCTGTAGTGAAACAACCAATTGGTAGCACTCTAATAATATTTCTACATTAGTAGGTCTGGAGGCCATCTTATTTTTAGGCACACTAGACGATTGTCAGGAATGGAAAAGGAAGCAAGGTTAGAAAATATTAGGTTTGAGTGGTTATGGATTTTATCTGTAACCAAGTAAAGATCATGAGGATTTTGGATTGAAGGATAACATTTTTTGAAAATCATTTCTTCATTCCATAATTGCATATTTTATTTAAGAGCAGAATTTATAACATTATTTTTAATATACCTAAATCTTTTTTTTGGGGGAGGGGGGATTTCATCCCAATTTTTGATATTTTAATGAAAAATGTACACAGTTTTTTTTAATAACTTTATTGAAATTTACAACTGTATATTACATAATACATTTAGTAAATATGGTCTTAGTTAAAATTGAGTGTTACAGGCGTTTTGAGCAACTACTCATTGGTAGCACTCTAATGACATTTTACATTAGCTGGTCTCGTGGCCATCTTCTTTTCAGGCGCCTCGGAGGATTGTCAGGAATGGAAGAGGATGCAAGATTAGAAACTAAGGGGCTTGAGTGGTTAGAGTTTATAATGGAAGGAGTGATATCTAGTTCGGGCTAGATCGGTTACATAGGGAACATTAAGGTCTTTATGTATGATTTTATTTGTGACAAAGCAAGGAGTATTAAGGATTTTACGAAGATTTTAGATGTAAGGATTGGATACAAGAGGAATTCGAAGGTTTAGTGGACCCCCAGAAAATGAAAATTAAATCGATTTGTAGATCGCGCGCTTTGGATTTGGACATAATGGGGTCCATTTCTGGTAATTCAATCATTGATTTAAATAAAAAGATCCCGTGGCCACCTTCTTTTCAGATGCATCGGAGGATTATCAGGGATTGTTACGGATGTGAAATTAAGAACTAGTAGGTATGGGTGGATAATGATATTGCAATGAAAGGAGACATCTATTTCAGGCCAAATCTGTAACAAATGGAATATTGAGATACTTATGGATGAGCTTATTTGTGACATAATAAGGACCATTGAGGATTTTGGATTGTAAGGATTGAATACGAGAGAAATTCGTAGGTTTAGTGGAGCCCCAAAGCTCAACTCCGTATGTCCAGATTAGCCTTTGAGCCTAAATCTTAAAAATTATTTTCATTTCTCATATGGCACATTATAGATTGTCTTTTAAATATGACTGTACCATACTAAGAGATATCTTTAAGCGTATTTGTCATTTTGGTACCAGATACTCCTATTACGTTTTATCTCTATTAAATTTTAGACTAAGATATTCAACCTCGTAAATAACCTTTGATATATTTTAGTCAACAGAAGAAGTTGATTCATGAATCCATGGAACAAAAAAGAATAGTTCCAAATTATAAATTGTTTGAAGATCTTAGAATAGTCTGTTTCACCGTTGACAAGTTTATTGTAGGAATGAGATAGCCCGAAATCTGAGATTCTCCTAGGATCTTTATGAGCCCTCGCTTAGATGATAGGGTTTTGGATGAGTTATGAAGGAGTTGCCAAAAAAGTTAGTATAACTCTTCAGAAAATGTTGGTGACACGAAAGTTCGTATGGTAATTTGTTATTTTGTTTTGTGCTGTTCTGTTGTTTACTAGATACTTCATCAATAATGCTGATCGTAATAAAATTTGATCAATTTAACATTACACACCTTCACATTTACGATTTACCGCAAAACCAAATTTCCTACAAATTAATTGCTTGGTGACAAAATAAAGTAATAAACATCAGTATTATCAAGGCTTGTATGTTCCAGCTTCGATTTAAAATATTATCATTATAAAAAGTAAGAAAATAAAACCAGGAAAAATGAAAAAAAAAAAAAATCGTTTAAATAGTATTGTGTAAAATATAAATTCAACATTTTTCTAGAATTTTTATCAGATACTTGTTAATTAAATTACTCAGACATGTAATTCCATTATACACGTATGAAAAAAAAAAAAATTAAATCTGCTCTGCAATAACTCATGAAGGGTTATAATAGTAATAATAATAATAATAATAATCTTTATTTATTCCGGGATTGATCCCTTTAGAATAATTTACAGGCGTCTAAATTAGGCTTTAGAGCCTTAGAGTGAATTACAAAATAGCGATGAAATTACAAGATGTTATAAAATAAAATAATAAAGTGAATTTAAAACTATACAATTAAACAACCATAAATAACAGAATATATAAAATAATGATAAAACAAATAAAATGAAACCACTTGTCATATCATAATACATAAGATGACTTCTGATAGTAAATAAAAAAAATTAATAATTAAAAATTAAATTTAATAATACAATTAAACTAAAAAATAATAAATGAAAAGATATAATTTCTGCTAGTGTACATATTTACAATTATAAACGAAGATCTAAGACATAAAATACAGAAAATATATAAAGGTTTTTTGAAACTTTCAATTGTTATTCTTCCGGAATTGGGTGGACAGAAGGTAGTCGAAGATACGAGATTTTAAGATTGGAAGGATGTTAGAACTACGAATAAAGGATGGAATAGAATTCCATAGGGATGAGGAACGGATGAGGAAAGATCTACCAAAGGCTGTGGTTCGATGGGCAGATACATACATAAGTACTGTGAATGAAATTTTTTTTAATGTTTTGAAAAATTCCAAAAAATCCCTCCAAATCACATTTATCCTTCGTCTTGCCCTACAGTATCTTTTAATAATACCCCACTTATTCCTGTCGATATCCGTTACTTAGGACTAAATCTGGACAAACGACTGACATGGAATCCTCGTACAAGACTGAAAAGACAGGAAACTGCTCGTCGATTCCTATTACAACATTTACTAGACAAACTGTCCAAACTTCCAATCCATGACTCTTATAAGGCCTTCTGGACATACGGAGTTGAGCTATGGGGCTCCACTAAACCATCGAATTCCTCTCGAATCCAATCCTTACAGTCCAAAATCCTTCGTAAAATTCTACTTTGTCACAAACAAATCATCCATCAAGACCTCAATATCCGCTATGTTGCCGATTTGGCCAAAACCAGATACCAATCCTTCCATAATAAACTTCCCAACCACCCAAACCAACTCGTTTCTAACCTGGCCTCTCCTTCACTATCTAATGATCCTCCTAGGCGTCTGAAAAGAAGATGGCCTCGGGATCTTCTCCT
>NW_027104938.1:1082751-1084136 GCF_000696795.3 Halyomorpha halys | reverse complement strand
ACTCGTTTCTAACCTGGCCTCTCCTTCACTATCTAATGATCCTCCTAGGCGTCTGAAAAGAAGATGGCCTCGGGATCTTCTCCTTTAGAAATGTTATTGGAGTTCTATCAATAGTTAGATTCTCCACATGTTTATATCATGCCTTAATACAGCAAATTTATTTGATATGTATATATGTATACAGTTGTAAATAACAATTTTAAAAACCACCAATTTTTATTCCCCCAACCTATACTTGGAAAACTCATCAATTTCGACTAGTAATTATAAATAGTTTCCACTAAAGTAATAAAAAATTGGATTGAAACTTTTTTCCAGTTGGCTCTTGACTTTTTTTTTAATGGTATTCTTTTATTTAATGATAGATATTACAATCTGCCACACAGTTGTGGGCAATAGGTAATAGTGATGAATGATTTCATACATATTAAAATAAAATTTAAAAAACTCTCTTAAAATATATACAAACAGAAGAATAAACAAAATGAACATAATCAAACTATGTGCATGAAAAAATAACATAATGATAAAATAATATCGTCTTTGGTCACATTTACACTCTAATGGCTCTTGACTAAAAGGTCCTTTAATTTTAGCCAAAAACCGATACTCATTGGGTCACTAAGTCAGACCAACTTGTACCATCCAATCCAAATTGCTTATCCACACACTTGTCCATACTCAAATATGCCATAGTTTAGTAAATCTATAGCACTATCTTAAACTTAATCGGTCACATAGTAATTAGAACCCGCTGTTTTGGCACAGACTAGGACATAAAGCTTTAGAGATCTCACACTGGGCGCTGAGTACACAAACTGAACAGCATTAAGCTCTAACAAAGAACTTCTCACCCGCACCAATGAATGGAGATCGTTCGCTGTTCCAACCGCCTCTTTATCGCACCTGTTCCTTTGTATAATACAAGAGTTTGTATTGTAATAACCGTATAATATAATGGGCTTGTAATGGCTTCAACGTATCGCAAACATGAATTATCTGAGAGATTTTTTTAAGTAAGTATTTAGTTCCGATGAAACTGGCATTTTTCTTATGTGAAGCTCAATTTAATCTAAATATAGTTACAAAGACCACATATATAGTCACATTACGGAAAATTCAACACTCATAACATTGTCAATATTTTTTGAATACCTTGGTTTAACTCAAGGTTAGCTATGCTATATCCTATGCTAAATTGAAATTCCAGTTGTTTTTTTTTTAATAATTTATTTACAACGATATACAAATATATACAACAAGTAAATTTGCTGTAGGTGACATAGTGACATGATACAAACATGTGGAGAATCTACCCATTGATAGAACACCAATAACATTTCTAGAGGAGAAGATCTCGAGGCCATCTTCTTTTCAGACGTCTA
>NW_027104938.1:1075487-1081505 GCF_000696795.3 Halyomorpha halys | reverse complement strand
GTGTATACTAATTTTTTGTAGTGAATGGGAAGTTTAGAGCGTTTGTCAAGTAAGTGTTGTAGCAATCGGAATCTACGAGCAGTTTCTTGTCGTTTTAGTCTTGTGTGTGGATTCCAAGTAAGTCTCTTGTCAAGATTGAGTCCTAAGTATCGAATCTGTTCAACAGGCGTTAGTGTTCTTATATTTAAAACAATTCTCAGGCCACTGCTGATGTGAAGTCTAGGAATGGTTTCTTTTACAAAAAGCAAAACGTTATAATCATTTCAAAATAAAGTCCTAAGAATCGCAGTGGATGCTCCTCGGTTTGTAAGAAATAGACAATTGCATCGGGAATTACAAATGGAGACAATAGTGGATTACTTCAAGAACACTTCCCACAGTCCCAGTTATCTACAGTTCCATTTCGCAGTGACCTACAACTTGGGAAACCCAACTTAACCCGAAGACTGAAGCCCAGGCTGCTGTAGGACATTCTGTTATAAATTCTATATTTATTAATTCTATTATTCACACCACTTCTATTAGATTTTTTTTCTCTATTCGTCTTTTTTTTCAAATTAATTTTTTTTTACCATTAGAGGGCAATTGTTTATTTTCTTAGGTCTACAAATGTCGATCTTTTTTGTTATTTTTTTTACGTTTCTCTTTTATTAAGAAGCATTATTTTTATCTATTTATTTTATCATATTTTCTTTTAATTTTAACGTTGTATATAGGTAGGGGTGTCTTTTTGTACGAGACTATACCCCCCATTGTTTATTAACGAGGGATCCGCTCGTTACTAAGCCCTTCAACCTTACATGCCCATCTAGAACGCCACAATGCTACAATCTGAAAACCTGAATTATATTTACCGGGAATTATATTTCTCTCAATTCCATGTTGTGTAGCATTCCAAACAATTCCGTTAATTCATCTTTTTTCGGTCCAAATATTTTACGTAGTACTATATTTTCAAATACTTTAAGGCGCTGTTCTCTTGTTGTATTAAGGGGAATATGTATTATATTCATTCTCTGAGATAATTTTTGAATTTTTCCGAATTTCCATAATTAGTTTAACATGTTAAATTAAAAATGGATGAGGCATAGGTGGCCTGAGGTCCAATAACGGCTATACGAAGAGCTATATAGGTAAAAAACTGCCAGATTTTTTCGTAATTGAGTTACCCACTTGAAAGAGCTTTGGTTGTCCAAGGTGGGCTTCCCGAACCTACAGAGTTGACTCACGGCTATAGTAAAAGAATAAATCTGCCACTGCCGGAATCGAACCTGAGTTCGCGGAGTTAAATTAGTTAGCACATCGCCTTATTCACTGAGCTACCTCGCTCTTCATGGAGCGAATTTGAAAAATTTAACCTCAACTTTCTTTATTAATTTATTTTATAACACATTCCCATTAACCAATCGGCCATTGCCAAGAATATATTAATTTTCCATTTCAGTCTCAAAATGCTTTCTAAAATAGTTGAAGACTATTGTGTCTAAGTCCAACATGAGATAGTTAATTAACCTTTATTTGTCATCTTTATATTAATCCCTTTAAATGAAAATTGGATTTATTACTTGATACTATGATAATGAAACCAATTGGGACGTAGGATATTGAGCTTTGAAGCTCCACCATATCTTTAAATGCCTCCCGTACCCAATCCTTACAATCCAAATTCCTTGATGCTCCTTATTACGTCACAAATAAACTCATCCACAAAGATCTCAATATTCCATTCGTTACAGATTTGGCCTGAAATAGATATGTCTCCTTTCATTACAATATCCTTACCCACCCATACCTACCAGTTCTTAATCTCACATCCGTAACAATCCCTGATAATCCTCTGATGCATCTGAAAAGAAGATTGCTACGGGATTTTCTAATTTAAAGCAATGATTGAGTTACCAGAATTGGTGATTCCTTCCCTAGATTATCATGTGTTCTGAAATATTTATTTATTCAATTTATGTTGTAATGTTAAATTTTAAAACTTACTGTTTAGTTTTCAAATAAAAATTCATCCATTTCTGAAAATGAAAAATAAATTTAAAATTACAGGTATCACTCTCCTTCACTTCTTTTTAATTAAAATTTACAACTCTACATAATAATACATTCAGTTAATTTGATCTCAGTTATAATGAAGTAATACAACCGTGTAGAGAAACTATCCATTGGTAGCACTCTAATGACGTTTTTACATTAGCAGGTCTAGTGGCCATCTTCTTTTCAGGCGCCTTGGGGATAGCCGAGAATAGAATGGTAGGTAAGGTTAGAAACTAGTAGGTTTGGTTGGATAGGGAGTTTATAATGCAAGGAATGGTATCTGGTTTGGGCTAGATCGGTTACAAATGGAACATTAAGGTCTTTATGTATGATTTTATTTGTAACAAATTAAGGAGCATTGAAGATTTTGGAATGTGAGGATTGGATACGAGAGGAATTCGAAGGATTAGTGGAGCCCCGAAGCTCAACTCCGTATATCCAGATGGGCCTTATTATAGTCATGTAGATCAGTCTTTTTTAATAAATTGGAAGTTTAGACCGTTTGTCTAGTAAGTGCAGTAATATTCGAAATCAAAATACAGTTTCATTTATTTTCAGGCTTGTGTGAGGATTCCAGGTTAGACATAGATGGATCTTGGTTAACCATTCACTTTTAAATTTTTTTTATTTATTTAAATTTTTTTTTTATATTTTCTGGAATTTTTTAAAGCATCTTAGATTTTAATTTTTAGATTTCTAAAAAATGAAAACTTAGAACACATTCTTGATAGAGCAATGAGAGATTAGAACCGAGACGGTGGTTTTAGGCGCCATTTGTTCCCTGACTGCGCAGTTTTAATTGATTAGACAACACCGCAACATTACTGGTCCTCTGGGCTAATTTATAATGATCATTAGTTTTAAACTAGCTATTATCAAAATGCATTAATGTCAGAATGCATCTAATAAAAAGCTTGCGTATGCACGTGTCTATGATCACTCTTAAACTTTATTAAATGTTTAACAAATACTTTATAATTATAGAATCCATTTATTTTAAATAAAACATATATTTGGGATATTGTGCAGCCATTTTATTCTAGGGATTTATACTATTTGGAATCTACCTTAAATTGTGGAAAAACATTTCACTTAAGGTGATACTAATATTAAAAATCAACACACTAATATAACAAACTAGGATTTTACAGATATTGCATTTGAACTGAAAAGAAAAATATTTTTGTAAATGTAAACATCTGCTATAGGTCAGTGAAAAGTTATTTAGGCTCAGATTTGTTGTAAAAAAGTCAAGATGTTAAAACTCATACTAGACTTGATACAATACTTCTGACTTGAGCCATTAAAAAAAAAAATACTTCTTACAGTTTTTAACTTATAGAAAAGTTTCCGCTTATATTAAATCAAAGAGAAAGTATTCAAAGTATTGTGGGGCATTTGCAAAATGTGGATAATTGGATCTCTAAACCACACATAATTTCGGAACGTATTCCCAGTATATAAAATTGAAATATATAATAATATTGTGGTGTGCAGAAATAAATGTAGTTGCCATAAGAAGCGTGCTGCTAGAAAGGTTAATTGACGAATAAACGTCTTAAGGTAATTCGAGAAGTAATGGATTTCGATAGGTTTGATCTTCTCCTTTTTGATAAGGTTGGGTGAAGTGAGAAATGCATAGGCGTCAGAGACGGACATTGGAATTTTCCCAGAGAGTGAGGCGCACATGGGTACAAAGTCAATTCCAAACAATAGAAAATTTCAGTTTAAAAGATATGGTTTAAATAAGATAAAACCATGGAATAATGGATAAAACCATGGAAAACATTAAAAAAAATAAATAAATAAGGGCAATTGAATGTGGATTTTTTTCATACTCTACCGATCTATCTATGTTATAGTACAAGAGTCGGGAAGAAAAAAAGGCAGTTATCTCATCCCAATTTTGAACATTTTAAACAAAACTATGTATAAGTACTAGTCGAAACTGATGAGTCTGCTAAGTATAGGTAGGAGGAATAAAAAATGGCGGCTGTTTCAAAACCTTAAAAAATCATTAATTTTTCATTCGGAGCTAAAAAAAAAAAACTACCAACAACACTAGAAAATCTAAGAAAACGTTATTTAAAGAAGAGTAAATTTACTGAAATATAAGCCCTAAAAGAGCAAGTTACGTCCAATGGTTCTCTAGATATAGCTTTTTAAAAAGCAAAATTTCTTAAAAATCTACTGAAAGATTAGTAGTTAATTAATTAATTTTGATATATCTATATCTCAGGAACTATGTGACGTACAGATGTCTATTATATTAGTATATATGTATATTATATATTAGCACTCAAATTAAAGCTAGTTAAATTTACTATAAAATAGTTAATAATGTTTATCTTTGAAGGAGTAGTAGTTTTTATGATATTTGACAAAATAAACTCACAAAATATTAATTTCTATTGGTTCGTATAAAATGTTGGGTTTTTGGTAAAATATATCTCAAGATCCATAAGACGCACATATGTCTCCCAAAAATCAAAATAAATGAAATTTAACTTACAATAAAGTAGTTCATGATTCTTATCTTCGTAGGGGTAGTAGTTTTTTTGATATTCACATATGAATATAAATTCGGCAAATGAAAATTTGTCCGAACAACTATAAATCAATTTATTTTAGCAAATTTCATGTAAACTATTATTCCTACGAAGATGAACATCATAAACTACTTTATAACTCATTAAACTAGCTTTAATTTGAGTGCTAATAGTACGTAATGTACGTCAAATGGTTTTTGAGATATAAAATTTTCAAAATAAATTCACTAACTACTGATCTTTCAGTACGTTCCATACATTATTTTTATGAAATGTTGCTTTTTGAAAAGCTATATCTCGAAAACTATTTAACGTAAATAACTCAATTAGGGCTCATATTTTAGAAAATTTACTCTTCTTTAAATAATGTTCTTTTAGATTTTCTAGTGTCGTTGGTAGTTTTTAAGATATAGAGTTCCGAATGAAAAATTAGTTTTTTTTATCGCTTTGAAGCAGCCGCCATTTTTATTCCCCCTACCTATACTTGGCAGACTCATCAATTTTGCCTATTAATTATACATAGTTTTCATTAAAGTAATAAAAAATTGGGGTGAGATAACTGCCTTTTTTCTCCTCTTGGGCTCTTGTACTATTAGTGTTATGAATTCAGTGACTGGTTTAGGGACCAAACATGCCAAGATATAGAGGATTACCGTTAGTAGCCTCGCACAAACCCAGAACAAATATTGGGACAAGACCCGCGATCAGAGAACTGTAGCCAGAACTACAAAAGGATGAGGGCCCGAAGGGAACGCTTTCGGCAGAGATGAAGAAGCTGAGGACACAAAGACACTACCTGGACCACAAAGCTACTTAGTGTTCCATCTGCCTCCTCCAGCTCCAGCTCCAGTTCCATCTCAATCACCGTCACTGACAGCCGTCACTTTGACTTCTCTATTGTCTGTAACTTAGCTCATAGTTCACCTTTTTCTGGAGCACCTCCGTCTCATAATTATCACCCTTCTGTATCCTTTCCTTTCTCTGCTGCTTCAACGTCAATTCAGGTAGGTGTTTTTGTTCCTTATACTCGTCTGTGTTTTATATAATGCCTGAAATTTTGTATGAGTCCTTAAATTGTCAATCATCAGACAAGTAAGACGTTTATTATTATTATTATTTATTAACTTTTTTTTTTTATTTATTGATAGATAGTACAATCTGCCACACAGTTGTGAGCAATAGGTAATAGTGATGAATGATCTCATACATACTAACATAAATTAAATAAATGAATAAAAAAAAAAAAAACTTTCTTAAAATATATAAAAACAGAAGAATAAACAAAATGAACATAATCAAACTATCTGTATGAAAAATAAAATAACATAATGATAAAATAATATAGTCTCTAGTCACATTTACATTCTAATATACAATATTTACACAATCGAGCAGAGCTCAAAAATCCTAGCGCATCTCTCTCTCTCTC
>NW_027104938.1:1072878-1074872 GCF_000696795.3 Halyomorpha halys | reverse complement strand
CTCTCTCTCTCTCTCTCTCTCTCTCTCTTCTAGTGAGTCAGTGGAGGCTGAGCAAGTGCGCTAAAGCCGCAAACACTCAACTTGAGGGGAAAATCTGACCATTGCCAGAACTCCAATTGTCCTTTTTTATTTTAATAAGTCTCTTGGCCACTGCCGTTTCAACCTTCTAGGTGGGCTGTAGGGATGGGTGGAACTAAATAAGCTTTGAACCAAAGCATTAGGATGGTTGGAAAGGTTTATATGGCATTTTGAGAATTTGGTTGGTATGAGGTCAAGGACAAAAGGGATATGAAGGTCATGGTGTTGTGTTCTATTGGAAACGTAATAGGGTGCATTAACTATGGTTCTAAGGATTTTGGATTGAAAGGATTGGATTCGTTTGATGTTCGACGGTTTAGCTGTTCCCCAAAATTCAAGTCCTATTTATTAACTAAAGTCGGAATTTAGTGTTGTGGTATTTGGAAATTTGGAGTAAGGTTAATGTGTATATTATAAACCGTTTTTAGTTGGATTCGTTTTTTGTGATAGTGAAATATCTATACAACGGATAACTACGTGGATTTTTCTTAATTAGTACTCTGCCTCATTTCTGTATGAAATAATTTCAGGGCAGTGGGTGCCACAACTCTCCTAAAGTATCCATGAACAAATATTTAAAGTTTTACCATATTCCTATAAATTAATAATCTTCTACTGGAAGAGTTTCTATAAATTAATATGAAATTGGTGAATGAACACAATCTTCCTTATTTAAATATATTAGTTTATTACACAGTCAACAACGTTTCGGAGTCATCCCCCATCTTCAGGGTGGTAGAAAACAAATTCACAAATTTAACATATGCTTACATTTTATATAGATTTTACAAATAAATTAACATCTTAGGTTTGTACAATAGATATAGAATTGAGATTTATTTAATTTTTGTTGTTTGTTATTGTATAAAAATTGTTTTTTAATAAATTGTTTTAAATGTAGTTGGATTTTTCATCTTTGTAGTAATAAAAGTAGGAAATTATTATTATAGTCTATCTAGTTATTATGATAGTTAAAGATAACCATCAGGTAGGGAATTATTCTCCTTGATTTAAAAATGTGCAATAGTTTATTATTATAAAAGTTATTAATTATTGACAATAATATGTTTAATATTAGCATGAAATGACAAATAAGGAGTTAATTATATATTATATAAAAAGTTATATCACCTCAATTTTTTATGAGTATGTCAAGTGTAGGTAAGGGGAATAAAAAATGGTGGCTGTTTCAAAAGACATTTAAAAAAAATAAATTTTTAATTCTGAGCTCTATATCTTAAAAACTACCAACAACATTAGAAAACCTAAGAGAACATTATTCGAAGAAGAGTAAATTTTCTAAAATATGGCCTCTAATGGAGCTATTTGCGTTCAATTATTCCCAAAATATAGATTTTTAAAAAGCAACGTTATCTGTACTAAAAAAATCAGTACTTAATTTATTTTGAGAAATGTATATCTCAGGAACCATAAGACGTAGATATGTTTGCCAGCACTAAAAACAGATGTAATTTAACTTACTATAAAATAGTTTCTCTCGCGTATCTTTGTAAGGCGTGTAGTGCTTATGATATTCGCTTATAAAAATAACTTTTGCACATGAAATTTTGTCCGAACAACTATGAATTAATTTATTTTAGCAAATATCATGAAAGATGAACGTCATAAACTACTTTATAGAACATTAAACTAGCTTTAATTTGAGTGCTAATAGACACTTATACATCGAATTTTGAGATATAGATTTCTCAAAATAAATTCTCTTACTTCTGATTTTCCGTACCTTTTTTTTTTTAATATTGCTATATAAAAAGCTTTATCTAGGGAATTATTGAACACAAATAGCTCTATCAGGGCTCATATTTTAGAATATTTACTCTACTTTAAATTAACTTTTCAACGCCTGTTGAACAGATTCGATACTAAGGACTCCATCTTGACAAGAGACTGAAACG
>NW_027104938.1:1069556-1072653 GCF_000696795.3 Halyomorpha halys | reverse complement strand
TACAAAAAATTAGTATACACTACAATAATCAGACCAATTTGGACATATGGAATTGAGCTCTGGGGCTCCACCAAACCATCAAATTCCTCCCGCATCCAATCGTTACAATCCAAAATCCTTGATGCTCCTTATTACGTTACAAATTCACAAAGACCTTAACATCACATTCGTTGCAGATTTGACCCAAAACAGATATGCGTCTTTTCATCTAAACTCCTTAACCATCCTAACCCATTAATTCTTAATCTTTCATCCTTAACAATCCCTGATAACCCTCCGAGACGTCTGAAAAGAAGATGGCCACGGGACCTTCTAATTTAAATTAATGCTTGAAGTACCACCTACGGGGTGGTTCCTCCAAGATTTCCAAGTGTATATGAAACATACAACATATTTACTTATTGTATTAATTATTTGTACAGTTGTAAATCACATTAAATAAATAAATAAAAAAAAATTAACTTTTCAGGATTTATAGTATTGCTATGAGTTTTAAAGATATAGAATGAAATTTTTTTTTTTTTAACGTATTGAAATAGTGAACGTTTTGAAACACAAAGTTCCTGAGATATAGATTTCTTAAATTAAATTAACTAACTACTAATCTTTCTGCAGATTTTTAAGAAATTTTGCTTTTTAAAAAGCTATATCTCGAGAACTATTGGACGTAAATAGCTCTTTTAGGGCTAATACTTCAGAAAATTTACTCTTCTTTAAATAATATTCTGTTAGATTTTCTAGTGTTGTCGGTAATTTTTAAGATATAGAGCTCCGAATGAATAATTAGTATTTTTTTAATGTTTTGAAACAGCCGCCATTTTTTATTCTCCCTACCTATACTTGGCAGACTCATCAATTTTTGCTAGGAATAGTAGATAGTTTTTATTAAGGTAATCAAATATTGGGGTGAAATAACTGCCTTTTTTACTCCTCTTTGGTTCTTATACCATCCCCTCCCTCCAGAAACCAAATCCTGTTTTCTTTGCAGTATACCTTTACTTTTCAAATCACCCGACTACTCAGTTTTGACACGAATTTTTCCAATCAAACTTGGTGCTCTAGAAGCCTACCCTGTGGTGACCTGTCGTAATCTTCCCGTTGTCCGGACCGACTTCATTGAGCGGCGATGCCAATCGGTGACAGGAGGTTTTGTCGCCCGGTTGATGTACGATCCCCTTTGTCGGCGATATATAGGAAGCGGCGGTGCCAGAAGCAAAGGAGACTGGAGGTCGTTATGGAGATGTCAGAGCCGCCATTTACCCAACTCAACATCTATTTTACCTAGCTCCGTTTTTTCTCCCTTCTCCCTCCTGCCCCTTTTGTGTGGCCACGTTTTGGAGGTGGCTTAAATACGTCGCCACAGCCTCTAAATTCATGTGTTTTTTTTTGTTTTTGTTCCAGGCCTATTGAGGGGAGTGAAACCCCATCCAAGGGTGTGGTGTGGTCAGTAAGGCTGTTAGGCAAGAGGTGATTATAGCGGTATAAACTACTGCTTGTTTCTTTTTTCTTTCTGTTGCGTTCAACAATGTTAGCTAATAAACAAATAAGTATTTTTACCAAATGTTACCTGATTGCCGGTGTCACTAACTGGGCAAGTAGTTTATTAAATTATGTAGTTATGTTGTCATAAATGTGACTAAGTAAGTTCATTAGCGTACAAGACCGAATATTCGCACTTAAAAAGAATAATATAACTATCACTTTATTCATTTTAATATGTTGACCTCTCTATTTGTGTGTTTTAAAGTATTTATTCATTAAATTATTTTATTTTATTAATATATGTTTTTTTTAAAAACTTATTTATCCATTCAAGTGTTTCCTGTAACCGTTTTTTAAAATTATATTTTTCTTTTAATCTATGTGTTATTCTTATTCTCGTAAAATGTATCTATTTGTTTGTTCTTGGTAAACTGATCTACTGCTGTGACTATGAATGATGGTCTGATCTCAATTTACCGTCTAATATTGAATTTGTTTAGCGGGTCACTGAAGAGGATCTAGGAGGGTGGATTCCGGAGAGCGAATTTGTTGATCGGGTGAACTAAAAAATTGTGAAAGGGTGAAATTGGAGGAGCAGAAATGAGAAAGAAAAATAGGAATAAATGAAACATTTGTATTGGTTGTACAGACCGAAATGGATTGTAAAAGGAAACTGTAGGGGTGAAAAAAATTGTTTATTATATCCTATTATTGTATATCTTTTTTTTTATGATTATACCATGTATGTGTAATGTATATATGTCCGATTACGGATTGATAAGTATGCTGTGTGACATGGCAACCTAATGTATTTAGGCAGCATAGATGAATGAATAAAGTATTTCTCTCTCAAACAAGATAAGCCTCAACATTTATTATTAATTTAATTTAAATTTCAAACGTTTCGGCCAATCCGAAATCATAATATTGTGTAGACAAGTAGTATAACAACATTTGCAATTAAAATAATTGATATAAATGAAATTAATGATAAATATAGTTTAATTAACTATTATATTAGACTTTAATAGAACTGTAATTACTTTTTTTATATTTAATGTGTGTCGGTGAAATTAACAGGGAATTTCCTACACTAAGGATATTCATGATCTTTAGTTTAACATGTTAAAGCGTGTTAAATGGAAAAATATTTCCTTCTTTTTTCGAATTTACAACGATATAACATGTAACATGGCTAAGAGTCTGTTACCTGGTCTGTAAATGGAAAATGTCGTCACGAAACAGACCAGCTGAGCTTGTCACCGTTTTATTTGTTGTGTTAGGTCACTTACTCGTAGTTTGTGTTTTGTTTTTTCCTTTGTCTTGTGTTTTGGACTTTTTAAAAAATATAATGAGTAGCCAAACTTTTACACTTCTACTTTTCACTTTTTTTAAGCATGTTGTAATAAATTACTGTAATCAAAACTTAGAAGTAAACAATAACATGAAGTTTTGGAAGGAAAGGTTCCTAAACAAGTTGCTGATAAAATCCGCTAGGAGCTCTTATGCATTTAACATGACTTTAAATAGGGCTGCTCACAATAGGGGTATTCATGATGTTGTGTTAAATGTTATATGTTTTACCATGTTAAATGTTATAACTATAGGATTGTGA
>NW_027104938.1:1064443-1068296 GCF_000696795.3 Halyomorpha halys | reverse complement strand
TTTTTTTCGATTTAACACGAGTTTTTCCATTTAACACGCTTTAACATAGATCATGAATACCCCTAATGCAATACTTAAAACACTTTACATTTAACACAATATCATGAATACCGCTACTAAGGATATTCATGATCTTTAGTTTAACATGTTAAAGCTTGTTAAATGGAGAAATATTTCCTTCTTTTACCATGTAACAAAAAAACACTTTGATTTGTTTAGTACAGGATGCGTGAAGCGCTTTAGTATAACTTTCCTTAATAAATAAAATGGAAATTGTCAAAGAAAACAAATAAATATCAAATGAAAACTATATTTAAAATTAACATAAATAACTAAATTATACTTTATACTTACTAAGTCTATACGAATGCAAACTGTAAACTGCGGTGCTATGTTGTCCTTCCAATAGTACATGAGCCGGGAAGAAAAAAGGAATAATTAACAGTCAAAACTGATGAGTCTGCCAAGTATAGGTAGGGGGAATAAAAAATGGCGGCTGTTTCAAAACCTTAAAAAAACACTAATTTTTCATTCGAAGCTCTTAAAAATTACCGACAGCACTAGAAAATCTAACAGAACATTATTTAAAGAAGAGTAAATTTTATGAAATATTAGCCCTAATAGAGCTATTTACGTCCAATAGTTCTCGAGATATAGCTTTTTAAAAAGCAAAATTTCTTAAAAATCTGCATAAAGATTAGTAGTTAGTTAATTTATTTTGAGAAATCTATATCTCAGGAACTATGTGACGTCCAGATGTCTATAAGCACTCAAATTAAAGCTAGTTTAATCTACTATAAAGAAGTTTATGAACTTTACCTTCGTAGGAATTATCTGCTAGTTTTCATGATATTTGCTAAAATAAATTGATTTATAGTTGTGCGGACAATAAATTTGATTTATGAAAAACTTTATTTCAGAAACCATTGGACGTACTGGTGTCTGTCAGAATTCAAATTAAAGCTAGTTAAATTACAATAAAATAGTTTATAACGTCTACCTTCCTAGGAATGATAGTTTTTTTTTTTAAATTACTACCTACATTAAAGTACTATAAAAAATAATGCAGGAAAACTCTTTTTTCCATACCGTTCAATAGATTTTTTATAATTTATGTATTTAACGTGATTTACAACTGTACAAGTAATCAATACAATAAGTAATAATACAAGAGCCCAAGAGGAGAAAAAAGGCAGTTATCTCATCCCAATTTTTGATTACTTTAATGAAAACTATGTATAATTAACAGTCAAAACTGACGAGTCTGCCAAGTATAGATAGGGGGAATAAAAAATGGCGGCTGTTTCAAAGCGATAAAAAAAAACTAATTTTTCATTCGGAGCTCTATTTCTCAAAATGTAGGAACAACACAAGAAAACCTAAGTGTAAGTAAATTTACTAAAATATGAGCCCAAATAGAGTTATTTACGTTAAATAATTTTCGAAATATAGCTTTTAAAAAGCAACATTTCATAAAAATGTTGTATGGGACGTACTGAAAGATCAGTAGTTAGTGAATTTATTTTGAAAAATTTATATCTCAAAAACCATTTGACATACAGATGTCTATTAGCACTCAAATTAAAGCTAGTTTAATGAGCTATAAAGTAGTTTATGACGTTTATCTTCGTAGGAGTAGTAGTTTTCATGAAATTTGCTAAAATAAATTGATTTATAGTAAATTTTCATTTGCCAAATTTATATTCATATGTGAATATCATATAAACTACTACCCCTACGAAGATAAGTGTCATAAACATTACATAATTATAGTAAGTTAAATTTCATTAATTTTGAGTGTTGGCAGACATATGTGCGTCTTATGGATCTCGTCTAAAAAAATCATTATAAGGTTTTGAGGTTCTACCCTCCTTAACCATCCTAACCCATTAATTCTTAATCTTTCATCCTTAACAATCCCTGATAATCCTCCGAGGCGTCTGAAAAGAAGATGGCCACGGGACCTTCTAGTTTCAATTAATGTTTGAAGTACCACCAATGGGTGGTTCCTTCCCAAGATTTTCAAGTGTATATGAAACGTACTATATATTTACCTATTGTATTATTTTCTTCAGGGCTAAATTACAATAAATAAATAATTAAAAAAAAAAAAAAAAAAAAAAAAAAAAAAGAGGTTCTACTAATGTTTGATAAAGTACTAAAAATCAAACATGCGGAATATTCCTTTCAGGAGAACGGGTCTTTTCAAGAACACAAAGGTATCGCCTATCAGGTCGAAGACTCCTCGACTACATTATCCCTAAGGACCTCGCTGAAGACATTCTGCTCTTAGGAACACAAAGAGTAACCGAATCCAGAAGGGCTATCGGATAACCTGCCTCGGTTCTCTCTCATTAGCTCTCTCTATGCCACATGTCTCTCATATCTCTGTTTGCCCTGAGAGATACAGTAGCTTGTTTAGTCTGTGCCCTGTCAGGGGGAAAGAGAGTCCTGCTCAAGAAGTGGTTGAGGCTTTGAGCTTTGAGCTGCCGCCGAGCAAAAAAATGTTTGCCTCCAGCAACAGTTAAAGATGGGTCATCTGTTTAATATTTCATAGCTACTTTCCCAGGAGTAGTCGTAAAACAAATATCAGTGGCAGATGTACTGATGAAATGTTTATACTTGATCCTATACGCTCGTTAACTGGAGATAATATAAAGCCTCTGCTAGAAGTGACAGCTCAACTAAAGAAAACAGATTATAGTAAATGCAAGATGTTGTATTAATTTTTTCCCTTTTAATGCCTCTATCCATTATTAATTATTTTTTCCAAGTACAATTTAATATAATGAGGTAATTTACTATCAGTTGGTATAGCGAGTTGGAGAGGCTCTATCAAACGTTCCGAAGGCAACACCTCCTTATAGTACAGGATCCGGGAAGGAAAAAAAAACATCATATCACCCCAATTTTTGATTACTTTAATGAAAACTATGTACAATTAGTACTCAAAACTAATGAGTCTGCCAAGTATAGGTAGGAGGTATAACAAATGGCTGCTGTTTCAAAACCTTGTTGTCTTTAAAACTACCAACAACAGCAGAAAACCTAAAAGGACATTTAAAGTAAAGTAAATTTTCTAAAACATGAGCCTTAATAGAGCTATTTACGTTCAATAGTTTGCGAGATATAGCTTTTTACATTGCAACATTTCATAAAAAATTGTACTGAAAAATTAGTGGTTAGTGAATTTATCTTGAGAAATTCCAAACGCCATTCAACGTACAGATGTCTATTACCGCTCAAATTAAACCTAGTTTAATGTACTACAAAGTAGTTTATGACGTTTATTTTCTTAGGACTAGTAATTTTAAGGATATTTTCAAAAATATTATTCGAACAACTAGAATTTTTGTATTCCCCCTAACTATACTTGACTTGGCAGACGCATTAATTTTGACTATTAATTATACATAGCTAGGGAAAAAAAAGTCAGTTAAAAGTATTTACTTCAATAAATAGATATAATTTAATAAAAATAAATAAGTTAAGGGAATACATAATATACCTTTTACATTATTACAACCATTCTGATTATCCTCTATTATTTAAAAAGAGGAAAAGTCTATGAACAACTGTTTTAAAATATATTTAGATTACTTCTCTACTGTATTAAAATTTATACAATATTCATTCATTACTTCCTACGTTTGCATTGCAACTGAAGCAGTTTTTAAAAATAAATGCTTTTTATTGAAGTCATAATTAATAAAAAATGTAAAATATCTAGATGTATGGATTATAGTAAATGGATCCATTCATTCTGCACAATACCAGATTATTTTTTGGGAAAGTCATTGCTCAAGACCCATCAAAACAAATTTATAAATACAAAAGTCAAGACAAATGTTAT
>NW_027104938.1:1062794-1063298 GCF_000696795.3 Halyomorpha halys | reverse complement strand
TTTTTTTTTTTACTTTTATCATGCCATAGGCGTTGATGACCAGAGGGTTTTACGCCTTTAAGCAACAAACAACAACAACCTGGGCAGAACAGCCTGCAAAAGTAATTCTAAATTAAATGTGAGGAAGGAATTATAATTGAAGATGTCCTTGAGGATGGCTAAAATGGCCGAAACGTTGGACCGGTGAAAAATAAAAAGTGTTGAGAAAAAAAGGATACAAGTTTTTATTTATTTAATAAATAAAAATTATGTTTAGTTCAATGCTGTGTTGTGTCAGTGCTGTTGTGTTAATTATTTTAACTTTTTTTAAATTAGCCTTATGTTGTTCATATCTAGTTTTTAATTATGTTTCACCTATATATACCCCTTCAAAATTAAAAAAAATAATTTTATAATTGACATTTGTATATCACTAGGGGTATTCATGATGTTGTGTTAAATGTTATATGTTTTACCATGTTAAATGTTATAACTATAGGATTGTGAGCAGCCCTATTTGAAGTC
>NW_027104938.1:1059539-1061722 GCF_000696795.3 Halyomorpha halys | reverse complement strand
TTTTTTTGTATTTTGATTTTACGAAGCTTCAGCTCCTCCGCAATCCTTTCCTTTTCAAATTCAAATCGCTCCCTATCCAACATAAGGCGGTCTGCTAATACCTCTTCTGTTTTTTTTCTCCGTTTTATTATTAAAGTTATCCATTGTGATTTAATAACAGGGGTATGGAATAATAACTAGCACAAAAATGAACACGCAAGGACTAACCTAACACGACAATACACAAAATGGTGACGAGCTCAACTGGTCTATTGCGTGACGTCATTCTCCATTTAACAGACCAAGTAACAGACTCTCAGCCATGTTACATGTTATATCGTTTTACCACGGCAAAAGAAGGCAATTTTTTTTCCATTTAACATGAGTTTTTCCATTTAACATGTTAAACTAAAGATCATGAATACCCCTACTATTTTCAATTTTTATCTTTCATATTGCTAAGTTAAGTTCCTAATTTATTATCATTATATAAACCTAATTTTAGATTACTGTGATGTAATTGATGGTAAATTTGCTTTGAAGATCCATCTTAACTTTTTTTTTTTCGTTGAATCTTGGATCAATTGCCTTATCGGTAGCAATGTTTTGCTGCATGTTTATGTTCAGGTCTCCTTCGTCAGGTTTCCCCGTTCCAAATATGGATGGGTGACCCCCAACAACAAAAGCTATCCTCAGGGACAGCTAAGGAGATGTTTGGTTGTAATCCGCTTAAAGCTGCTTGCGGGTGGCCCCTAGCACAGTGCCAACTGTCACAGATCCTGGAGCGAGGTCTGGTTTGCTCTAAGTGTCCTCTAAGCGCCCCTTTGTCCTGCCGGGGAAGGATTGTCATAAACTCTTTAACTAGGGAGGATCTCTTTGG
Organism: Halyomorpha halys; assembly: GCF_000696795.3. NCBI lineage: Eukaryota > Metazoa > Arthropoda > Insecta > Hemiptera > Pentatomidae > Halyomorpha > Halyomorpha halys. The sequence goes on along the minus strand of NW_027104938.1, from coordinate 1,060,863 downwards.
GTTCCTCACCTTTGATCCTTTTCTCTTCTGCCTGCGTAGCTAATGCAAACTTTGAACACACCTGCCCTTGGAGGTAAGGGGACATTTCGCATGAAAACCATTTTCGGTAAGACGACCATAATTAAAGGAGAGCATTTGAAGGTATATCCATAGCAGGAACAAAACAGAGAGAAAGGTTACTAAACATGAGGAGTGCCCGCCAAGAACGTGGCTACTTACTTATAAGTGAGGATTTAAAATTTCCCAAAAATATTCTGTGGAGATTTCCAGAAATTTCCACTTTTTCTAAAACGTTTTAGAAAGTTTACTTCTCTAAATAACATTTACAAAGAATTTTGATTCTAATAATCTCTTTGAATACTATTTTACAGTTAGAAGCAGGATCTCAAATTTTGAATTTCAGATCCGTAACGTCATCTATGGACGTTTATTTAATTTGAGAATTCAATAACAAACTCTTTGTTTGTTAGATTTTTCAATAACGATTTGTAACATAACGAATTGTATATCGTTGATTAAAGAACGAATCGAATAATATAAATTCGGATAGAATTTTTATAAAAGAAAAAAGTCAATTATGTCACCCCAATTTTTGATGAGTTTGCCAAGTTTAGATAAGGGGAAAATGGTTGTTTCAAAACGTTAAAAAAAATTAATTTTTCATTCTGAGCTTCATATCTTTAATATTACCAACAACAGCAAGAGACCTAATATAACATCATTTAAAGAAGAGTAAATTTGCTAAAATATGAACCCTAATAGAGCTATTTACGTACAATAGTTCCCGAGCAACATTTCATGAAATATACATATATACTGAAAAATCAGAAATTATTGAATTTATTGTGGAAATACTATATCTCAGAAACCATTTGACGTACAGACGTCTATTAGCACTCAAATTAAAGCTAGTTTAATGAGCTATAAAGTTGTTTATGATGTTTATCTTCATTTATTATTCAATGTTGATAAATCCAAAAAAAATGTCTAGTTGTTCGAACAAACCTTTTGATTTATGAAAAACTAAACTATATCTCAGGAACTATTGGAGGTAACGATGTATGCCCGAAATCAAATTAAAGATAGTTTAATGTACTATAAAGTAGTGTATTATGTTTTTCTTCCTAGGGGATGTAATTTTTATTATATTTGTGTATCAATATGAAGTTTTGCCCGAGCAACTAGACATCAATTAATTTTAGTAAACACCATGAAAACTACTACTCCTGCGAAGATAAGAGGGGTATTCATGATGTTCTGTTAAATGTTAAATGTTTTACCATGTTAAATGTTATAACTATAAGATTGTGAGCAGCCCTATTTG
>NW_027104938.1:1054820-1057534 GCF_000696795.3 Halyomorpha halys | reverse complement strand
AGCTATTCCTGAGTGCCCTGGAGTCCAGAGAAAGGAGAAATCTGGGATTTGGAGCAATTAGAAATTGTGTATATTCAGCATATTCAGATAATTAAAAGCGAAAATGTGGAAACCACTCTCAAAACATGCTTGGATAAATATTCTAAGCAAAAAGTGTACTGTGTTGTTTATAAATATATATATAGTGACAGCAGCTGTGAACTGATACCCCCAGCTGACTACTGCATCACAAAAAGTGTGCTCTAGCAATCTAGTGACACATGCCTTCCCCATGTTCTTCTGTAAACATTCCGAGTTTTTAGTAAATAAATTAACTTTTTCTTACCGCCACTTTGACACTTTCAAAGTGCTAAGGGTTTCACACTATTTTTCAGTGACGATAAAGATAAAAAAAAATAAAAAAATAAAACCAAAACAAAATAAAAGTTTGTTTAAAATAAAAAAATTAAGGAGGTCGAAGTGTTCTTGGGTTTTGGGTCAGTAAAAAATGGGTCAGAAAAAGGATTCTCGTTAGTTTTAGGACCACATTAAGCAGGTTCACTATCTTGAAATTTTCTCCTCAACAATATCAATTTTGTAATTTAAATAGTCTATGCAATTGAACATTGAGTAAAATAAAATAGTAAAATATCACTTCATTTCTGAGGTCGATTTACATAAACAAGTACCGAATGATGGTACAGACAATTGGGTAGACAGAAAAACCACCTTCTCCACTCGAAGAATAATAATTAAAAGTTTCAAATAAAAATGTAAATAGATGGAAAGAGGATATTTAACATAAATCACATTGGATGTTTTTAATATTTATAAAGAATCTATAGACCTGTTTATACATATTGATACTAGCAAACCCGGTGATGCTTCGCTATTGCTATATTTGAGTATTTATATAGATTTACTAAACACTATTGACAGTTTGATATAATTTATTTATTTATTTTTTTAAATAAATAATTCAAATTTTATCCATTATAGTCTCAAAACCTTTTATTTCTCTTATAAGTCCAACGTTTCGGCCAATCCGGCTATCTTCAGGGAGAATCTTAATACAACTTTGAAACTATATCATTTAAAAAAATCTAACTCCATGCAGGCTATTCTGCCCAGGTCAAAAACATCAATTTCTAATTAGTCAAATATCACTTAAAACAAAGTCAAAATCATTTATCAGCAGACACTATTTCTTAAACCTTTATTACAACCTCATAAGCCTGCATGAAGTTAGATTTTTTTTAATTATATAGTTTCAAAGTTGTATTAAGATTGTCCCTGAAGATGGCCGGATTGGCCGAAACGTCGGACTTATAAGAGAAATAAAAGGTTTTGAGACTATAATGGATAAAATTTGAATTATTTATTTTTTAAAAAATTACCAGTCTCAAGAAAATATTAAGATTATAAATAAATAATTTATTGTATTAATTATTTATTATAATGATTGTTTGAGAGTGGTTTATTTCATTATTAACAACACAATTTTGATCCAGATAAACTCTCAATTTTTATTTTCAGAACTTCTCAAACGTTTCGTTTCAAAAAGACAACCTGTAAAAATGTTTGTTTTTATATTAATTACATTGTTTCCTTAACAATATACTGATATTTTGGGAATACCTTAAATATTGATGTTATGTTCTTTAAAACTTTTCTGCAGGCTAATTGCCCATGTAATATCATTAAAATAAATTAAATCCTATCCATTATAGCATCAAAACCTTTTATTTCTCTTATAAGTCCGACGTTTCGGCCAACCGGCCATCTTCAGGGACAATCTACTACAAAACACCTTTTATTACATGTATGATCCTACAAACATTTCAAAATACTTAACATTATTATTTATAATTTACCTTACCTTAATACAACTTTGAAATTATATAATTTAAAAAACTCTAACTCCATGAAATTTTTAAAAAATTTACCAGTCTCAAGAAAATATTAATATTATAAATAAATAAATTAAATGTTAAAATAAAAGTTTCAAATAATGTTTTAAATTGATTATTTACTTACATAACTTTTTATATTTTAAATCTAAAACTTTTTCACATAAATAATCTTATCTTCTTCCACTTAGAAACATCATTTATAACAGAATCTACCTTCAACAGGTTAGAACTCTGTTAACTATATTTTTTTGTTATAAAAAAAATATTTCTAAATTTATGATATCTAAAAAATATGTACTTGAATTTAATTCCATGTTCAATGTTTTAAATTATGTAGTATAACGTCTGTTTTAGTGTCATTAAATATTTATAAAATTTAATTTTAACTATTTCGAAATTTGTTAAATTAAATTTATTTTATTTTGTAATATTATGTCATATTTTTAGACAATGGTAATATGAACAATAGAGCTCATTCAACCATATTTACAAATATATTAATTAAGTGATAAAATACGAAAAAGAAGAGAAGGAAAAAATAATGAAAATAATAAATACTAAATACTAACAACTAGACTAACTAAATACTAACAAATACTAAAATTAATTCTAAAAAACACTCTGATGCTCCTTATTACGTCACACATAAACTCATTCACAAAGACCTTAACATCCCATTCGTTGCAGATTTGACCAAAAATAGATATGCGTCTTTCTATTCCAAACTCCTTAACCATCCTAACCCATTAATTCTTAATCTTTCATCCTTAACAATCCCTTATAATCCTCCGAAGCGTCTGAAAAGAAGATGGCCACGAGACC
>NW_027104938.1:1048809-1054160 GCF_000696795.3 Halyomorpha halys | reverse complement strand
CCAATGGGTAGTTTCTCTACACGCCTGTAACACTCCAATTTAACTTAGATCAGATTTACTAAATGTATTATAATGTACAGTTGTAAATAGTAATAAATAAATATAAAAAAAAAAAAAAATTATCGCTTAAATCTGGTACATAATTCATATTAAAATATTGATAATTTTTATGTATGTTATCATCCTGTTCTATTTTGTCTAGAATTTAAAGCCTAAATGTTTCTCATTCATAAAAAGTTAGTTATATAAGTCTGGCTAATTTTTTTTTTTTTTTAGGTGTCCGAATTTTTGAAAGAAAAGTAACCAACAATACTTGTTTGTTTAATGAATGGGTGAATTGACATCGCTAGGGGGGAGGGGAGGGGTTATTGGGAATTTAGATATTGTTTTAAATCTAGATCGGACCCTCATTTAAATCGGACACACTGTTCTCCAATTTGGTTTAGGTAACGAACTTCATTAGAGTTCGTCCATGTGTGGCAGTACTTGGGCCAGATTGGGACAACTTTCCAATCATTAGGCCCGCTCGTTCGTATACAAATAAATATATGAATTTCTATTAAATAAAAAAAAAATGTAATTATAAACAAATATAAAGTTCAACTTTTATATAACGAACACTTACAAGGAAGATGAATTTGTCCGTTTAGGAAGTATAGTTATAAGAACATTCCAATATTATATTTTATACTTTGTCAGTGATAATAAAACAAAATATCAATATTTCATTAGTGAATTTTTTTTATAAATTTTAGGGAATTTTTAAAACAAAACATTTAAATTTTACTTATCTTATTAATATTGATATAGAAATTAGACTACAATACTCAATAGAAATATCGATGGTAATGTTTCTTTAAAATATCGAATTATTTTTATGTTTGCTATAACGAAGATTGGATTCAATATTATTGGTTGTATATTTCTGGATGTTATTGGTATTTATCGAATACTTTTATTCCCTCAGAAATAATGTATATTACATCATGAAGTGTATGATTATTTTTAGAAAAGTAGTTATGATAGTGAAATGATTATATTATATGTATTCGTTTAATTTGATCGAACGTGGCAAGCGAATCACTAGAGAGGGGAGATCTGAGAGAGCGTAATAAGGAAATTAAAATTGTCAATTAAATAGAATAAAATTATCAAATGGAATAATAATAATAATTGTTTTTTAAATATTTATTTATTGCTATTTACAACTGTACATTATAATACATTTAGTAAATCTGATCTAAGTTAAATTGGAGTGTTACAGGCCTGTAGAGAAACTACCCATTGGTAGCACTCTCATGACATTTTACATTAGCTGGTCTCGTGGCCATCTTCTTTTTAGGCGCCTCGGAGGATTGTCAGGAATGGAAGGGGATGCAAGGTTAGAAACTAGGAGGTTTGAGTGGTTAGGGAGTTTATAATGGAAGGAGTGATATTTGGTTCGGGCTTGATCGGTTACATAGGTAATGATAAGGTCTTTATGTATGATTTTATTTGTGACAAAGTAAGGAGCATTGAGGATTTTACGAAGGATTGAATACGAGAGGAATTCGAAGGTTTAGTGGAGCCCCAAAGCTCAACTCCATATGTCCAGATTGGCCTTATTACAGTCATGTAGATCAGTCTTTAGGTAAATTTAAAAAAAATAAATAAAATACAGATTTAAAAAAAAAAAGTTATTTAAAAGAAATAATTAAATGAATAAATAAGTTAAAACAAAAAAACAACAGGTTCAAAAACTAAAAAAACAAATAACATAACGAAGAGCTTACTTTCATGTTAATGATGTATGATGATGCCCAGTAATACAAGAGCCGGGAAGAAAAAAAGGCAGTTATATCACCCCAATTTTTGATTACTTCAATAAAAACTATGTATAATTAGTAGTCAAAATTCATGAGTCTTCAAGTATAGGTAGGGGGATTAAAAAATGGCGGCTGTTTCAAAAACTTAAAAAATTGATTTTTCATTCGGAGCTCTATATCTTACAAACTACCAACAACACTAGAAAATCTAAGAGAACATTATTTAAAGAAGAGTAAATTTGTTGAAATATTAGCTCTGAAAGAGCTGTTTACGTCCAATAGTTCTCGAGACATAGCTTTTTAAAAAGCAAAATATTTTAAAAATCTACTAGAAGATCAGTAGCAAATTTATTTTGAGAAATCTATATTTCAGCAACTATGTGACGTACAGATGTCTATTAGCACTCAAATTAAAGCTAGTTTAATGAGCCATAAAGAAGTTTATGACTTGTACCTTCCTAGGAATAGTATTTTTCATGATATTTGCTAAAATAAATTGATCTATAGTTTTTCGGACAATAGGTTTGATTTATGAAAAACTTCATTTCAGAAACCTTTGGACGTACAGATGTCTGCCAGCGCTCAAATTAAAGCTAGTTAAATTTACTACAAAAGAGTTAATAATGTTTATCTTTGTAGGAGTAGTAGTTTTATTGATATTTGACAAAATAAACTCACAAAATGTTAATTTCTAGTTATTCGTATAAAATGTTGGATTTTAGAAAAAATATATCTCTAGATCCATGAGACGCACATATGTCTGCCAACACTCAAAATAAAGGAAATTTAACTTACTATAAAGTAGTTTATGACACTTATTTTCGTAGGGGTAGTAGTTTTTATGATATTCACATATGAATATAAATTTGGCAAATGAAAATTTGTCCGAACAACAACTGATCTTTCAGTACGTCCCATACAACATTTTTATGCAATGTTGTTTTTTAAAAATATCTCGAGAACTATTTAAAGTAAATAATATTATTGGGGCTCATATTTTAGCAAATTTAATCTTCTTTAAATAATATTCTTTTAGATTTTCTAGTGTCGTTGGTAGTTTTTAAGATATAGAGCTCCAAATGAAATTTTTTTTTTTTATCGCTTTGAAACAGCCGCCATTTTTTATTCCCCCTATCTATACTTGGCAGACTCGTCAATTTTGATTATTAATTATACAAAGTTTTCATTAAAGTAATCAGAGAGTGTGGTGAGATAACTGACTTTTTTCTCCTCTTGGCTCTTGTACTAATGGGAGTTCAAAATGATATTTTAGTATGTTTACCCAATGCTAATACGTAGGTCTTCTTAGAAGCTCCTTATACTATTTGGAATTGTTCTGCGAGATCCAAACCAGAGGTATCTCACAGTGAATTCTCTCCGAGTGTCTCGCGGAATTTTTCAGAAAGAGACGCATTTTTTCATATATTTCTTTTTTTTTTCCTTTCCACTCCTTCTTCTACTTCCTAGCCCCTGATCTCCGAGGTCATTGTTTTCAAGATCAGAGGTCTTCAGCATCGTACCACCTTAGAGCTAGGCTGTTCACACACACACATGACGTTTTACGAGACTTGTTTATTTAGATTTCGAGGACCTCAAAAACGTGTATTTCCAAAGAAAAATCGAATCCGAAGAAGAGAACGAAATTAATGACGTCAGAATCACTTAAAATCTTCTTCTTCTTTTTTTTTTTTTTTTTTTAATATAAACAGTAAATGATCCAACGATCATGTTTGTTAGTATTTTAATTTTAGGTTTTCTATTCCACTTTCTAACAAATACTACCCAAGGCCTGAACTGTTCCACATCAATCGGTTTTCATACAAGGAGATTTTTCCTGAAAATCCTTTGAAGTAATTTATTTGGTCTGGTGCTAAGGATGAACAGTATACACGTCCTGATCATTTATTTTGCCCGAAGAATCTATTCCTGAAACTGTAACAACAAGCCAAGCTAACTCCCAACATAAATGATGGGATTTAGATCTCACTGTTTTAAAACATTAGGTAAAGATAGAAATACGGAAATGGATAGATAGGAGTTCTCGCTGTAGTGGCTTACATTTCCTACAGATCCTTGACAAATGAAAATATACAACGGAAATAGATTAAGCCTAGTTAATATCACACTAACTCAGAGTTAATAAATAAATAAAAAAAATTTAACCGTCAAGAGCTCGAAATTATTCACTATCACAATATTTTCCCTTATTTTGTATTCCATATATAGGCAAGTAATATTTAAATGCCTGAAAAATGGGGATTAGTTTTAAATATTGATAAAACAGAAGCCATTACATTTTCGAAACGACGGCCTATACTTTCATCCACCATAAATTTAAATAATACCGCTTTTGCCGAAACAGTTTCATACTTAGGTAGTCAGTTTAGACATTCCATCAATTCGAAATTAGAAAACGCAAGAAAAAATTTATACAAAATGTATCCATTTAATTAAAAATTAAAATTATCCAGTAAAAATAAATTGACAATATAAAAGTGGTACTAAGACCCATTTTATATGCCTGCCCCATATGGAGCTTTACTAGTTATACCAATAGAAAAAAGAATTTAAGCATTTCGAAACAAATGCACTCTGAATTAAATATCTACATTGTAGAGGATTACATGTATAAGCTGACACATTTCTATCAGTCTTGCCCCAACTCATTAAACCCTCTAATTACAGAAATAGGAAATTACACTAAAATTACAACCCGTTGATATAAACACAAAAGAACTAAACATATATTAATATAAACATAAAGCAGTGATATTTATTTCAGGTTACCCAATGATTTTTATTTTATTCTATTCGATGTCATTTATTTTATCTTAATTTAATAATTTGTTTTTGTTTTTTTCCCTTCGGTTTGGTTTATCAAAACATATAATAGAAAAATTTGGAAAATGTAATTAGTATCAGGAAAATCGGATTCTACGCAGATAAATATAGAAATCAACATCTTGATAATTTATTTTGGCAAATATCATTAAAACTACGAAGATAAACTACTTTATAGTACATTACGTTAGCTTTAATTTGAGTGCTTATAGACATAGACATAAGCCATAGACCAGACAAAAGCAATTTAACTTACTACAAAAGGGGTATTCCTGATCGTTGGTTTAACATGTTAAAGCGTGTTAAATGGAAAAACTGAATTGATATCCGCTATCTTGAGCCCATTTATGGGGTTGCGCTGTCGGTAAAACCATTCACACGTTCTATGCTTTGTTTTTAAAAAGGAACAATTAGTGAAAAAAGTAATAATAAACAAAGGTTTTGATTTTATTTTAATATTGTCTTATGGTTTCAACGGATCGGTAGCATTGGAAGTCATATAGATTATTTTTTTTTTTTAATAATTTATTTATTGATATTTACAACTGTATACACATATATACAACAAGTAAATTTGCTGTAGGTGACATAGTAACATGATATAAACATATGGAGAATCTACCCACTGATAGAACTCCAATAACATTTCTAGAGAAGAAGATCTCGAGGCCATCTTCTTTTCAGACGCCTAGGAGGATTATTAGG
>NW_027104938.1:1045077-1047424 GCF_000696795.3 Halyomorpha halys | reverse complement strand
GAAGGAGAAGCCAGGTTAGAAACGAGTTGGTTTGGGTGGTTGGGAAGTTTATTATGGAAGGATTGGTATCTGGTTCTGGCCAAATCGGCAACATCGAGGACATCGAAGTCCTGATGGATGATTTGATTTGTGACAAAGTAAGGAGCTTTTAGGATTTTACAAAGGATTTTGGACTGTAAGGATTGTTTATACTTTTAAAATTATTTCAAGAATATCATTAGAAGATTATAATATTATTTTTTTTTAAATTTTATTTTATACCAGATCGGCCTGGTGTGGGCCTTACATGGTTGATGTAACCATTATATTATATATATATTTTTTTAACAGTTGATTATGGGGGGATATAGTCTTGTACAAAAGACACCCCTAAATGTATACAATGTTATTATTAAATGAAGAATAAAAAAATACTAAATAAATAAGAATAATTCTTCTTAATAAAAGAGGAATGCAAAATTAATAACAAAAAATAATTATATTGGTACACTTAAATAAAACAAACAATTGCCCTTTAATAGTGAAAAGAAACAAGTTAATTTGAAAAAGAGAGAAAATAAATAATAAAAAGTAAAATTGAAGTAGTGTGACTATGAATTAATTTTATATTTATTAAAGTTTATAACAGAATATCCTGCAGCAGCCTGGGCTTCAGTCTTCGGGTTGTGGTTGGGTTTCCCAGGTTCTAGGTCACTGCTCCTTTAACAGTCGGCAACTGGGAGTGGAACTTCATGAACCGTTTTTTGATGTGATCCTCTGTTGACTCCATATGTAATTCGCGATGCAATTGGCTATTTCTTATGAACCAAGGAGCATTAACTGCGATTCTTAGGACTTAGAATTTTTTTTATTTTCGTGAAGGATGCCGCTCTCCAGACTTCACAGCCGTACATCAGCAGTGGCCTGAGGATTGTTTAAAAAATAAGAACAGTTGTTTCTGGTTTTAGTTTGGAATTTCTGTTTAGGATATGGTATAGCATTGCTAACCTTGCATAAGTTTGAGTTAGTTTGATGTTGATAAGATTATAATATATTATTTCTTTATTTAATACCAGATCTGCCTGGTGGGCTTTACATGGTTAATGTAAGAGGTAAATTTATTTTTAACAATTGATAATGGGAGAGGTATAGTTTCATAAGAAAGACATCTCTAACTATATATATCGTTATAAAGAAAAAAAAAAGATAAAATAAATATATTAAAATGATACTCCTTAATAAAATATAAAAGTAAAGTTAATAACAAAAGCAATGACATTAATGGATTTAACAAAATAAATAATTTACTTCTAATGGAAAAAAGAAAAACAAGACAGCGAATTATGAAAAAGATGAAGAGAAAAAAAAAATTAAGATGAAAAAAAATTTTAGAGTGACAATAACATAACTGATAAATATAGAACTTACAACACGATGTCCAACAGCCTGTGCTTCAGTCTTCGGGTTGAGGTTGGGTTTCCCAAGTTGTAGGTCACTGCTCCTTTAACTGTTGGTAACTGGAAGTGCAACTTCATGAACCTTTTTTGATGCAATTCTCTATTGACTATATTTGTAATTCCCGAAGCAATTGGCTGTAGAAAACGTTAGGTAGTCACGAACAGCTCCACTCCAATCACTCCATTCCAACATTCCATTGGAACAAATGAGTATCTAATCCTGTTTAGAATTCTGGATGTGATGTGCAGACACTCCAAAAAAGGCTCCCATTGACTGTGAGTAGTAATAATGATATAATAAATACTTAGCGAACCCGAAGGTTCGAGCTGATACCATCAATGGTTCTCTACGTACTGCCTTTATCTGTCTTAAACCTGGAAACCAGACATTGCCCAAATTTCCCGTCGAACCACAGCAACCTTAAAGCAATTCAATAGAATCCGTTATCTCCTTCCACTTAAAACCCATCAACTCTTAGTTTCCTCTCTTGTTTTCCTCCACTTTGACTATGGCTGCCTGGTATACGGTGAACTCTCGGGTAATTTCGAATATAAACTTAAATGTCTTATGCCATTAATTGTACCCCAAAATCTCCAATCCCATATCACAGCCCCCGAAGATTGGTGTCATAATTTGAGGATTAAGATAAATTCCAACAAATCCCATCAAATCACCTTTACCCTTTGTCGTAAACCTACTGACTGCTCTACAGTTTCATTTAACGATGTTACTCTTAACACTGGCGAACAGATCCGCTACCTTGGACTACATTTGGACAAGCGATTAACCTGGAATCCTCACACCAGACTGAAAAGACTGGAAACTGCACGTCGATTTCGACTATTACAGCACTTACTAGACAAACGGTCTAAACTTCCAATACATTACAAAAGACTGATCTACATGACTG
>NW_027104938.1:1031554-1043552 GCF_000696795.3 Halyomorpha halys | reverse complement strand
TCCATTCCCTCTAACATACGTTATGTAACAACCATTCCCTCGTTGAAATCCCTTACTTTTTGCTCCACTAATCTGACCCATTATTATAATAGTAAAGATATTTTTTAATTTAGTCAGTTTGATTTTTAATGATTCTATTTTTTTTTTCTCTCAGTATAGTTATAATTAAGTCTGGCCACACTTGTTTTGGCCAATAAATGTTATTATAAAATTAAAATTACCTTTTTAATTGTTCTAAAAGGACCTAGTCCCAGAATAATAAACTATGTAAATATAGTTATTAAGGTTAAGCATTTAAGTTAAGGTTAAGTCAACCTATAAGTTTTAATTGTTTTATTAATTGATAAGAATTCTTTTTTTTTCCTTTTCCATTCACTGTATATATATTTCTTATTATTATTAAACTTTAGTATATATAGTTCTGCTGTTCTTTCTCTGCTTTCAACTTGTTAATTTACTTATGTTTCTTTTTTTTTTTGTTCACGGAATATTACGATAATTCAACAGGTGGGTAGGTAACACAGGTTTTCTGTTATCTACATGTAAAGGTATTCACCAGTGGTCATAATTGAACAATTGTTTATATAGTGGTATATTTTAGCTATAATTTGGGCATAATGATTTATATTTGTTATTTCCAAGAAAAAATTAAATTAAAAATAATATGGCGCCTAAGGAGTAATTTATTCTTTATTGTTTTGTCCTTTTTTGCATTTTGTGATTATATTTATTTATTTATTTTTCCTTTAACTCACCCCTTTCTCCGTTGAGCGTGGGCAACTATAAACGATAAACATATAACTAAGGATAAGTCAAAATTTGCGGTTATAGTGGGTTGTAACTAAACCATAATTCGTAATAAACTTCGTAGAATGAGGGATTGTTTGTATTGTTTTGTGTAAACATCCTAATCTTTTAATACAGTAATATAATAATTTTTCCCTTAATTATTGTTTGTGACCTGACGGCTGCTAGTTGAACCGCTTCCTGAGGACTGGCAGGACTTGATTGAACGCTTCCTGAGAGGAACAAATGAGGGAGGTCCTTAGGCTAATGATGGATAGTTTTGCCACCACCGGAGCACACGTGGAATGAGTTACCATTCCCTTTGGACAGCGGCCGACAGAGGCACCGCAACTTGGCCCCATGGATCGGCCGGCTAATTTGAAGCATCCCAAAACATCTCACTTAACGAAGCTTCTTGCCATTGATCATCTTACTGCCCGGGGCCGAGCATTGTGATGCGGTGGGCCATAGATCACCGCTCTGGAATTAGAGGGTTGGGCTCAGCTTACTTCCTTCGGGAAATTTTAATCTGATTAGCATGATAGAAAGAAATATTAGCTAAAAACATGATGAAGCAACCCAAAAGAAAGATTTAGTGCCAACGTTTCAGCCCGAATTTCAAGCATTCATCAGAGATAAGAACAACAAAAACAAGGTAACAACCAATGAATAAAAGGATATACAAAATAAGTGACATTTTAGATACATAATAATGTTCAAGACATGGCGTATTTCAATTTCAGGCGCTTTTAAAATATTAGTCGATTTAACAATCTTAAATACTCCACTAACGCCTGTTGAACAGATTCGAAACTTAGGACTCCATCTTCTTTTGATCGAGTCTGGCATCCAGGTCTGCTCTATAAACTTCGTCAATTCCTACCCCCAACATATTTTCTTATAATCCGCTCCTACCTCACTGATAGAACCTTTAAAGTAAATCATAACCTAGCCTACTCATCTCTCTTTTCTCAGTCCGCCGGTGTTCCTCAAGGTAGTATATTAGGTCTCATTCTTTATACGGTTTATACAGCTGACATCCCAACCCACCCTAACACAGTGCTAACAACATACGCTGATGACACATGTATACTTTCTGTAAACAACGACCCAACTAATGGATCACAAACACTACAGGCACACATAACATCTATTGAAGAATGGTGTAAAAACTGGAGAATCAAAATAAATCCTGACAAATCCCACCAGATCACCTTTACTCTCCGTCGTAAACCTCTGCCCTCCTGTCCTACAGTATCCTTTCTATATACACCACAACCGCCTGTTGAACAGATTCGATACTCAGGACTCCATCTTGACAAGAGACTTACTTGGAATCTACACACAAGACTGAAACGACAAGAAACTGCTCGTAGATTCCGATTGCTACAATACTTACTTGACAAACGCTCTAAACTTCCCATTCACTACAAAAAATTAGTATACACTACGATAAGCAGTTTGGACCATGGAATTGAGCTCTGGGGCTCCCCCAAACCATCAAATTCTTCCCGCATCCAATCGTTACAATCCAAAATCCTTGATGCTCCTTATTACGTCACAAATAAACTCATTCACAAATCCCTTAATATCCCATTCGTTGCAGATTTGGCCCAGATATGCGTCTTTTCATTCCAAACTCCTTAACCATACTAACCCATTAATTCTTAATCTTTCATCCTTAACAACCCCTGATAATCCTTCGAGGCGTCTGAAAAGAAGATGGCCACGGGACCTTCTAGTTTAAATTAATGTTTGAAGTACCACCGATGGGTGGTTCCTTCTTAAGATTTTCAAGTGTATATAAACAACATATTTACTTATTGTATTATTTTGTACAGTTGTAAATTACAATAAATAAATAATTTAAAAAAATATGAATGTAATCTGCAATTAGTAAACAATTAATAAATATATAAACTTTCATCAATCCAAAATAGCGAGTAGGTTGGTCGATGAACCAATGGGTGGTTCCTTCTCAAGATTTTCAAGTGTATATGAAACATACAACATATTTACCTATTGTATTATTTTGTACAGTTGTAAATTACAAAAAAAACAATCTTAAAGTTTTCTCTTCCCGTTCTAAGCTAATATTTCTAAAGTGATATAGGACCGTCGCTTCCACGGGGTCTTAGCGGGGTCAAAGGAGATACTCAAGATAGCCTCTGTAAGATCGTCCGGGGAACCACCCTCCAGCTTCAACTGTGCAACTGAGATATATTATAGTACAAGAGCCAGGAAGAAAAAAAAAGGCAGTTATCTAACCCCAATTTTTGATTACTTTAATAAAATCTAAGTATAATTACTAGTCAAAATTGATGAGTCTGCCAAGTATAGGTAGGGGAAATAAAAAATGGCGGCTGTTTCAAAACCTCAAAAAAACATTGATTTTTCATTCGGAGCTCTATATCTAAAAAACTTCCAACAACAACAGAAAATCTAAGAGAGTATTATTTAAAGAAGAGTAAATTTGCTGAAATATTAGCCCTAAAAAGAGTGTTTACCTCCAATAGTTCTCGAGATATCTTTTTAAAAAGCAAAATTTCTTAAAAATCTACTGAAAGATTAGTAGTTAGTTAATTTATTTTGAGAAATCTATATCTCAGGAACTATGTGATGTACAGATGTCTATTAGCACTCAAATTAAAGGAAGTATAATGGACTATAAAGAAGTTTCTGACCTTTACCTTCGTAGGAATAGTAGTTTTCATGATATTTGCTAAAATAAATTGATTTATAGTTATTCGGAGAATAAATTTGATTTATGAAAAAGTTTAATTCAGAAACCATTGGACGTACTGATGTCTGCCAGCGCTCAAATTAAAGCAAGTTAAATTTACTACAAAATAGTTAATTATGCTTATCTTTATAGGAGTAGTAGTGTTTATGATATTTCACAAAATATTAATTTCTAGTTGTTCGTATAAAATGTTGGATTTTTGGAAAAATATCTCTGGATCCATAAGACGTACATATGTCTGCCAACACTCAAAATAAAGTAAATTTAACTTACTATAAAGTAGTTTATGACACTTATCTTCGTAGGGGTAGCAGTTCTTATGATATTCACATATGAATATAAATTTGGAAAATGAAAATTTGTCCGAACAACTATAAATCAATTTATTTTAGCTAATTTCATGTAAACTATTCCTCCTGCGAAGATAAACATAATAAACTACTTAATAGCTCAATAAAGTAGCTTTAATTTGAGTGCTAATAGACATCTGTACGTCAAATGGTTTTTGAGATATAAATTTTTCAAAATAAATTCACTAACTACTGATCTTTTAGTACGTCCCATACAACATTTTTATTAAATGTTGCTGTTGTGGCCACCGTACGAAGGAAAGAGGAAACATATTTTTTTTATTAGTTGTTATAAACGTACTCATATAGGTAAATATATACTCATATATATTTACGTGCCGATACACACAATAAATGTGGTTTGTGTGTGTCCATTGAATACAGTTTAGGAATTAAGTCCGGACACAGTGTACTATGGCTTAATCCTATTCAGTGCTTTAGGAACCAAGAGTAGTAAGTTCTCGGGACCAAGTCCTCATATCGAGTTAAAGGGATCAAGTCCCAACAGACAATTAGTCAGAGACAAATCTTTATTTTTAATTTTTAATAATATCTATAGGGAGCATTTTGTTTTATTTCAATTAATTTTATTTTTCTTTAATTTCTTTGTTAATTTATATAATCTATAGAAGTACATTTTTTATTTAGGCAAATATGTTGCTATTTGGGATTTATTTTTGTTAATTAATTAAATAAAGATTTATTTAATACTATTTTTTTTATTTAATAGTGGACGGTAGTATTGGTCAGTTCACTTTTGAACCCCCACTGCCGCCACAGTTGCTTTTTAAAAAGCTATATCTCGAAAACTATTTAAAGTAAATAACTCTATTAGGGCTCTTATTTTAGCAAATTTACTCTTATTTTAATGACGTTCTCTTAGGTTTTCTAGTGTTGTTGGTAGTTTTTAACATATAGAGCTCCGAATGAAAAATTACTTTTTTTTTATCGATTTGAAACAGTCGCCATTTTTTATTCCTCCTACCTATACTTGGCAGACTCATCAATTTTGACTATTAATTATATATAGTTTTCATTGAAGTAATAAAAAATTGGGGTGAGATAACTGCCTTTTTTCTCCTCTTGGACTCTTGTACTATTAACTGCTCACTGCTATGACAACATATGTACATGTATTCAATCTGTTCACATATTGAACCCTGAGAAGAGCCTTACAAAGAGATAAGATATCATCATTGACCTCTGAGTACAAGATAAGGATCACCGCTCGCTGTGGGGCAGATGTGACACACGGCTAAGTCAGCACATCGTGTGGTGCGCTGTGGGGGTGTGCTGCAGCTGGTGTTCCAATCACACGTTCGGTTGATCTTGAAGGGATTCTATTAGTTAGTAGGATCGGGCATACCCTGGTGGGGGGGGGGTATCTGTAGGCTTTAAGAGTCATGCGATATAACTCTATTACTTGTTCACTCGTGTGAAAACTTTGCCTAAGCCTCTAGCCTGATCTACAAGTTTGTCGTTTGCGGCAAAACCAAAATAAAGAGAAAGACTTTATTCAAAAACTCAAAAACCGCTCAACTGCATTAGCTACTCAATACACACATCATAAGACTAGTTGGACAATGCTGATTATTCTTATAATAAATTAGTATAGTCAGTAAATATTAAAATACGTCGTAGTAAAACTTGGGCGTGGGTAACAGGATCTAACTCCAAGGTGTTCGAATAGGGATATTACTGAAAATTATTTATTACTGTAGCCGTGAGTCAACCATGTAGGTTCGGAAGTCTCATAAAGTGAGCACACTTAATAGAGGAAAAATCTGGCAGTGGTGCGTGATTGAGACCAAATCACCTCTTTGCACAACAGGTAGTCTAGTAACTGTACTTCATCATTTATTTATATATCTACTTATAATTCTCTCTCCGTATAATAAATAGTAAAAATGTTAAAAATAATCACATATAAAAATCCGGCTCTATCATGCATAATTATTTATTTATAATCTTAATATTTTCTTGAGACTGGTAATTTTTTAATAAATAATTCAAACACTATCCAATTATAGTCTCAAAACTTTTTATTTATTTTATACGTCCAACGTTTCGGCCAATCCGGCCATCTTCAGGGACATCTACTCTATATCACTTTGCAAACATATAATTTAAACCACTCTAAAAACTTCATTCAGGCTATTCTGCCCAGGTCAAAACATTAATATCAAATTAGTCAATTATCCATTAAAACACAGTCAAAATTATTTATCTGCAAACACTATTAATAAACTTTTATCACAACCATTAACCACATATAAAAATCCGGCTCTATCATGCATAATTATATTTCATTAAAATATAAAAAATTACTGAACATACATACATCTAAAAAAATAAATACATAAGTGATAATTATAAAAACTTATAAATATTTTAAAATAAAGGTTAATAAATAGTTTATATTATATAACAAATATGAAAAGTAGTTTACATATATGTATTACTTTTTTATTAAATGTTAATTTCTTTTAAATCTATATGTATATATGTATAACTGCTTCTATCAATTATTTTTATTAAATATATGGGAGGCGCGGTAGCCCCCGGGTAAGGCGCGAGGCTACTAACTCCAAGGATCCGAGTTCAAATCCGCCTGGGCAGAAAATTGTTTTCTGTTACACTGTAGCCTTCAGTCAACTCCTCTGGGTCCTAGAGCCCTCCTGGAGTCCACCCAGCCTCATAAATTGTGTATCCTTAATTGGGTAAAACTCTGGCGCTGGAGCGTGCTTCTGACCAAATCACCTCCTTGCACTACCGTTGGTCTAGTAACAGTACTTCCTTACAAAGTACTGCACCCCTGACTCTTCATGGGTTATACTACAGATTTAAATTTTTTAATATTACTTATATATTACTTTTTTTTATATTGTTATTTATTTAAAATACTTATTATTTGTATTTTGAATTTTTTTTTTTGGTTCTATTCATGTTAAAGAGGGAGAAAATAAGAAGAAAGATACATGACGTTGGAAGAGAAAATATGAAAAAAGGGATTCATAATTAATAAAGTATAGAAAGAAGAAAAAAAAAAGCATACGTTGTTATTATATATTGTTTACTTTATTGTGCCTATATACTGTAAGATTTTAATAAAAATGTCTACATAGATTTAAGTAAGTATGCTGCGTAGTTATCAACCCAATTCATTTGGGTAGATTAACTTTTTTTTTTATAAAGTTTTTATCTCCTCCTAAAAGTAATACAAAATTATGTAAATATATTAATGTTTACAAACAAAAAATAAAATACGGACTGAGGATGTAAAAGAAAACAAATTTTTTAAATCAACAAACTCAATAAGATATGTATAGCGAAATTAAATATATATAAATAGTTCATTTCAATAAATTTGTTGAGGTTATTTGAATATATTTTTTTCTAAATTATCATAATGTTGCCCATATTCATGTACTTTAAAAAACATAAAAATAATAATTCACTATATCATTTCTCATCCATGTGTATTTCTTACTCATATAATTATATTTACCTTATAATTAGTCAAACTTTTAATTTCACAAAGGAAATTATGTCATTATCTACATGGCTGAGAAAAATTGCTTTCCACTGTTTTGATTTATTATCATTCATGATTTGATGCATTCCTCTCCTCTCTTTAGCAAAAATATTGCTCTATATTTCTCTTACCTCTTTGGACCTGGAGTTTGATTACCTCCCTATTTATATGTCCCACTTTGCCTATTGGGTAATTTAAATTAAACTTAGTGATTTTCTCTATGATTTGATTTTCTCTTATGATTCTAAACCCATTTATTTTCTCTGATTTTTATGTTTATATGTTTAGTCTATTTATAATGTTGGCGTAGTGTCAGTTTTGTAGTTAATTGTGTCTTGTATGTTTTTGGTTATATGTATAGCTTCCAGAAATCTTCTGGTTTTTGTCTTTTGTGCTGCATCTATTATTTTAGTGTTTACAAAGTTGAATTTGTGGTTCAATTTTATGGTGTGGTAGGCCAGTGCTGTGCAATTTATATTTTTAACATTTCTACAATTGGTTGCATGTTGCTTGATTCTGGTTTCCACGTTTTTTTTTTTTTTATGTTTTACCAATACTTTCTCACAATTTTCACAATATATCTTGTATATTGCATTTAATTTTTCCATTTTATTAATTTTGTATTTTATATTGGACAGATTACTTTGTAACTTATTGTTCTTGTACAGAGCAGTTCTGATATTTACATGATCATATTCAGTCAGTGAAGTCTAGGAATGACTATTAGTGATATTACAGGAATTAAAAAATACTATAGTACAAATTACTATTGTACAAGTCTGAGTAATTGAATTAAGATAAATCGACAAGACTAATAGTATTAGTTTGGACTTTATTATGAAACAGGGCCCTGGTATGTATTGAAGAATTTTTTATTATTGTCATTACTCAATGTTTCTTCTTGTCCTTTTTCACTATTATCGTTCACTGTAACGTTTTTGTTTACTTCTTTGTAAAATTCAGTAATTCTCATGCTTTGTTGTTCTGATTGTTTTTATTTTGTTCAATGTTCTATTTTCTGTATTGTTTTTGGTTGTATGTTTGCTATTTATTTTATTGTATCATAGTCTATTAATCAATATTTTGGGATAAAAATTTTCTATTAGCATGTTTCCAGAATAGAAATAGTTGTTCCTAGAAATGTAAATTCATATTCCTGTTATACGAACTTCTCAGTAATCCGAACCCCTGCCTAAAGTAATTAGTTGAAATTACTGAAAATATTTAAGTAGGTATATATTGAGAGAGTTCCATAAAACAGTGTGGCTTGTTAGGGCCGGATCATGCACCCTTAGACCCTACAAGATGTTATAAATAATTTTAAGTCACTACTCTGAGCCCTTAACTTTGACTGTTACTAGGAATTAGCATACCCTAAGAGGATTACGGGAGTAGCAGCTTAAACAGGTAAGGAAGTGAATGCACTTAGCAGGTAAGTTCAGTGATTCCCAGAAGGTTCAGTTGTGTCAAAAATAATTTTTGGTCAATTCCTTGTTTGAAATTCTTTCACTAGTCTCTCCTTATTGACAAATTGAGAAGGTTTGTGACCTCGCTTTACTTGTGACAACAACCCAGAAGTAGGGATGGGATATCGATATCCATATTATCCAATTTTCCTTCGATATCAGTTTAAAATAAAAAAAAAAAAAAAAAAATGGTTCCACCTTAAAAGTATATATAAATAAAAGAAATATTGATAATATACATTCCAATGTAACATATCTATAATCATATATTCAGGAGGAAATATTCATGGCAAAATATAATATGGCAAAGATATTCCAATACTATTTAATCCAAATTTCGATATTTAATATTGATAATTTCATATTCATTTCAATATTTGACATTTTTATAATTATTGATTTCTAACATTAGCAACAATACAAAATATCGAAACAAATAATGTAATTATCCAAATAAAATATCGATATTCCTATGGTAAAATCTCTATATGATATTTTAGTCATTTAAAAAAAAAAAAATCAATATGTCGATAAAGTAATATCGGAATATTGTAGCTTATATTCTATATCGATATTACAACAATAGAAAATATCGAAATAAATGTGTATTTATCAAAATAAAACATCGATATTCCTATTTTAAAATCTCTAGATGATATTTTAGTCATTATCAACAAAATATGGATATTTCGATAAAATAATACCGAAGTATTGTTGCTAATATTTGATATCAATATTACAACAATGTAAAATATCGAAATAAACAGGTAATTGCCAAAATAAAATATCTATATTTTAAAATTTTCTATGCAACATAGAAGGCGCCGAGAAACACTTTAGCAAAGTGACTCAGAAACATTTTTCGTACGTATTTTTGACAGGACTATCTATATAACCATATATTTTCACAACATGAGATTGATTGATTAATAAGAATCATCTATCATTAATCTACACCATTTGTACTGTATAGGTACCTCTATAATCATCTATACTTCAATCTTTAAGAATAAATATTTTATTTAATAAATTTGACTTGTGTTTTTAGAAAAAAATCTATGGAGGAGCCGTGTTTGAAACACGTGTAAAAAAAGATATAGTAAAAACATATTTTTTTTTAATCTTAACAAACTTTTAATTATGAGAGATAGTTGACCGTGGATGATGAATGAGGAGAAGATGGTTGGGGGTGCGGTCAATGAAAAACACAAATAAGTACGATTAACTTATTTTAATGTGCCTACGTTTCGGCTAGAGTTTCTAGCCTTCTTCAGGGCTGTTAGCTGGAAGATCGAACGTCTAATGGATATTTCAATTGATAATTGAAACGTAGGCACATTAAAATAAGTTAATCGTACTTATTTGTGTTTTTCATTGACCGCACCCCCAACCATCTTCTCCTCATTTAACAAACTTTATTATTTCTCCGACGTTTTGGCCATTATCTAGTTGACAACATACAATTTTCATATTATTAACCAATAGTTCAACTCACACATCACACTAATATTTCTTCTAACATACCTTATAAAGAATTTCAAACAAGGAATTGACTAAAAATATTTTTGACACAACTGAACCTTCTAGGAATCACTGAGGTAAGTTCATTCGGCGTTGAGCTCTGGAGCTCCACTAAACCTTCGAATTCCTCTCGTATCTAATCCTTACAATCCAAAATCCATCGTAAACTCCAAAATGACATCCACAAAGACCTTAATGTTCGATTTGTAACCGATCTAGCCCGAACCAGATATCAATCCTTCCATTACAAACTCCCTAAACACTCAAACCCATTGGTTTCTAATCTTGCTTCCTCTTTTATTCCGGACAATCCTCCGAGGCGTCTGAAAAGAAGATGGCCTAGAGACCTTATATTGTAAAAATGTTTTTAAAGTGGTACCATTGGGTAGTTTCTCTACATGCTTGTACCATACCATTTTGATTTCCTCAAATTTACTTAATGTATTTATGTACAATTGTAAATATCAATAAATAAATTTTTTTTTTAAACACATAATTCCAATCAATCGCCCATTCAATTATGGGCTTCTTGAACTGGACTATCGGCGCCTGAGAGCGGTATGCAACCCATCTCCCCCGAAGAGATCAAAGAGTGTTTACCGTCCGACACAGATGAGCCATACAACCGGATTTACAAACAATTAGCCGCGGTCCCTAAGACTTCAATCAACTGATACCCCACAAATGTAAAGGAGTGAAAACAACAACAACACAACTGGACATTGAACACGTGCCGACAACAAACATCCAAAACCTCCTCCTACTAAATCATCCTCACATAGCTTTCTTGTCTCCTCAGTTCACTGGCGTCTGTCCTCCGTAAGTCACTGATATCTTAATTATCTGCTTAATTAATATTGTTAATATTATAGCTAATTAATACTAATAATTAATAATTATTATAATAATAATTATAATAATAATAATAATTAATAATACGAATTGTTTGATATTATTTACTTAGCATATGATAGGAATACTCTAAAGGCACTGCCCTTATCTAACATCAGTAAATATCTAACCAGCCAATATGTCGCCAATTCTAACATTCTCAGGACCTGTGACAAATCTAGACCTTGGATTAAGGTTAAACGAGCCGCAAATTGCGTTTACTAACAGCTGCATACCTTTTGTAATAGCTCCTTGGGCGGCGATACAGGAGGCCGTGCCATAATAAAAGAGGCACTGATGGACGGAATTGGACTAGAATCATGGACCGTTAACACTCGACTTATACGGGCATACTGTGATAGCGGGTGGGGTCACCTCATTCGATTACGTCCCCCCAAATTGCCTTTGATTGCATTTGGTAGTCAATTGAGTTCAGAAGTCAGTGGAAGAATTGTTGGTCTGTCTGTCATATTATATAAGGCTCATTAATTTTTTTTTATTAGTATCATTGCTATTTAATGACTATTTATTCACGTACTCATAAAGCTCAACTACACTATTTGAAAACCTAAACCTCTCTTAATGGGCAGAGCTGCGTATTACAATTATAGTCTCAAATCTCAACGCTTCTATAAAATACAAACTATCTTTATATATGGTCCGGGTGCGGTCAAAAAAACTCAAATAGTAGAATTATACTATTTTA
>NW_027104938.1:1030997-1031409 GCF_000696795.3 Halyomorpha halys | reverse complement strand
TAAAATAGTATAATTCTACTATTTGAGTTTTTTTGACCGCACCCGGACCATATTCCTTTCATCTCTACACACGGTCAATCAATAATCTTCCAGTATCTTTATATATATTATTATTTTATTTTTATACCGGATCGGCCTGGTGGGCCTTACATAGTACAACTTATATTATATATATTTTTTAACAGTTGATTATGAGGGGGTATAGTCATACAAATGACACCCCTAACTATATAAAATGGTCTTATTAAAAGAAAAAAAAATAATAATAAAATAAATATATAAGAATAATGCTTCTTAATAAAAGAGGAAAGTAAAACTAATGACAAAAAATAATGATATTGGTACACTTAAATAAAACAAACAATTGTCTTCTAATAGTAAAAAGAAACAAGTTAATTTGAAAAAGGGAAGA
>NW_027104938.1:1028888-1030817 GCF_000696795.3 Halyomorpha halys | reverse complement strand
ATTTATTTATTGAAATTCACAACTGTATATTACATAATGGATTTAGTAAATATGGTCTTAGTTAAAATGGAGTGTTACAGGCGTGTAGAGCAACTACCCACTGGTAGCACTCTAATGACATTTTATATTAGCTGGTCTCGTGGCCATCTTCTTTTCAGGCACCTCGGAGGATTTTCAGGAATGGAAGAGGATGAAAGATTAGAAACTAGGGGGTTTGAGTGGTTGGAGAGTTTATAATGGAAGGAGTGATATCTAGTTCGGGCTAGATCGGTTACATAGGAGACATTAAGGTCTTTTTGTATGATTTTATTTGTGACAAAGTAAGAAGCATTGAGATTTTAAACTTTGAAAACTTTTTGATTTTTGAAAATTGAAAATTTTAAACAATTTTCTCTTTGTAGACGTATCTACTTTGTTTATTTTCATATTTTTATCAATGAACAATGATTTTTTTTTTCAAATAAAAATTTAGTAGTAAATATTTTAAACATTTTTATCTTTGTATTCGTATTTACTTTATTCACTTTCATATTTTTATCAATGAACAATGGTTTTTTTTCTTCAAATAAACAAAATTAATAGTAATTATTTTACTTCAATTTGACACAATTTTCTCTTTGTTCACGTATTTACTTTGTTCATTTTCATATTTTTATCAATGAACAATGATTTTTTTTTTAAACAAAATTATTGTGAAATATTGATGAAAATGTCAACTTAAAATTCGTATTTAAAGGTTTCTTATAAAGTGTGTGATAAACTATTATCTAGTTTGCCTCCTGCTAAGAATATAACATTTTAACAAAATAAAACAAAGATGTGTACTATGGGATATGAAGAGACCTGGCGCTCTCGGGTATTTTCCGATTCAGCCAGCTTGTGTGAAAACCGTTTCCATCTTTAGGAAATTATCAAATTATTTTAAGTTTTATATTTATCCAATTTCAATACTGTTAACAATAAGAGATAATTAATCATTTCAAGTAAACAAAATTAAGTAAGAACTTTCGTTTTTGAATCTGGCTGTTCAGATACACGCCGACTATTTTCCAAGATATTGATTTATTTCTGGGGCTTAGACTGTACTTTTTGTTAAATCTCCGGCACAAAATTTAAAAAAAGTATATATTTTTTAAACTAAAATATAATTTAAAATATAATAAAAATCGAGTTATATTCCAAAAACAAATTGAATGTTTTATGAAAATAAGCAATACCACCCACCTAGTTCCTTCACTGTTTATCTAGTTATGTCTATCTAGTTTTAGGAATTGGCAGGTAGAAAATAGTCTTATTTATTACAGTCTACCCTTAGGTATAACTGCACAGCTGTCATATCTCAGGAGTGGTACAAAGACAGGACTGCCTAAAAGGATCAAATCCAGAACTCGACGCAACTTTGAAGTATGCCCCAAAACTTTCGACTCACAATCATGAAGACAAGTTTCAGTCAAGTCCTGCTGTTTATTAATTTTCTATTTTTATTTCAGATTAAAGGGGTTCTGAAAACATTTCCTTATACTTTAAAAGGCTATTTGTTAAACAAATATATTTGTTTATAATCTTAACACTTTGAGGATGGTTAATACTATTTAAATAAACAATCTCTAAAAACAACAATAGAAATTCTTCTTTTATCTTATTGAAAACTGTTTAGAACCATGTATTTTTGAATACAGGTCTATCTGACTTTATTTATAATATTAACAAGAATTTCAGAACTTCATCGAGGCTAAGAATAAAAAACAAAATACCAACCATAATGAATAAAAAGAAATAAAGAATAACTACAAATATAAGAAGATAACAGATAATAAACATAAGAAGCATCGGAGAAACTGTATAGTGTCCCCCTACCCAATCCTTGACTCATATCATGTTATTCCTGATCACCAGTTTGGATTTAGAACATCTCATTCTACCATACAA
>NW_027104938.1:1007459-1027928 GCF_000696795.3 Halyomorpha halys | reverse complement strand
CGGGACCTTCTAATTTAAATTAATGTTTGAAGTACCACCAATGGGTGGTTCCTTCCCAAGATTTTCAAGTGTATATGAAACATACTACATATTTACCTGTTGTATTATCTTGTACAGTTGTAAATTACAATAAATAAATAATAAAAAAAAAAAATATTTTGATCAATGAACAATGATTTTTTTTATAAACAAAATTATTGAGAAATATTTTGGTGATGTTGATGAAAATGTCTACTTTAAATTCGTATTTAAAGGTTTCATATAAGTGTGTGATAAACTATTATCAAGTTTGCCTCCTCTTTGTAGACGTATTTACTTTGTTCCTTTCATATTTTTACAATGAACCATTATTTTTTCTTTCACATTAATGAAATTAATAATTAAACAACGATTTTTTTTTAAAAATAAACAAAATCAATAGTAAATATTTTACTTCAATTTTAAACTGTTTTCTATTTGTACACGTATTTACTTTTTTTATTTTCATATTTTTGTTAATGAACAATGATTTTTTTTTTTAAAATAAAGTAAATACGTGTAACTTGGCTTATTTTCATATTTTCATGAACAATGACTTGTTTTCAAATAAACAAAATTAATAGTAAATATTTTACTTCATTTTAAAAAAATTTCTCTTTGTAAACGTATTTACATCGTTCATTTTCATATTTTTATCAATGAACAATGGTTTTTTTTTTTTTAACAACAGTATTGAGAAATATTGTGATGATGCTGATGAAAAGGTCTACTTAAAATTCGTATTTAAAGTTTTCATATAAGATATTGATTTATTTCTGGGGGCTTAGACTGTACTCTTTTTTTAGTCTCCCTCTGTCACAAAAATTAAAAAAAGTATACATTTTTTAAACGAAATTATAATTAAAAAATAAATTTTCACTGGCTAGATGCCCTTTTAGTATTTGATGGGTACCGTACTCCTCCAGAACCATTTAACACAGTTAGAGTTATATACCACTCATCTAGTACTTTCACTGGTTCAGTGTGGTACAGTGTCAGGAATTGACAGGTGGAGCAATAATTAATTTATTGCACTACCTGTAAATTCACAGCTGTCATATCTCAGAAAAGGCACAGAGGCAGGTATGCTAAAAAGGCTTCAATTCAGAACTTGTAGCAACTTTTAAGTATGCCCCAAAATAAACAAAAAAAGAAAAAAAAACAACTAAAAACACAATAAAAATATTTTATTTTTACTTTAAAAGGTTATATATTATACAAATATATTTGTTTATAATATTGATATATTGAAAGAAATATTGATAATATACACTCCCATGTAATATATCTATAATGGTATATTCAGGAGGAAATATTCGTACCAAAACATAATATAGCAAAGATATTCCGATGTTATTTAATCCAAATATCGATATTTTGTAAAAGAAAATATTCAAGCTTAATAATAGTATTTCGATATTTAATATTAATTATTCATCATATTCATTTCGATATTTGACATCGTTATAATTATTTATTTCTAACGTTAGTAAAAGTATTCCGATATTGTATTATCAAAGGATCGATATATTGTTTCAATACTTTAACATCCATTTGATCTTTGATAATGTTATTTATATCGATATCGATAATTACCAACAATATTCTAATTGATACAATATTCGATATTTCGATTTTTTTTTTGTATAGAATTGTCGATATTAGGTATAATAAGATTAATAAAATTTTATAAAAAGCTAAAAAAACGTATATCGATATTTCATTTTTATAATTTCATGTTAAAAAAATATGTAATTATCAAAATAAAATATCGATATTCCTATTTTAAAATCTCTATATATTTCAGTCATTTTAAACAATATATCGATATTTCGATAAAATAATATCGGAATATTGATACTCATATTCCCTATCGATTACAACAATAGGAAATATCGTAATAAATATGTAATTATCAAAATAAAATATTGATATTCTATTTTTAAATTTTCTTCAATAAAGCAATTATATTTTAGTTTATATTTGTTAGGGTTGTCGTGGTGTTGTTTTGTTTCATAGTTATTAAGAGTTTCTTATGTATTTTGATTAGGTATGACATAAAATATGTCTTCCTATGTCTTGCTATGTTATCATTTTATAATTAACATTACTTTAATTCGTTAAATTTTCGATATCGATATTTTAAAATATCGATATTTTAGTTCCGATATTTTAAAATATCGATATTTTAGTTCCGATATAATATCGATATCGATATTGCTATCCGATATCGATATCAATATCAATATCGATATTTTTCTTTCGATATCCCATCCCTACTCTGAACCAGTTAGAGATACCAACAAATGTTCCAATGGCGTTGAGAAACGACGAATCTGTAATTGTAAAAGTCATTAAATTCATGCATCAGACAAAATTAATAACCAGCCTTTAATTATAATAATTATCTATTTAACTTGCCTTATTTTTAAAATTAGAACAGTCAGTTATCTGCTTTTGACCATCCTTTCCAATATCGTAACGATTATTAAACAAATTATAATTGCCACAAATTTAATTATAATTGGTGCGGATCAGTACACCATACCAAAACACACAAACTAAAACAACTAGGCCTTAACAAAGCCAACAACCAACGGGCGTTGATGACCAGGCTGTTAAACGCCCTTTCAAAACTAACAAACAAACAACATATTGATTAAATAAAAAAAAAAATTATCCATTTTAGTCTCAAAATATTTTTTATTCCTATATAAGTCGCCCATTCTCAAGGAAAATCTTTATACAATTTTCGAACTAAATCCCATATCACAGCTCGCGAAGAATGTTGTAAAGAATTTGTAATCAATTTTACCCTACGTCGTAACCCTACTGACTGCTGTACAGTATCCTATAATAATGTTGCTATTATCCCTCCAGGTCTGCTGGACAAACGACTAACCTGGAATCCTCACACAAGACAGGAACAACCATGGAAAACTTATATCAATTTTTTTATACAGCCCCGAAACGTTGTTGAGAATTATTAAATAAAGAAATTTAAATAAGGAAGAGTATCCTCATTCACTCCATCTATTTTTTTTTTTTTTTATTTGTGTAATTTTAAATTAATATTAAAAAAGGAAAAACATATTCTGGGGCTATATCCTTATTTTTTTTTAGTGATATAATTATGAGTTATAATTGCTATCGAAAAAATGGCCTGCTATGTCGATGTGAGATGTGAGAAACAGGACGCTGCTATCGGATCCCCCAAAGATCTCGTTAAGAGACAGTAAACAAGACGACATCTGCAAAAGATCGCCAATAAATATTATGCTGGCTGTAAGCGATATCAAGCTTGTTAGTCCAGGTTTCTCCTTTCTCACTATTGGGTTTCACACATAACGAGCTACTGTTAGGCCCTAACAGTTATATTGTCACAATTTATAATAATATATATTAAAACTATATTATAATATATATATTAATAATATTTAGAATATATTTATATGTGCCGAAGTTTCGACCTGGATTTCAGGCTTTCATTAGGGCAGAAAAATTAATTATATGACAAACAAACTTGAAAATATACATAGTAGTAAATTAAGTAGATTGTAGATGATACTAATGGAAGATAAGATATTGTAGAGGTAAGAATTATACGAAACCACTTTATTATTACCACTGCTTTTAATTTGTGTTCAAAGATGAAGATATAGAATTTTTACGTACTATTTATGATAGATGATAAATATCACCTTTGAGTTTCTTGCGTTCTCTTGAATTGTACGTATTTGCTGCGAAAAATGTATTTACAATTGAACAAATAATTTAAAGAAATACGTGATTAAGACAAAATACCTAAAAATATGTTAAAAAGGCCAAATATTTTAAAATATGTGAAATAAAAATGGCTTCTTTTGGCCAGAAATGTTTTGAAACATCTTTAGTTAGTAAGGAATCGCAGATATCATGGTCAGATAGAAATATGTGAAAACATAAAAATCCTATCCCTACTTATAAAATTTTAAATAATAATAGTAAAACATATTACATTTAACACAACATCATGATTACCCCTATTGTATATATATTCCATATTATTTCGTTAAATTGGCAAAAAAATTTGTTAATATTTTATTTTCTAATAAGTGTATTGTCTGAATAATAATAAAATATTTAATATTAAAAAAATATATTAAGTATTCTAGGAGTAATATTTGAAAAAAAAATTTTTTTGTTATTTTTATATCTTTATTCATAATATCAGTAATGGATGAGTACATAATGTCTGATAGAATGTTTTTTTTATTTATTAAACAATTTATGTAATTCATTTAAAAGTTTTATTAATAAATTCTAACTAAACAGTTCATTTTAAACTGTTGTAATGTAAGTTAATTATTTTTTTGCACTAGTTACGAGCTCTATTTTGAATAGTAAGAGGAAATTTTAAGAAATTAATAGGCCTGTTTATCTGGAGTTTGTTCAGTTGTCTGTTTATTTATTTAGATGAATTACTGTTTGAAGTGACAGACAGCAGAGTTTAGTGACGTAGGTACATTCCCTAATAAGCGTGCAGTTTCGGCCTTCATATTAAAGAAAAAAAGGGAACGTGGAAGTACTAAAACTACGCTCCTCCTAAGAGTGGCAATTTGTAGGTAAATATGGTACCGTAAACCCTGCCCTTAAACCTACCCTTTTCTCTTATTTGTAGTCCTAAGGGTCCGGTGGCCTA
Organism: Halyomorpha halys; assembly: GCF_000696795.3. Lineage (NCBI taxonomy): Eukaryota > Metazoa > Arthropoda > Insecta > Hemiptera > Pentatomidae > Halyomorpha > Halyomorpha halys. The sequence continues at coordinate 1,023,229 of NW_027104938.1, read as the reverse complement.
CCTACGACCAGCTCTGACGTCATCAACACTGAAACAGTTATATGTTTACAAAACCAAAATTGTCACATGTAACTATGGGACTCGTTCATAAACTTAAACACCTTAAATTTATAATGCCGGGAATTCTACTTTATAGGAGAAAAACTGTTAATTAAATTTTATTATATTCAATCGGTAACTTTTGAGTAGTTTTTAATTATAGAATAAGATATTGAAAATTAACTTAAACTAAAAAAATAATAAAATTTAAACTTGAAGAAGTTTGTCGGGGGGTGCGGTCAGTAAAGAACAACATAAATAAACAAAACAATATTTATTTATTTTATGCCGACGTTTCGACCTGAGTTTCAGGTCTTCATCAGGGATAGTGGCGTGTAAAGGGGACGGGAAGATGCTAACTCAATAAAAAACGATGCTAACAATAAAATTTAAAAAGATTTTAAATTATTTAGAATAAAATAATTTTTTTTCTTGACTTTATCACGTATTTCCCCATTTGCAAGTCAAGAAAAAATATATACATCAATTTTTAAGGACACCATATTGTGTTTTATTGACAATTGTTGTCTTCAGGGCAGATTAAGATTTCTTTGTTATACTATTTTTTTTTCAAATAAGGATTAGAATTTGAATTTATGATTTCTTTGCTTATCTCAGTTATTCTCTCAATATATATATGAACTTACACTACTCTTACTAAACAATGTGAAGAAAGTTTTATCTTAATTGTTGAGGAGTAAAATGTAAGGCAGCGATGTTCCGAAAGTGGGTGCTGCGAAACATTTGGGTGCCAGAATTGTATGTCAGGGTGTCAAAAGCTATTGCGTCTTACTCAGTGGCATTCAATCAAGAACAAGACCTATGGTTTTTATTTATTTATTCAATTAATTTTTTTCAATATCTCATTGTAAATGATTTTATTGTTACTTCATGTTTGTTTGGTTGTTTAGTGGCGCCAAACTTCATTGGTCATCAACGCCATTTATATTTTATTTAATTTTGCTTATATTCGTTAAATTTTATTTATTTTTTAATTTGATTATTTTATTTTTTTTTTCCCCTTCCGATCAAGTTATATTTTTGTCAATAAATTTTGTGATTTCAAAAACTGAAACACCTATTATATTGCCTTATCATCGTCTCCAATGGTTTTTGAGATATCTTGGCTTAGTCCCAAGCTATTGAGGTGTGATGTAAAATATGGGCATCGTTAGACAACATGGCTTATTGTTAAATTGTTATTGCAATACTGGCAGTTCGGAGGAGTTTCTTTTGAAATAAGATAGGAGTGGGTGAGCCTCGTGTGACCTATTCTCAGCCTAGTCAATACAACTTCATGTTATGATTATTAATGTTAGTCAGTACAACTTCATGTTATGATTATTATTAATCAACTTGTTACTTCATGTTATGATTTTGTTTTTATTAATATTTTAATTTTTTTATGATTTAATTTTTAAACTATTATGAGCCAGACATTCAACACTCAAATGCACAGTGTAATTATTCTTAAGGGACTAGACGTCCCAGAATAAAATTACTTTTAATTTTTTTATTGATATAACTGTGTTTCAATTTGTTAATATTTGAATATTTACTTTTTCTTAACCAATCAATGATATCTTAACTATAATGATAAATGATAAATAAACAACGTTATATATAGAAAAGTAGAGACAATTTAAAATACAATTTCCAAGCAGGTTTTATTTCCAAACTTACGGATTTTGTAACAAACAACAACCTCACATTTCACATTTCCAGGTAGATCCTGGAAGTAACTTGCAAAGTTTGTCGCAAGTGCACGGTGTACCGTTTTGGTTTATTGCTTTCCCTAAGAGAGTACATGGAGCCAAGTGTTCGACTTCCATACCTGGAATTCGGCGAAGCAAGTCTTGTCAAGTACCTTTCTCACAGTTACTGTTTGTACTAACCTACAGATTTTATTTAGGTATTAGTTTCACCTATAGCTAATTTTTGCCAATCTCTGCTGCCATACTTTCTAATTCACAGTTGTATTATAAAATAAAAATAATTATATAGCAACAAGATATTTTAATAAAAAGAATGTCTCCAGGGAAAAATTTTTAATATTAGACATAGTCTAAAATTTTTGGATTTTTAAAAACAAATTAATATTTAAATTTTATACTATGTTGGGCCAGTGCTGTTGTGTTAATATGTTGGACATTTACAATTACTTTTCTGTTGCTCAACTCTGGTTTTTAGTTTTTGTTATTAACAACCTAATTTATTATCAGTATATATAAACCAAATTCAAGATTATTATGTTCTTTTTCTATAAATGTCCTTCTAATTTTATCTGTTAAACCGGGTATATAGTCCATTTTAAAATATTGATAAATATGATTCCTAAAATCTTTTTATTCCATTTTGTTTTGTATATTATATAATATTTTATTATCAAAATGTGACCTGGTGTATTCCTGTTAATGAATCCTAAATAACGTAATTAAAATAAATAATGTTTGTTTTCATTCAACTAATATATTCGTTATATTGTAAATAAAAACTTGTATTATATTATTATCCTTTTAAAAAAAACATATAAAAGTACCCACAGAAAAACAAAAAAAAATATTATAAAATTAATAAATAAATGAAAAATACAGATTTTAGAATAAAAACACTCTGGAAAAGAAGTGGATTCGAATAAAAAATGAGTTATCAACAAATTTAAATTATTAGGGCTCGATCTCCGATTAAATTTATTTATTTTTATTCCGTTTTTAATTTGATTATAAATTTATTGATTATTAATCATTAAACTGTTTTTTTTTTTTTTATTTATTTGTTTTTTTTTTAATTGATATTCTCTTCTCAGACTTTTTGTTCTACTGAGGAATTCAGATTATACAAAATAATGTGGCCTGCTGTATTTATGGTACGCGAAATTTTCGTAATGGGAATTTCCTTTTACAAATATTTGAGTAGGTATGAGGACGTTACCCAGGACACATAACTAAGGGGTTGGAGCCAATGGCTTGCTCGTTAAGGAAAAGGCAAATAAAACCAAAATTTTAAAATTTATAACTAATAAAAAGTTATATATAATTAATAGCAGTGCATTAATAGTTATAATAATTATTTGCTTGGAAAAAGAATTAATTTTTATTGAATTATTTTTTTTTTTATTGCTAAGGAAGGGAAGCTGTACTCGCTGTGTACTCCCATGAGGAGGTATGCTACCAATTTATCCTTAATAGCATAATTAAATTAACGAATATTTGTTTTCTTCATGTCAGAAATATATTCCTTATAATCTGAAAATAAGCTTTTTATTCTTTAAAAAAATCACTAAAAAATTAAATTAAAAATTTTCTGGATAATCCAGATTTCAGATATGATGCATTAGGATAAGCAAGGCCCTTCTGAACATGGAATCAAATTCTTTTCTATAATACATAATTGTACAAACTACTCAAATGCACTAAAAACTATTCTATTAACGCGAACATCCTCTTTTAAAGTCTTCGGAACCTCCGAAAACAGAAGCATCCTTCGCTAATTGAGTTACAACTGTCAGACACGGTGACTTGCTTTCGGGGCTAGCAAAAACAAAGGAACATTTGTTATCGCTACAAAGCCATACATCCTTAGACCTGGAAACTCAACTGTGACGAAAGAGCGTACCCCTGGGAGTGGTCACAAATTGTGACCGGTCCGGGAGTCACAATGGACCCACTAACAGCTCGCTGCCACCGAACTTTTGCTTCATTATCTCGAATTTCCACGAGTCTCGGTCGTAAAACGACCACCAATGACGGAACTGATCAGAGCTATTGCTACTGCATTCGGTAGCACTGTAGGGGTTGGCTTTTCGAGACTTCTCTGTTTTTGATGAAAAGAAGTGAGAGTACTGCAACTGATGGGGAACCCCAATTAGTAAAAGTTTTACCATGCTATATTAGGAGTATGGGATTGTGAGCAGCTCAGTCCATAAAAGTAATGAGTAAAAATAATAAAGTTCTGGAAGGAAAGGTTATAAAGTTGCCATAATAATCCGCTAGGAGCTCCTCTGTATTTAACATATAACATGATACCTACCATTCCGAGCAACATTAGGGGTATTCATGATGTGTTAAATGTTAAATGTTTTACCATGTTAAATGTTATAACTATAGGATTGTGAGCAGCCCTATTTGAAGTCATGTTAAACGTTAAATGCATAAGAGCCCCTAGCGGATTTTCTCAGCAACTTGTTGTATAAGCCTTTATGTTTATAACCTTCCTTCCAGACCCTCATGTTATTCTTTACTTCAGTTTTGATTTAAGTAATTAATTACAACATGCCTAGAGTGAGTGAAAAGTGGAATTTGTGTGAAAGTTTAGCTTATGAAATGAAATGAAAAAATAACTTTATTCTGGGACATATGTCCCCTAAGAATAATTACACGGTTCATATAGTGAGATTTTTATCTGGCGAGTATTTACAAATTTTCAGATAGTAGAATGAAATTACATTGTTTTTTTTCTCAAATGTATCATTAAAATTATCCATTCTGGTTTAATAACAAGGATATGAATACCACAAACACATGAAAGAACTGAGCTGTCACAACAACAAAAATGGCGGCGATCTCAACTGGTCTACTATGTTAAACCAAAGATCATGAATACCCCTATTGTAACCTTTCCTTTCAAAGCCTTCCAGAATTTAATTATTTTTATCCATTACTTTTAAGAACTTTAAATTGGGCAGCTCACAATCCTATATTTATAACATATAACATGTTAAAACGTTTTACATTTATGTTGGAAGAAGATAGTCTATTGTATATTTATTTATGCGGGTTTCTTAAAACCCTAATAATTATCCTAAATGTTGATAAATCCATTATATTGGTTCATGAAACATCCTATTTCAAGTTATAAATGCAACAAAATATATCGTGAATTGGCGGAAGATACTCAGCGAGATATTGATAGATTAGAAAAAAGTAAGCCATATTATTCTATCATGATAAATTTTCGTGGCCTAAAAAAAAAAACACACAAAAAAAAACGCGAAAGTGAAATACTAAAATATAAAAAATCCTGCATTACAAGTGTGCATTTTTATAACAAATGTTTCATATTTACGAACAAATAATACAACATCTTTTATATTCAAAATAATCACAATATAAACGGAGAAAAGCCAATAATCTATAATATGTTTATGTATTTTCATTAATTATTTGAACTCTAATATTAACTTTATTTTAAAGGATTTAACATATCTTAATATTAAAAAATAACAACACACTGAAGTTGATAAAAAAATTAAATTGCATTTAAAGTTAGGAAAAATCAACTTGAACCAGTGTCAAAAACTGGAAGTTTTTTTGGTAACGCATGTAACGCGCTATCAAAAGTTGGGTCCGGAAATTTATTTTCGTCATGGGCCTAAATCTCGATATCTTAATAAGTGATTAAAAAAATAAAAAAAAATAGTTTTGAATATTTATTTTACACGGTGTATAATAAACATAACATGCATCTCACACCCATACTAGTACAAGAGCTGGGAAGAAAAAAGGCAGTTATCTCACCTCAATTTATTACTTTAATGAAAACTATGTATAATTACTAGTCAAACTTGATGAGTATAACAATTATAAAAAATGGCGGCTGTTTCAAAACCTTAAAAAACACTAATTTTTCATTCCGAGATCTATGTCTTAAAAACTACCAACAACACTAAAACCTAAGAGCACATTATTTAAAGAATAGTAAATGTGCTGAAATATTAGCCTTAAAAGAGCTATTTACGTCCAATAGTTCTCGAGATATAACTTTTTAAAAATCTACTGAAAGATTAGTAGTTAGTTAATTTATTTTGAGAAATCTATATCTCAGGAACTATGTGACGTGCAGATGTCTATTAGCACTCAAATTAAAGCTATTAGTCCATTGGATTGTAGTAAGAGTTTAAGCAGACTGAAATACTTTATTATATCAATTTAAGTAATATCTTAACCATAACACTTTTTTTTTCTCTTATTTATTTTTTATTTTAGATCATAATTTTTTTTTAGTTATTATTTTTTTTGTTATCTTTTATATTTTATTATCTCTTTGTACGTATTATAGGATGTGTATATTGAAATATTATTATATGATTTAATGTTCTGCTAGACATTTATACCTGTCATTTCGTGAAACACTTAGCAGTATCGGTACTCTTCCTTACCTGTCTGACAAATAACCTTATTTATGGTTTTACTGAGGATTAAGTAGGTCAAACCTTTCTGAGAAGAAACATAACTTTTAGGAGTTTTGAATAACGGTTACTTTTACTTTATGGCACTATTTCACCCTCGGAATCGTTTATTTAAGTTTGACTGTATAAGAATGGCCGTGTTATGATATTCGAAAACACAATCGGTGTCTGTTATTCGTAAACATAATTTCCATTAAAAAAGGCGAGGGGTTGGTGTGGGAATAGGGAACTCCTCAAACTGGTCTGAATTCTTTGACATGTTAACGTAACTTCGGAGGGTTGAAAATCATCTCTGTCTCTCTTTTTTTTTTTTTTTTTTTTTTTTTTTTTAATATTCTGACAAGTTCCCAATAACTACAATCCGAATAGAACAACCTAAGATGGATTATTTCTTATGTGAAGGATTTTTAAATTAAACATCTTCAGTATACAGAGAAAGTAATGCACATTTGTCTGCATGTCCTGCAAAAGTCCTGTGAAAAATTTAACAAATTTTAGTATCATCTGTTACCTTCTTAATTTATTTTTATTATGTTTCTTTTTTTCCCACTATATTATGATTGCTATCTCGTGAAATTTAGGACGAAACGTCGGCAAAAGTAAAATTATTTCAATTATTAGCCTTTATTGTTACTTCACTGATCGCACACATGGTCAACAATAAAAAATTTAACTAATCTCTAATTCTTGATCATTCATACACTCAATTCGTTTAAATTTGTTTAATTAATTAATTTCTATAATAAAGTCTAAAATTTTAATTTGACCAAATAATCGATCATTTTGGATTCTTTCTCTTTCTTTCAACTTTTATTGTTTATTACTTTTTCCCTTTTGGTATGAAAGTTTTTATTTCTCAAGTACTCAACATTAATTTAAAAAAATATGATAATTCAAGCGAAAGTTTGAAATTGATTTAAACTTAAATCACTGTAATGTGCCTAAGGTAATTTAGAAATATAATTGCTTTGGAGTCATATGAATTGAAATATTGCAGCAATATCAATTTAACGACCGTCAATAATAGAATATTTTTTTTTTACTATTAAAATATGTTAAATCCTTTAAAATAAATATAATATTAGACTTCAAATAATTAATGAAAATACATAAACATATTATAGATAATTGGATTTTCTCCATTTATATTGTGATTATTCTGAATATAAAAGATGTTAATACAATCGTGAATAATTTAAATCAATTAAATTAGATTTTACTACTTATAATTTAGTAATTTGTAGATGGACTAGGTAGTGGGCAGTTTGTCCGAAATATTGTCCAAATTATATAAATAAAAGTCAGCGAGAAAAACAGGTTTTTCCCCTTGAAAATATATAAATTATATATGCTTTATTTTTACTTTCAATATTTATAATTATAAATTTTTTTTATTATTATAATAAATGATAAGTTGTTGAGGGAAAAGAAAAATAGTTTTAGTGAAACGTGAGAATTAATGATTTAAAATATGTATTAATTAATTGTTTGAGAGTGGTTTATATTAATAATAACACCAACTTTAGTGATTCAAATTTCTCTCAACTTATTATTTTAAAAACTTCCAACGTTTCGGCGCTTGGGCCATTTTCAAGCAGACGACCTAAAAATTGTTTTCATATTATTACTATATCACTTCGCATAATAAGAAAGGTAGTTTTTATTGTTAGTATTATTGATGTGGTTAATAGTAAGCGAAAAACAATTTTTGAAGAATATTTTCGTATTGAGATTTGTAAGTAAATAGTCATTCTATAACATGTAAGTGAAACTGTTATGATATTATTTAATATTTTTAGTGTTTTATTATTTAATATTTTTTTAAGTTTTTGAACATATATGGAACAGGGCAATTAGTCTGCAAAACAAAGACAACAAATGAATTGTGACAATTAAATGATTGAGGTATGTTCAAAAATATTGGTATCATGTGAGGTGAGTGTAATATATACAAATAATGTGGAAATATAGTAATAACGAGAAAGCAGTTTTTAGGTTGTCTCCTTGAAAATGACCTAAGGGTCGAAACGTTGGAAGTTTTTAAAATAAAAAGTTAACAGAAATTGATATCTTTGAAGTTAGTGTTATTATTAATAATTAATTTTTTTTTTCTAAAAACATTTTTATTTCAAAGGCCCATGTCGAAGTGGCGCTTATGGTGATTTCTGAGAGAATTGTATTTCAATTATGATTTAATGTCTTATTTTTTTAAACATCAAATAATCATTTTATGATTTTAACTAGCCATATCAAATTAGAAAACCATCTTAAAATGAAAATTTTATTATTATATTTTTTCAAATCTTTAAAAATTTATTTGATATATATATGTATATTTATAAGAAATTTATATTAAATAATGACTTATTGTTATGTTTAATACATGAAGAAGATTGTCGGGGGGGGGGAGGGGAGGTACGGCCAACAACAAAACTATTTATTTTAATTTTTTGTTTATTTGCTGAACATCTTTTCCACATATTAATTTACGATCAACTACTAACAGCTCCTCGTCTTGTTATGTTTAATATTTTTAATCATATAATTTCGTTGATTAAAAAAAATATAATACTTGAATATTTAATATTCGCGAGGATACTTCTTTATTGAAATTTAATTAGCATGATTGACAAAAATACAAATTAATTTAAAATGGGTTAGTATTTAGTGTTCTGAAACATTTATCAAATTTACTTATTGTATTTTTTTATAAAGTAATAGATTTTAATAAACAATATATATATATATAGTATATTACGGAACATAGAGAACTTTTGTTATGCTTAAATGTTGTGGAACAATAATAAGCACGTGTTTAACATAACTTTGGAGAGTCGGAAATCATCTCTGGTCTCTATTTTTGTACTGTTTTTTTTCTTTATATTCTGTCAAATTATTTTTTCATTACATCGAAGTGGTGTTTATGAAAATTTCGAAGAGAATTTTATTTAAATTGTGATATCCCATTTAATTTTTTCAATGTTCATTTTTCAAAAAAAAAAATATATATAAAACAATCCTAAATTTTTTTTATTTTATTACTTTTTTTTACTATAACTTCTTACTATATATTATAATAATTATCCAATAATAAGTCTTGCAATATTTAGACAACGGGAAAGATACCTAATTAAATTGAATAAACCACAGACAGGTTTCAAATAATTTAAAAAAAATTAATGTTTCAAAATTCAATTTCTTAATTAATATTCAAATTCTATAGTTAATAATATGTCGTTATTCACTATAAAACAAGTAATTTACGATTGACTTTCAAGTAAATATTATTATTAATTTTTTTTTTCAATTATTATTTGTTTACTGTGTTTGTAATTACTCTATTCAAGTTATTTAAAATTAAATATATTTAACGTGAAAATTTATTAATTAGTTACTTATACGTCAGAATACTTAATTACTTAAAAGTATATAACGTTATTTGTATACGTTCACTGACTACTTGTAATAAATATTGTTTGTAGTAAAAAATTAAATATTTGAACACAATTTATTTGATATATACGAATATTTTTTCATAATAAATTTCTATTAATTTTAAATGAAAAATGCATATTCCTATGATTTTTTTATTTTAATGTTTTATACATAATTTTGTAGATTTAAAAAAAAAATTTTATTCATGTTTAATCAATATATCAATTGGAATGACTGAATGGAATAATTTATTAATGTTTATTATAGAAAAAATCACAGCATAATTATGAACAAATTTTAATACGTTTTTAAGCCAACGAGAGGTTCAAATAAGTTTAACTTTAAAACGAATGCAAAATTATCAAATATAAAATGAGTTAATGTTAATAACAATTCGCAATTCGTTTCGAAAACATTTTCGAACTTTTCATCACATATTAACAATAGTTAATATTCGCTTAATTATTAGTTATTATTATATGTCTTTCGAAATTGAAATAGCGTTAATGAAATTAATTAAAATTAAGTTATTTATGTAGTTCAAAATTAAGATGAGCAAAAAGAAGTTGTAAGACAATAAAAAATAGCAGAATATTACCAGTCCAACTTAACTTCACATTTTCAGATCTGTCTTCTGTCCTCACTTGAAATCAACAAATAATTGAACGAAATAAATAAATTTTGTTACCAATATTAGTGTTACGAGTTATGAATTTTAGGTTGCGAACTATCAAGATAGGTCTTGTTTCTTATGAAGGGATGTCACGTCACGGGTTTTGAATGTAGTTCATAAGTTTAATAATGGAAGGTTTCAATTACTCGAAAGGATATACGATAAACAATAAATAATGACAGTAATACAAGTTAACAAGGGCGCGGAAAGGTGCCCAGACTATAATTTCAATCTATTCCCAGTTATTTTTTTGTGTTGTTGGAGCTCTCTGTTCTGGTGGTAAACATCAGCAGCTGGTGGGGGTCGTGGCGAGCCACTGTTTGTACTAAGAGAGTGCTTTGTTTCCCCCCACTCCGCCTCCAAGAGGAGGGGCGAACGTTCTCATTGGTCGACTAGGCCACGCCCACTGGGTATATATACCGGCCCTCCCCACCTCGTCCGCCAGTCGACTGAGTTACTTCGTTCACTGAAGTGTTTAGTGCAGTTTAATGTTGTGTACGAGAGAAGATAACATGTTAAAGATGGAGGCGGTCGCCGTTCCAGCGCGTTCAGCCGCTCTACCACTCAAGTCCTCCTTTAGTATACGCAGCATCCTTCCGGAAGAGAGCAGCCCAGAGCCCACATACTCCGATACCGATTCTGATTTGGATGTTACCGGAGGTGCCACTCCACCGCCGCTCGACTGCTCTACCAAGAGGGAAGATACTAAATCTGACGAGACGAAAAAAAATGAGAAACCACCATACAGTTACAACGCCCTGATTATGATGGCAATCAGGCAAAGCCCGGATAAAAGGTTAACTCTCAACGGCATCTACGAATACATAATGAAGAACTTCCCTTATTATCGGGACAATAAGCAGGGATGGCAGAATTCGATAAGGCATAATCTAAGCTTGAATAAGTGCTTCGTTAAAGTCCCCAGGCATTATGACGACCCCGGCAAAGGAAACTATTGGATGCTAGACCCGAGTTCAGAGGACGTGTTCATCGGCGGCACTACTGGGAAGTTGAGGAGGCGAACCACTGCAGCATCGAGGAACAGGTTAGCCGCCTTCAAGAGGAGTATGGTTCTGGGTGGACTCTACCCCCCAGCATGGATGAACCCGTTATATTACTACCGGTATCCGAACTACCCACAACAACCCGTGGTCGCCAAACCTCCAGTCGTCCACGGTTTCAGCGTAGAGCGACTTCTTTCAGATGCGAGGCCTCCGGTTTACGTGCCGCCCTGCTACGAGATATACCGCCCGCAGCTCCACAGCCCCGAGCCAAGACCAATCTTCAAACCAGTTACTGTGATCGCCCGACAGCCTACCTTAAGCTAGTGTGAGTAGCCAAATGTGTCTGATTGTGATCTCTAGACTGTTCGTCAATAATATATATATATTTTTATTTTTTTTTTTTAAAGAGTTACCATTAGCGTTTTATTGTTATATGTATTATATGATGTGTTATCAAAGTGTAAATACGAAAATATTTGTAAAAAGTTGTATTTATGTAAAACCTTACGGCAGGGTATATGTAAAATCTTAAATGCAAACACGCGATGGTGTTTATATATAAATATATATATATGTAAGAAATATGATAGTTAAAATATTATTTATATTTTGTACATACGTTGTATAGAATATTTCGCTCAAATAAATGAAGAGCACATTTTTTTTTATAAAAAATATGATTTTTTTATTATTCTGATCACCCTATCCCAAAATATATATTTAGAGAAAATTTTTAAGTGCAATATTTGCAATTTGCAATATCAAATTACAATATTTATCTATTGGATGCATTTGCAGTGTGAAATTTAAAGAAATTTTTCTTTCATGGTAGTATTGGTTTATATTTAACATGAAAATGGTTGATATTTAAAAGATTTTTAAAACATTTGAACATAAATCAGCTAATTTTACATTTATCTACTGCTTTACTATTTCACTTATGTGAAGTTATATGGAACATTACATTTTAAATACAAAATTGGCTAGAGTGTATTAAAAAATACTTAATAAAGAAATAATAAAATTTGTTAAAAAAGTAGATAATTTCTCAGTACATTTAATAGAATTTAATTTTTCAAAGATAATATTGCTTTCATGATGGTATTTGTATTTACAAGTATGATGGTAGTTGGCATTTAAAAAAAATATTATAGTATATATTTCCACTATACAATATTTCTATAGTATACAGGTTATAGTCTATATAGAATATACCAAATACAGGAACATTCAAAAATTTAAAAAGAAAAGAAAAAATAGATTCAGAACAATGATAAACCGATAACAATGATAATATTGAAGTTTCAATACACGGCAGTGTCTAGATATTTATGATTTAATATAAACAATAATTTTAACAAGTAGAAAGTGAACGTTTAAACGTTATACACTTTTAAGTATACTGACAAATAAGTAACTAATTAATAAATTTTCACTATAAATATATTTAATGTTAAATAACTTGAATAGTGTAATTAATTACAAACACAGTAAACGAATAATTATTGAAAAATAATTTAATAATAATATTTACTTGAAAGTCAATCGGAAATTACTTGTATTGTAGAAAATAACTACATATTATTAAATATAGAATTTGATTATTAATTAAGAAATTAAATTAAATTTTTTTTTTTTTTTTTAAATGTTTGAAACTTATTTCTAGTTTATTTAATTTAATTAAATCTCTTTTCCGTTGTCTAAACATTGCAAGACTTATTATTGGAAAATAATTATAACTATTTAAAAACTGCACTTTATTCTTCCAATAAACAAATTAAATTATCTATATTAAGTCAAAAGACATTTTTTTTTATTCATTTAAAAAATTACATCAAATATGGTTAAACAAGATGACAACATTCATCAGTCGGTGCTAAAATAGCACATAAAATTATATACATAAGTGAAATTTATTAATTACAATTTGGACTTTTAGGGCGTTGTGAAGGCAACTACAATTTTTAAGCTAGATCAGTAAAATATGAATTGATCTCAAGTGATAAAATTAATTATTCAATTAACAATTTGAAAATATGAATATGAAAATAAAGTAAAAAAAAAATAATAATAATAAAACTAACTGAAAGGACATTCAAGTGAATAATAATCCTGCAAATTTGCAATTAGTGAATTAATATGATAATGAGAATAAAGCAAGATGATACAGAATATGATAAAAATAAGGATCCAATAATATCTATTACTAAGCACAAACATACAAGGCTAATTATGAATAATTATGTGGTGTTAAGAAAGAACACTGGTAGGTATGGTCATTTGATGAATCAAAATCAGTTGTTATCAGTAAGAAAGTACCCAGTCAAATATTTCCTTTTTAGTTTTATTTATGAAAAGAAAGGATAAAACAAATATACTAATAAAAGGACATTTGTATAGAGAATAAAAAATTTGAAGATGCATTCTTTATACATCCAAACAATAACTTCACAATACTTATTTGAAAAATAATTAATTTTCCCACTATGAAATAATCATCTGTAATAAAAATATCAAAAGAAGAAAAAATATTATAGCGAAAGTTATGTAATCCTTTAAGGAGAAAATTCATCACTTAATTTTTTTTTTAGGCAAATTTTGTTATGTTATTTAAAATATTGTATTATATTCATGTTTTTATTAAACTGAGAATACTATTTTTCATTAATCTTTTCAATTATATATTGAAAATATATATTCAAATAACTGCTTTAAATTGCAATATTTAAAAAAAAAATATATAATAATAATATTGAACTTTAAATATAATCTTTTCACTCATTATTGTTTAAATAAAATCAATTAATCAATTGGTCCAATGAATAGGTTTTTGATACTATTTTGATACCTTTATTGTCCCCGCAATATCGTCTTCCAATCTACTTCGTACGGTCAACTATCTTCTTCAAATATAATTAAACAATATTTAACATCATATACCTTCAGTAAGGATGGTTAAAAATATTATTAATATAACAAGGTATAATAGAGTAAAATTAATTATAATTAAAAGTTTAATATTAATGAATGACTGACAAAATAGTTAATTAAACTTAAGTTTTTTAATAAATTAATATAATTCCCTAATGATTTATTATCTCATAGAATAATTTTGACTAGTGATCTGTAGGTCTACAGTAAAAATTTTAATTAATTTATGTGCGTTTAAATTGGTTTCTAAGATTGTCCTTCAGGATCGCCAAATTGGCCGAAACGTTGGACTTTTGAGAAAATTAAAGAATGTTTTGAGGCTTTAATTTGGATAAAATTAATTTTGTTTAAACAATGATATTCAACTTCATGAAAGTGACATTGATATCAGTCTAAGAAATAACCACGTTTTTATTGATCACTGATGTTTATTTTATTGTACATATCATGTGTTGTTATTTTCATGAAAAACATTGTTTTTTGAAGAAGCATTTAATTGAAGTACAAATTAAAGTTCTGGGGTGCTCGAAATTATTTTTTTATTCTGCTTACACTACATTATAATACAATCTGAACAACAGAACACGTTTAAATTACAGTTATACAATTTGAGCAAAGATTAATACAATTAAATTAACAGTTGTATAATTTCTTAAATAGGGATTGTTCCTCCTATTGTATATTAATGTTATACACTTTACAGATAAATTCGATGTCTTACTTCACAGTAGTGCAATGTATATTTCCACTAACTTTACAAAACACACAATTAAAAGAGAGAACATTTAATAGTATTTTTCGTAAAGCTAGTATAAATATACTTAGTACCACAATGAAATAATTCATCGAATTAATAACATACATATATTTTTAAAAACATTTTTAGCATTAAAAATAAAACGATAATATGCGGGCTGATTTTTTTTAATGTTTTTATTTGTCCCAGTTATTTGTCAATAATATTTTTAGCATCCTCGCTTCAATGTACATATACAAATATAATTAAAAAATCAATATTCTTCTAATAGATTTATGTCTTTAATAAAAAAAAAACTTATTTAATGACAGTGTTAAACCTTAAATTGACGATTTCTTTTTAAAGCTGGCCCGCATATAAATATTTATTTGGTTAATTAATCTAATATTAGAACAAATAAACATAAAATAAACAAAAGAGTTAGAATAAAATAATGAATAAACAACAGACAGTTGACTAATTGAAGTGCAGAGATGGGCAAAAATTATCTCTTGCTAAAGTTGCCATGGATACGACCCTTATTCATGAATGAACCATTGATAAATAAATATCGTTTCCATGGCAACTTTAGCTATTAGTTTCAACTAAAGTAAATGACCGTACCTTTTGGTAATGAGATTGCAGTTAGGAATGTCGCACCTAAATAATTTTTCTACATTTCGTTTTTTATAAATTATTGAACTATATATATAATAGTTGATACTTAGATATAATTTGTAAGTTAGTTATAAGAAATTTATTGTC
>NW_027104938.1:1002834-1006065 GCF_000696795.3 Halyomorpha halys | reverse complement strand
AGCAGGTACACATTAAAGCCCAAATTGCCATTTCCGTAAGTTGTACAAAATATATAGTGAAGTTATAATGTATACATATAGATATATAAATAATTATATTATGTTTTATTATATTATAATTATATTTTATCTTGTTTCTTGTAAGAGTGTACAGACTACTTTCTTTTTATTAAAATCTGTCTTCTTTTTTTTATTGCCTCCAAATTATTTTGATCAGCTAAATTATATTTGCAAAATTATTACAGAATTTTTTATTATTTAAATTAAATATTGATCATTTCAGAAAATAACAAATAATAAAAAATATCTGGTAAGTCCATTCATAAGATTTTCCTTATCCGTCATGTCCAATACAAAAAACATTTGTAGTATATGGGCTGGATATTTCTATTTTTGTTAGTTTTGTTGACAAATTAATTATCTTTGAAACAATATTTTTGTATATACTAAATTATTATTCATATACATAAAGTGTATTTTACGTATGTCAATTTTTAAATTAAAACCCAAAACCCAAAATAAAAGGCCAAAAAACTCCTTGTTAATTATTGGTGAGATGATACAATCATAAATTTGACAAAATATAATTAAATAGATTTAAATAACAAGGAGACTAAAGAAAATATATTTATATAAGTATATATGAAAAAAAAACTCTTTCTAAGTAATAATTTATTATATATAAAAATTATCAAAAATATCCTTGAAAATTATCACAAAGTCGTTAATCACTTAAATAAATTATTGATTGTATCAATAATTAACCATTAATAGATATCTGATGAGTCTTTTCAGACGACTTACCTTATCGTGATGTCTAATACAAACACCATTTGTTGACGACAAACTATTTTTTTTTTACTAATATTGTTATATATATTTTCTTCTTTATAAGCGTTTAAATATTAAAAAAAGAAAAAATATAGTATTTATTATAATTTTTATTATTTTCGTTACAGTTTAAAGTTTGTGATAAGGGGAAAAAATGTAGCTTAGTACTTGATTTAAAATTAATTTTTTTCATAACAATTTAAAGTTTTTGTTAGCTTCGTTGTTATTAATTTTTATTCATTATTTTTAATATTAAACCTCTGTAATCGACCTAAAACGTTTTCTTTTCTGAATATTTGATGTTTTACTAAAATAAATAATTTAATTTCTATCCATTTTAGTCTCAAAACGTTTTTTATTTATCTTACCTTAATACAATTTTGGAACAATATGATTTAAAAACTCAACTTCATGCAGGCTATTCTGCAACCAAAAACCAGCGTATTTTGAAAATACAATGATTTTACATATAGAAAATAATACATTCAAAAAGGAAAATACTTGAATCCATTTACATATCTGAAAATATTAATTATACTGTGAATTTCAAAACAGATACAAGAAATTTGAACCAACACTATGCAGAGATATTAAGTAAAATTAATTTATGAAAAATATATGATAAATTGAATGTGGATAATTATAATTAGCCTTGATAGGAATTTTACAAAAGAAACAAAGAGGAAAATTAAAAAGAATGTTTTTATAATAAATAATTTTAATGCTTGAACTTAGTGGAGGAAGGTTACAAGCATTGTTGTGATAAAGTTTTTAAGGAATAGTGACTGTGATAAATGATTTTAATTTTGGTTTTAAGTGAATATTGACTAATTAGGTAATTAAACATATGTGGGATATACTTATTTACAAAAAAATATATTTTACCTAATGTTTTTAATGTTTCATTGAAATTGTTATTTTGACCTGGACAGAATAGCCTGCATGGAGTTAGAGTTTTTAAATTATATAATTCCAAAATTTTATTAAGGTAAGATGAATTATAAATAATAATGTTAAGTAATTTTAAATGAGGATCATACATGTAATAAAAGCTGTTTTGTAGTAGATTGTCCCTGAGGATGGCCGGATTGGCCGAAACGTTGGACTTTTAAGAAAAATAAAACGTTTTAAGACTAAAATGGAGAGAAATTAAATTATTTATTTTTAAAAAAATTACGAGTCTCAAGAAAGTATTAAGATTATAAATTGATGTTTTACGTTGCAAAATTGAATTTCTACGTATGTGAATCCAATAATCACATAAAATAATCCTTCCATTAGACCGTACTCAACATCTTTCATGAAAATTTGAGTTTTATCGTTTCCGGGCTCTTTCCAAATGTTCTTTGTAAGATTACTAAATTTTCTAAAACGCAAAAAATAATAATAATAATAATATTGGACGAAATAGTAATAAATAGTAGTAAATGGTGTTTGTTAAGGACGTTGCGGTAAGGGAAGACGTCTCAATGGATGCATAAGATATTTATTATTATATTTGTTATTTACTAATATATAACGATATAATATAATTTATTAGATATAATAATTATTAATTATTAAAATATAATAATTATTAATTATTAAGATATAATAAGTAACGAATGCGCATTAATTGTACATGAGTTTTTTTTTTTACACAGAACTTTACATGAATACGCTTTCTTTAGTCTTCTTGTTATTTACATCCGTATAAGTATATTTTGTAAAATTTATTATTATTCCTAATTTTATATGGGAACTAATTCTGTTAAATAACTTCAAGAATTTTAAACTTAAAATTTTCTGTAAAGGGAAATTTTTTTGGTCAATTACAGAGGTTTAATAACTTTAAATTGTTATGAAAAAATGAAAATAAATGTAAGAACTCACAATAAGCTAAACATTGTTTTTCTTTTTTAAATACTTAAACGTATATAAAGAAAAAAATATAACTAACTCATGATTATATTATATAAACGATTATAAAAAGAGTTTCTTCACATATAACGTTTTTTATATACCTATATAAATACTTTCTCTCTAGTCATATAGTTATCTAAATCTATTTATATTGTAAGAAGATAGTCCGTGTGGCGGTCAATAAAGCTATCTAAATAGTAGAAGTTAACTATTTATTGTTTGCATTCATCAACATTTCATCCCACTTTGCAGGGCTTCGTCAGATAATAAAACTATTTATTGTTAACCAATGTTTAATTTTCTGCAAAGTGGGGCGAAACGTTGTTTTTAAAATTTATTATCAGCCCCAATTTAATATTGAAACTTATTCTGTTCTATAACTTATTCTATCTTATCAGTAATTAATTAGGAGACAAAACAAAAGGTATTTATCATGTATAAAGAATTTTTCGTATGCAAAAAAAAATTTTATATATAAATTTTTAAGGTGATTGATAT
>NW_027104938.1:999441-1001119 GCF_000696795.3 Halyomorpha halys | reverse complement strand
TCCTTTCATCTTTACACACGGTCAATCAATAATCTTCCAAATAAATAAAAATGTTCGTCTTCTATGAAGTCTCATAAATTTTTTTTTTAATTTTTGTGAATATAAAATGATTTAATCGTAACAGTAATATTTTTTCTTATTGCTCAGACAGAGAAAAATTGGTTAGTATATAATAACCGTAAAAAAATATATACTTTCTAAGCTAAGCGCCTAAAATGTTATATTTGGTCCATAGCTTATTTTCTACCGAAGAAATCGTATTTCAGTAGCTTTAAACCTTGCCATGCCAACAGGAAACATTTGAAAAAATAATAACAGTATATAAATCGGCTTAGTATTAAAAAAATTATTGTGGACAAATTTATGAACTATTCCCTTTTACATATATAGATTTTAAGATTAAGGAAAAAAAGTTTTTTTTTTAATTTACTTTGATTTGAATTTACTTAATTTGAATTGATTAATTAAGTCAATAAATAGAGGCAATGAGAGAAAAGAAGAAACAGAAAATTAAGGCATAGTTATTTTTTTTCTTGATATGTATGATAAATAGGTAGGTTTATTTTAATTTTTTTTTTTAACTTTATTTTATTGAAGAGAATTGATACAATCTACCTTAAATTAAGGGCATTAAGTATTAATGTTCAAATATTCATTTATATAAGTATATATTTATATGGAAATAGAAGAACAAAAAAAAAGAAAAAAAGTGTAAATGATAACAATAGTTGAACACTGAATTAAAATAAAAAATAAATAATATTAAATAAAAGAAAATACTATCATGATTTGTATAAATAAATATATGAATCTAGAACAAATATGTGATAAAATAAACTGACCAAATAATAATAATCAAAATAATTACAATAACATACTTATTTATTATTATTCTCAAATTCTTCGTTCACTAACTTAGCCTGCTCTAAAATATAATTCTGGGACGTTTACCTGAAACAAATCAATACTTTCTTTCCAAAGTCATTTACTGCTATACATGGGCCCTGTTTCATAATGAAAGCTAATAGTATTAGTTCATAATACAAGTGAAGAAACTAGTGTGGTAATAACACTAATACTTATTTTTTCATGATAGGGAGAACTATTAGTGATATTACAGGAGTTAAAAAGTACTAAAGTACAAGTTACTATTGTACTAGTTAGTGTAATTGTATTAAGTTAAATCGACAAGACTAATAGTATTAGTTTGTATTTTATTATGAAACAGGACCCTGGTTTAAAGTCCAGGTTAAAACTGAGTACAATTTCATAAAGAACTTTTGGGGAGCATTAAAACAAATTTTTGCAAATTATGATTAGTTCGTAGACATATGCATTTGAGACTGATTTAGGTATACCTTCATATTTCCATTGTTGAGAATATTTTCTGCCTGAACAATCAAATACTATAAAGATATAAACTGTTTTCTTGGTTAAGTACAACTTTTTTCCCCATCCTAAACTTTTTTTGGACTAATGGAATAATCGATTTTAATAATTAGAATAATCGATTTGGCCAATTTATATAGAATATGTACAAGAGCGTACCCATGATCAAAATTAAGGGAGGCAAGCTATGATCTTCCAGGCTGTAATATTTTAACACTGAAAAGGCAAATGAAATCAAAATTTGAAGAAAATTATATAAATTATAGCAGTGCTTTATTTGACATTATGA
>NW_027104938.1:993284-998471 GCF_000696795.3 Halyomorpha halys | reverse complement strand
TAATTTATCTTAAAAACTTACGAAAATAATAATATCGGAGCAGTATCCATCAATGGGCCATCCATATATCAGTTAATATATCTTTGTTAATTATTAAATCTGTTTGGTAATATAAATTCTTTTTTTTATCAGATTATTACTAATTACTATGTTAGTTAATATATTTTAAGCTTCCTAACTATTTATGATTTATGTTCTATGTTTTTTTATGTCTCAAACTTCTTATTTGTTTTATTTAGTTGTCACTTTTATAGTCTTGCATTAGCTTTACATTGGTATCTTTTTATTTTAGCCCTGATGATGACCTGCGGTGTGGGTCGAAATAACTTGTACATCTTCATAATAACATCTTCTAGACTTCTCATCCGTAGTCCACGGAACACTTGCTTTGAAGCGCTGGTCTATAACATGGTTGCCCAACTTCGAGCCCGCGAGTGCCAATTAGATTTTTAAAAAATTACTTGGAACTCCTTCCTTTTCATATTTTATAATTTAATATAAAAAAAACAAAAAAAAATAAACAAAACAAATAAGCTGGTTTATAAGTTAGTTAAAATATTATAGTGGTTTATAGTTCTCAAAGTGAACTCCAAATTTGCGAAATTTTGGACTAAAACTGTCAACAATGTTCGGAAGCACGTACTTATGTAAAAGTATGTTTTCGTAGATGTAGTTTATAACAAAGTCAAAATAGAAATAAACTTTCTAATGTTTCTTTACTTCATCTCATAAGGTTGGCTACAGTAGAACTAGAGGTGGATATTCGTTCATGGTGGATGCAGCTAGTCGTCCACAATGTTTACACTAAATATATATTATAGTATTAAATAATACTTGTATCGATTGTTAATAATAAAAATATTTTAACTTTATATTTTCCTTATTTACGCATAACAAATACTTGGTCAACATAAAGAAATATTACTAATTTTGGTTTTATTAACAACTTTACCTAACATACTAACCTTATTGATACTTATAAGTTTTTTTATAATTGATTTATTGTTATTTACCACTCTATAAAAATATATTCAACCAGTAAATTTGCTGTAACTTAGATAGTGACATGATACAAACATGTTGAGAATCTACCCATTGATAGAACTCCAATAACATTTCTAGAGGAGAAGATCTCGAGGCCATCTTCTTTTCAGACACTTAGGAGGATTATTAGGTAATGAAGGAGAAGCCATGTTAGAAATAAGTGGATTTGGGTGGTTGGGAAGTTTATTGTGGAAAGATTGGTATCTGGTTCTGGCCAAATCGGCAACATTTGAGACATTAAGGTCTTGTTGGATGACTTAGTTCGTGACAAAGTAAGGAGCATTAAGGATTTTACGTAGGATTTTGGACTATACGCATTGGAGGAATTTAATGGTTTAGTGGAAACCCCAAAGTTCAACTCCATATATCCAGATAGGCCTTATAATAGTCGTGTAGATCAGTCTTTTGTACTTATAACTTTAAAATTTTAATTATATGGCACGCAACCCTGTTTAAGGTTTTAATTTTGACTCCTGAAGGGCCAACTTTGTAAGTTGGATATTCCTGGTCTATAAGTTATATAACACTTATTCCGTGTTACTTAATAGCATAGTTTATTCATAAGTTTATAAGCCCAAAATATTTATTAAAACATATTTGTAACAAAAGTATCTACATTAAATTGTATATATTTAAAATATTATAGACCTCTAGGTACAATATATTGTAAAAGCTGTTTTAGACTAAATTAACGAGAACTTTTGTGCTGCAAACCTACTTTTAAAACTGTGCCGTGCCATTTCTTCAACGACACGTAAAGTTGTTGTAAACACGCATGTGAAGTTTCAACAGTACAATTTATATTTTAGTTTAGTGAGATATTTAATTACACGTGAGAGTATATTACTCTACAAAGTATTCCAGGGAAAATTTTATTCAAAATAGTATTTTAAAAATAAATCTTTACACAAATTATTTTTGAAATTGAGGAAACGAGGTAGCTCAGTGGATAAGGCACTGTACTAATTCCTGAGACCTAGGTTCGGATCCGGTTGCGGTAAATAATTATTTATTCTGCTACTGTAGCCGTGAGCCAACCCTGTGGGTTCAGAAGGCCTTCTGGGGCACATTCTGTCTCGATAAAGTGGGTACCTTTGTTCGGGGAGCATATGGCAGTTGAGAGTTATTATCTCTTTGTTTAAAACATTGCTTCTTACTCACAAAGTACTGAACTCCAGACCCTAATGGATTCTAGGGGTTCATATTATTATAGTTATACAAGAAAATTTAATAGCTATATATATTTTTTTACAGTTGTAAATAACAATAAATAAACTATTAAAAAATAAAATAAATATTATATTACATTGATCTCATGTGTTTATAATTTTTTTTTACTGTGCAAAGATTTTAAGTAAAATTAATTTATGAACAATATTAGATAAAATCAACATTGATAATTAATTAACCTTGATATAAATTTCAATAATAAAATAAACAGGAAATTTAACCAAAATATAGTTGTAATAAATAAATTAAATGTCAGATCTGAGTGTAGGGAAGATTACAAATATTGTTGTGATAAATTTTAACAAAGAACATTGACTATGTTAAGAAGTTTTTATTTTTAATTTAATATGAACAATAACCAAAATAGTTAATTTAACATAAGCTAAGAATTGCTTATTAACAAAATTATATGATTCCCTAATGTTTTAATGTCTCCTAGGGTAATTTGTAGACTGATATAAATACCCTGGGCAGAATAGTCTGCATAAAGTAGTTTTTTAAATGAGGTGGTTCTAAAATTGTATTACGGTATGATAATTTATTAATAATATTGTTATTTGTTTGGAATTTTTAAGAATCATATGTGCAATAAAAGCTGTTTGTGATAGATTGTCCTAGAGGATAGCCAAATGGTCGAAACGTCGGACTTATAAAGGAATAAAAGATGTTTTGAGACTAAAATGGATAAAATTTTATTTATTTAAACAATTTAAAAAAAAATTTGATCTCATTCCATTCCCTCTATAATCAATTTATATGACTCTATTCAGAAAGTAATCCAGGCTTTTTAAGATAAAATATATATATATTTTTTAAAGGAATATGGTCCGGGTGCGGTCAAAAAAACTCAAATAGTAGAATTATATTATTTTATTGAGCCAACGTTTCGCCCCACGTTGCAGGGCTTCGTCAGGGCTAAAAAAGATACAAACACATAGTTACAAAAGGAAAAAAAAAGAAGAGAAAAAAAAACAAAAACATAAGTGTAAAATAACCGGGGTATAAAATGTAAAAAAGTAAGATATAATAAGAAAAATTAAAGGTTGTATAAACCCTGTTATTTTACACTTATGTTTTTGTTTTTTTTTCTCTTCTTTTTTTTTTTTCTTTTGTAACTATGTGTTTGTATCTTTTTTAGCCCTGACGAAGCCCTGCAACGTGGGGCGAAACGTTGGCTCAATAAAACAGTATACTTCTACTATTTGAGTTTTTTTGACCGCACCCGGACCATATTCCTTTCATCTTTACACACGGTCAATCAATAATCTTCCAATATTTTTTTTTTTTATAAATTTATTTTATGCACAAAATATAGAAAGAAATAATGCACCGAGTTACTTGTTAAACATTACATTATAAACATGAACCCTCGGTATCCTCTACATAGAATTACAAAATGTAAATAAGTTTTCAACTAAGATAAATATACAATTTATGGCATGTAATTTATAAGGAAATTTATGAGCTGTCAGGCGTAATTATATAGGCGGCGGAAAACCATCATTCAAGCTGTTTATTTAATAGAGAGTCCTTTTTGTTTATTTTATTACTTGAAGATATAAAGAAATTTACTAAATAAGGTACCGTTAGCTACAGGATATGGTGTTATGGAATTTTGTAGAAGGATTTTAGTTTTAGATTTTATTTTAATTTTTTCGTCAGAGATAGTAAATAGGGAGAAAGTAAAATTGTTTCGTATAGATAAACTTCAGATAAAGATTTAACAAAAATTTTATATCTCATTT
This sequence comes from Halyomorpha halys, assembly GCF_000696795.3. Classification (NCBI taxonomy): domain Eukaryota; kingdom Metazoa; phylum Arthropoda; class Insecta; order Hemiptera; family Pentatomidae; genus Halyomorpha; species Halyomorpha halys. The sequence continues at coordinate 994,452 of NW_027104938.1, read as the reverse complement.
AGCGGATGTAATTATTCAAAAACTAGATTTTAAGAATGCAATCGAATGCTAACAGATATTGAAACATTTAAGGGATCTTCACAAAAACTATGTCATCAAATAAATAAAAAACAATATAACTCTAAACCGAAAAAAAATTCATGTACTTTTTTCGCAACTTGATGGATAAAAAAAAAAGTGCGGAACCCCTTTAGAGCAACAAAAGTTTTCGCGGCATCCTTGTTGAGCTTCAAAAATAAGATATTTAAAATATTAATGAAAACTTTTTATTCAAATAAATTAATTTACAAGATTTCGGATATTAACCTTAAAATATCCAGAAATATAACAGAGAACAAAATGATAAATGAACTGATAGCTGAGCGGGTTGGGACGAGGGTCCCAGAACGCTTGGTTCAGAAGGTTGTGGGTTCGATTCCCACATGGGCTGGTCAATATTTATTTCGCGGCAGCCCCGAGAAATGAATTTTGACATTCCCACTCTGGGGCTCCCCATGACATCCCCACTCAATGGAGGACTTAAGCCAAAAAAAAAAAAAATGATAAATAATAAAACAATCAATAAGAAGTTTTAAGGATTCAATTACATAAAGTGACTATCTAAATATATATAGGAATCATTTAAAGGCTAAGACGTTAATGAATACTCTTTATGTTACAGATTCAACAATAAAATCAATAAAATTATTTTACTAAATTACATCAGGATTGATTTGTAAACTCTCCTTGTTCAAATTGTCCAACCTTGTTTATGTTTGAATTTGAATTTAAATACCCCCTTATGGGATCATGTGATCAAATGCTAGCTTCTAATTGGCTGCCTAATGACCACGTGACTTATCACGTGTTTAAGGTTAGGAAGTAAAAATTTAAAATCAAATCTCCCACCAAAGGTCACGTTATCAGTGGTCAGTAGGTACGTTACCAGTGGTTAAGTCGAGCTAAATACGAATTTGATCCCCCCCCCATAGGTCACATGACCAGTAGTTAAGGTAGGTTCGAGGCTAGGATCCAAAGTCCAAGGACACGTGAGTGGTTAAGGCTCGTTTGAGGCTAGGATCCAAAGTCCAAATTGACTCATTGAGGTGGGCCAGAACCGGTCTTTTATCCCTACTACATAGGGATCCGTGTGTATATATATGTATGTGTATGTGTATATATATATATA
>NW_027104938.1:983740-993189 GCF_000696795.3 Halyomorpha halys | reverse complement strand
CGAGGGTTGTCCAAAAAGTTTCCGACCTAACTAAAATACAAGACATTTTTTCTGAATTTTATTTTTGAACATAGTCTCCTTGTAACTCTAGACACTTCTCCCAGCGATGTCCCCATCTCTATAACCTGTCCAAAAAGTACTCGGCGTTTTTCTCTACAAAATAAATGTTCAGGAAGGTGATTGCCTCTTCATTTTACAACAGTCTCTGTCCTCCGAGCGTAATGTTTAGATGAAGGAACAAAAAGAAGTTGCTTGGGGCTAGATTTGGTGAGTAAGGCGGATGGTCAAGCAGTTCAAACTGTAATTCGTGGATTTTTGCCATGGCAACCGCTGAGGTGAGACGGTGTGTTGTCTTGTTGAAACAGAATTTTCTTTTTCTGCAAATGTGGTCGTTTTTCCAACCGAAGTTCTGCCTTCAGCTTGTCAAGTAATGATGCGTAGTATGCTCCTATAATGGTTTTTCCTTTTTGAAGATAGTCGATTAAAATAACTCCATGACAATCTAAAAAAAAAGTCGTCATTACTTTCCCAGTCGAGAAAACCTTTTTTTTTTTTTTTTTTTGAGCCAGTTATCCCTTTGCAGTCCACTGTTTGGACTGTATTTTTGTTTCGGGCGTATAATGATGTATCCAACTTTCATCTACAGTAATTTATTGGCGCCCAAACTCAGATTTATTGCGCCTAAACTATACCAATAATTTAAAAATAAAAATTATTTAATCTCCTTTTTTTTTCAATGTACGTCTCCAGTACTTTTTAACTGTATATTTAAAAAAAAAAATTTACTCTTACCATTGTTACTTATTTTTATTATCATTGTTTATTCAATTTTATTTTATATTGATACTATTTTATTTCTTCCTTCCTTTTATTTATATGTAATTTCTTATCACTTTATTTTTACATAATATTTATCCTAGCTTAAATTACCTTAAATCGTTGTAATATTCTCAGTTTTTTGTATCTTTTTAGCCCTGATGAAGCCCTGCAAAGTGGGGCGAAACGACGGACATTAAAATAGTTAGAAACTATTTTTCCTTTTTTTGACTGCAACCCTGACCATCTTCTTATATAAAAATTAATTTATGAATATTATGGTTAAATTTTATGTTACTATTTACAATTAACTTTACTATGAATTTTAATAATACAACAAAAAAGGATTTAGACCAATATACGGTTTGAAATAATTCAGTTATATACCTGATCTGAGTGTAAGGAAGATTAAAAATAATGTGATAACAGTGTTAATTTAATCTGTAATTAAAAGTTTTGAAATTTAATAGAAAAGTAATAACATAGGTAATTAAACATAATCTATGACAAGCTTATTAATAATAATGTGATTAATATGATTCCCTATTGTTTTATTGTTTCATAGAGTGACTTAACTGAAATTAATGTCCTGTGTTGAATAGCCTTAAAAAAGCTTTGTAATTATTGAATGTAAAGTGTAAATTCATATTTAAGGTATGTTAAGTTATTAGGGATAATTTTGTTTGTTAAAAATTTTAAAAATGAATATATAATTCCACATCTTACTTACTATATGCGTGACAATATCATAGATCATCAAATTGTTGTAAATAAGAAAAGAACTACCCAAATTGGACCAGTATCGATGATACAGCGAAATTAGATTAAATGCATTTATGTTACCATAGTTACCACCTTATCACTTCATCTATTTATATAAAAGGGAATGGTCAAATCCAGAATATACTTTTTATATATAGTGGTATAATTTATATTACCAATTATAATAATAAATTATAAGTGAATGTTTAATTCAATTGTTCAATATCAATTGTTTTTATTAAATCCAAATACATCCTCTAATAATGTAGCGCAAAAATGTTGGACTAAAAAGTTTTCTTTTCTTTTTTATTTTTTTTTGTTAATTCTTATTTAAGGGTTTCTAGATAAAAGGGAGGTTTGTAAATAGAGGTGACCCTTAAAGACAGAGATCCTTATTAAGAGGTTTATCTGTACTTCACTAACTGTTACTTGCTTGATATTTAATAGACTGATAAAGGACCGTTGGAAAGGTTCCTTGGCTTGAGTAAGAATTTTGTCATCACCTTGGCTGATTGATGGTTGCGGTACCCACTGAATGAACTCGGACTAAAGATAAACTATACCGGTACCAGGTGAATCGTGCTAACAACTCTTCGCTAAACCGCACTAAATTGGAACATTCTTTACTTTAAATGAATTTCACGCCAAACCGCAACCCCGTCATGAGAATTGGAAGCGATTAATTGCGAAAACCCTGTGCCTTGAAACCAACTCTTTTTCAAAGGATTTTGCGCAGTTTGACCTATTTTAAATGGCTACAAGAAGGACAAAAATAGTCTAATTTTCAAGTATTTAATTTTCAAAAAAAAAAAAAACTATAAGGAAACGTTGGACAGCAAATTATTATTTAAATACTGCATCAATTCGAAATTGGAAAACGAAAAGAAAATTTTATATAAAATGTATCCACACTTTAATAAAAAAATCAAAATTATACGGTAGAAATAAATTGATACTATATAGAGAGGTACTGAAATCCATCTTAACATGTTATTAATCTATAATGGGTTAATATAAAAAAAAAATGCAGTACCTATTGTGAAACACTGCTAGTTAGGTGAGTAGCTTTTGTGAGGTACCAACGTGTGTTTGGTCCCCATCGCAACATTTATCCTCCGTGTATCATGACTACTATACATGTACAATAAATAGCTGGGGAGAAAAAAAGGATATTTCACCCTGATTTTTGATTACTTTAATGAAAACTAGGTATAATTAATAGTCAAACTTGATGAGTCTGCCAAGTATAGGTAGGGGGAATAAGTAATGGCGGCTGTTCCAAAACGCTAAAAAAATTAATTTTTCATTCGGAGCTCTATTTCTTTAAAAGTACCTACAACACTAGAAAACTTAAGAGAACATCATTTAAATTACATCAAATTTGCTAAAATATGAGCCCTAATAGAACTATTTACGTTCAATAATTCTCGAGATATTGCTTTTTAAAAAGTAACATTTCATAAAATAATGCACCAAAAGATCTGAAGTAAGTGAAGTTAACAAATCTATATCTCAAAACCCATTAGACGTACAGATGTCTATTAGCACTCAATTTAATGCTAGTTAAATTTACTATAAAGTAATTTATTATGTTTATCTTCTTAGAAGTAGGAGTTTTCATGATATTTGCTAAAATAAATTAATTTATAGTTGTTCAGACAAAATGTAATTTGCAAAATGAATAATCATATGAAAATATTATAACAGCTACTACCCCTACAAAGATTTGTTTCCAAAACTAATTTATAATAGGTTAAATTAGCTTCATTTTGAGTGCTGGCAGACATATGTACAGCTTATGGTTCTAGAGATATATTTGTTCAAACATTATTTTGTCAAATAACATAAAAACTACTACTCCTAAGAAGATAAACCTTATATACTACTTTATGGTACTATCTTGAATTTGAGTCCTGATAGACATCTGTTTGTTGAATGGTTTTGAGATAGAAATTTCACAAAATAAATTTACTAATTACTGATTTTTAGTACATTTTTTATGATATGTTGCTTTTTAAAAACATATTTCTCGGGAACCGTTGAACGTAAATAGCTCTATTAGGGCTAATATTTTAGGACATTTACTCTACTTTAAATAATGTTCTCTTAGATTTACTTGTGTTGTTGATAGTTTGGAAGATATAGAGTTTGGAATGAAAAATTAATTTTTTTTCAATGTTTTGAAACAGCCGCCATTTTTTATTCCCCTACCTATACTTGGCAAACTCGTCAATTTTAACTAGTAATTATACATAGTTTTCATTAAAGTAATCAAAGATTGGGGTGAGATAACTGCCTTTTTTTATTCCCGGCTCTTGTACTATTCGCTATTGCTATATTTCAGGAGGTATATAGACTTAATGAGCACAATCATCATTAACTTAAATAATGATAAGTAACATTAAGCATAAATATAAATATAAATAAAGTAGATAGATAGATGTATATGATTTTATTTGTGAAAGACAAAATCTTATACAAATTCATAACACAATATACAGAGAGAAATACTTTATTCATCTATGCTGCCTAAATACATTAGGTTGCTATCTCACACAGCATACTTATCAATCCGTAATCGGACATATTTACATTACATATTCATGGTATAATCATAAAAAAAAGATATACAATAATAGGATATAATAAACAATTTTTTTCACCACTACAGTTTCCTTTTACAATCCATTTCGGTCTGTACAAATGTTTCACTCACTCCCATTTTTCCCTCTCATTTCTGCTCAATTATTCAATTCACCCTATCAACAAATTCGCTCTCCGGAATTCACCCTCCTAGATCCTCTTTAGTGACCCGCTAAAAAAATTCAATATAAGACGGTAATTCATAGTCACAGCAGTAGATCAGTCTATCAAGAACAAACAACTAGATGCATTTTACAAGAATAAGAATAACATATAGATTAAGAGGAAAATATAATAAAAAAAAACAACAAAAAAAACCGGCTACTGGAAATACTTGAATGGATAAATACGTTTTAAAAAAAATAAATAAATAATAGAACAACCTGAGTCTAGTACTCCTTTAAAAAAAAAATAAACAAAAAAAACCAGATTGGATAATACACAACTATTAATATAATATTCATTACACCATTATTTTAACTTAAAATAATGAGAATTCTTTTAAATAAACGAAAGCGTGATTTAAATGAAGATATTAATCGGCTTCGAAAAGTATTTACATAATAGAATTTATATATCACATAAAAAATTAAATTATACTTGGCAGACTCATCAGTTTTGAGTAGTAATTATAGTTTTCATTAAAATAATCAAAAATTGGGGTGAGGTAACTGCCTTTTTTTCTTCCCCGTTCTTGTACTAAACGTTCAATTCCAGTACGCTTTGCTACATGAAGCGTACAGAGGTACGTGGGCACGATGAGCGTAATTGATGTAATAGTGACCACAACATTAAAGAGATAACCAACAACTATAAAAGATGTTGAGTGCTGTGAGAGAGAGATTGGTTGAATTAGGTTGGCATAAGAAAGGCCGGAAGCTGCTGTTTACCAGAACAGATCTGTAAACACCAATCTTAATTGAGCCCTCGCCTTACGCCTACGAGTTATAGCCACTGTGTCTGACAGTGCACCATAGTTCTTCTAGTAGCTAATATGAGTAGCTTTTATGGAGGTAAACAAATTTTAAATAAAAAAAAATATGCATAATCTGGATTATCTCTATAGGAAATCTGGTGAGTCAATTCATAAAAAAATTATTTGAGGTTAATGACTTCCAGTTTGATGAAATTTTTATTAAAACGTGGTACAACGTTTCGGGACCAGTGTCCCATATTCATGTACTTTAAACCTACAACAATAATAAAACTATCATAACAACATCCTTATTTATTTTAATTCACACAATCATATTCACCTCATAATTTCATATAGGAAATCATGTCACAATTTGTGCATTCTTCACTTCTCCTTATTTCCATTACTCTATATTTCCTTACTACCTCTTTGGACCTTATCTCATGTCCAGTGTGCTGTTTGGTTACATCATGCTGTTTATAAATAGACTCAAAATATAAACATAAAAATCAGATGAAATAAACGGGTTTAAGTAAAAAATCACTAAGTTAATGTTAAATACAAAACAGGACTTGTAAAAAAACAGGGAGGTAACCAAACAGCACACTAGACATAAATATAAATTTATGTTTTTACTAAAATAAATATATTTATAGTTGTTTGGACAATAACTTTGATTTATGAAAAACGTCATTTCATAAACTATTTGACGTACAGATGTCTGCCAGCGCTCAAAATTAAAGCTAGTTAAAATTACTACAAAATAGTTTTATGTTTATCTTTGTAGGAGTAGTGGTTTTTATATTTGATAAACTATAAAATATGATAAAAACCACTATGGTATAAAATAAACTCACAAAATGTTAATTTCTAGTTGTTCGTTTAAAATGTCGGATATTTGAAAAAATATATCTCTAGATCCATAAGACGCACATATGTCTGCCGAAACTCACAATAAAGGAAATTTAACTTACTATAATGTACTTTATGACACTTATCTTCGTAGGGGTAGTAGTTTTTATTTTATTCACATATGAATATATTGGCAAATTTGTCCGAACAATTTCAAATAAATTTATTTTAACTAATTTCATGTAAACTACTACTCCTACGAAGATAAAAATCATAAACTACTTTATAGCTCATTAAACTAGCTTTAATTTGAGTGCTAATAGACATCTGTACGTCAAATGGTTTTTGAGATATAAATTTTTCAAGATAAATTCACTAACTACTGATCTTTCAGTTAATGTTTTATGGAATGTTGCTTTTTTAAAGCTATATCTCAAAAACTATTTAACGTAAATAACTCTATTTCGGCTCAAATTTTAGCAAATTTACTCTTCTTTAAATGACGTTCTCTTAGGTTTTCTTTTGTTGTTCCTACTTTTTAAGATATACAGTTCCGATGAGAAAAAATGTTTTTTTTATCGCTTGTAAACAGCCGCCATTTTTTATTCTCTCTACCTATACTTGGCAGACTCATCAATTTTGACTATTAATTATATATAGTTTTCATTAAAGTAATACTAATTTGGGGTGAGATAACTGTTTTTTTTCTCCTCTTGGGCTCTTGTACTAGAAGCATTGTCAGCTAGATATTTATAAAACAATACTTGGAAATATTCATGGAATTACATCTATAAATATAGAAATATTAGACAATCGATTATTTGTGACGTGAGGACGAAGCAAAACCGTGGCGATAGTACCCTTACTAAAGAGTATTGGAGGTACGTGACGAGTCTAGATCCTTCCGAAAGAGAGGCAGAAGTAGATGGATGATGCAGTTCAACTTCAACGGTCTTAATTGACTTGAAGGAGTGATTCGTTCATGTCAGGACAAATGACCAGATGAGAAGGCGGCCTTCAAGTTGATAAGTCCCCGTTGTAGGATAGATCAATTGTAGCACATTTGTAAATACGGGTCAAAGCTATAATTTAACTAATAATATAACTCTATTATTTTCATAATTAGCAGCTTAACTGTAATACTTGATCTACATAATAAAAAAAGTGAAGCCAATCACGATGCACAATGATTCATCTCATTCTTATTCAATTACTAAAATGAATAGATTTTTAACTATGAGATGATCAGGGTTGCGGTCAAAAAGAGAAGAAATGGTTTAAAACTATTTTAATGTCCGACGTTTCGCCCCACTTTGCATGGCTTCATCAGGGCTAAAAAGATAAAAAAAAATGAAAACTGAGAATATTACAACAATAAGATACAATAAGGTAATTTAAGCTAGGATAAATATTATGTAAAAATAAAGTGATAAAACATATAAATAAAAGGAAGGAAGACATAAAATAGTATCAATATATAATAAACTTGAATAAACAATGATAAAATAAAAAATAAGTAACAATGGCAAGGGCAAAATGTTTTTAAAAATACGTAAAATATACAGTTAAAAAATTACAGGAAATGTACATAAAACAAAAACAATACGGGGAAATTTTTTTTTTCAGTTTATTTTATACTGATACTATTTTATATCTTCCTTCCTTTTATTTATATGTAATTTTTTATCACTTTATTTTTACATAATATTTATCCTAGTTTAAATTACCTTATTGTATACTATTGTTGTAATATTCTCAGTTTCCTTTTTTTTTTTTTGTATATTTTTAGCCCTGATGAAGCCCTGCAAAGTGGGGTGAAACGTCGGACATTAAAATAGTTTTAAGCTATTTGTTCTCTTTTTGACCACAACCCTGACCATCTTCTATGTAGGAATTAAAAATAACATGTCCACAGGATCGGAAATTTTCACTTGCATTTTAAGTTTCAGACGTAAAATTTGAATTTTTTTTTTTTAGTTCATCAACACATTAGTGTGCCCCATCATCATCTAACCTCAACTAACACATTTAACTTTCAGATTGTAACTTAATTTCAGAGTATTTACCCTAAATAAAGTTACATAAATATAATGGGGTGTGGTGTGGCTCATCGGGTAAGGCGCTGTACTATATACTCTTGGGATCCGGGTTCGAATCCTGCTGTGACAGATAATTATGTATTCTGTTGCTGTAGTCGTGAGTCAAGCCTGTGGGTTTGGAAGCCCTCTGGGGTTTACCCAGTCAAAGATACTCACTTGAATTGAGAAAAATCTTGCGCTCAAGCTTCATTCTGACGAAATAATCTCCTTTATAACCTTTTTTTCAAGAAACAGTACTTTCTTAACAAGTAATACAGCGGTACAGTTTCTCATTTTCATTAAATATTATCAACATTTTGTCTTAATATAGATTACTTAGAATACTATTTCTGTAATCTCCCCATATTTTATTTTAAAAATAACACATTTTTTTTCCATGTTATGGGATGAGGTAACTACAATTCAGCAATTCATGAAAACTAGATATGGGAACCAGGCCTTCCTATCTTGGACTACTGCTTTCCAGTTTTCTGCATGCAGCTCTTTTGCATTTTTATTGATCTGATTTTCGGCCCCACACGTGGTCTCTGCCTACTATACTGGCATTCATTGTTTTGTAGATGCGTTCTGATGGATTGCTCCGAACCCAATTTCCCGTCCATCTTAATCTCCTTGCCTTCATATCTTGAGATATCGACTGAACATTCTCTGCAATCACTTCACTGCTAGTTCCTCTCCTCCATGTTTTAACTTTAGAACAAGGAGCTTCTTAGAAGGCCAAGGTGTTATAACGATCTTAGCAGAAAATATTATTTTGGACTCCCTGGGGATCATACACCATCACATGCATGGGAATTACCTCGGAGATTATTCATTGTTTTATTTATTTATTTTAATTTGTGGACCTGTCGATTTGTGTATTTTAACTTATGTATTCATTAAATTATTTTATTTTATTAGTACTATTATTTATTTATTTTTTTAAAAACTTATTTATCCATTCAAATGTTTCCTGTAACCGGCTTTTTATTATGCTTTCCTTTGAATCTAAGTGTTAGTCTTGTTCTTGTAAAATGTATTTATTTGTTTGTTTTTTGGTAAAATGATCTACTGCTGTGACTATTATTGATGGTCTGATCTCACATTACCGTCTAATAGTGTTCCCAGCCACTCACTATTTTTCATTGTCTGTCATATTGTTCAATTTTTAGATTAAATTAATTAATTTATTTATTTTTTTCATTTTTTTAGACACTACCTATATCTTATATAGGGTGTTTTTTTGAGCCCGATAGAACTAGAAATTGTAAAAAATAACACAAAAAATTAAATTGTAATCAAAAATTTTTTTTTATTCGAAAGATCAATACGTGACATTAACATTTGAAAATGATTTCGGGCATATGGGCACCGCGGCTGTT
>NW_027104938.1:982579-983635 GCF_000696795.3 Halyomorpha halys | reverse complement strand
GCAATTTTGCTTATTAACAAACCCGTTAAGCCAAAAATGCGCCTCATCGCTGAACACAATTTTACAGAATGCGCTTCGTCAAGAACAGCCGCGGTGCCCATATGCCCGAAATCATTTTCAAATGTCAATGTCACGTATTGATCTTTCGAATAAAAAAAATTTTTTGATTACAATTTAATTTTTTATGTTATTTTTTACAATTTCAAGTTCTATTGGGCTTAAAAAAACACCCTATATTATACATATCTTCTTACCTTCATGATATTGTATTTCATCTTTCACTGTTTTCAATCTAATGTCATCTAATCCCACGATTATCAATCAATTTAATTTTTTTACTATTCAATTATCAGTTATCAATTTTTTATCATTTATGATTCAATTCAATATTTTCTTTAATTCTAAATTTGTTTGTATACTATTCCTTTTTAATTTTATGTTTCTCTAAATGTTGTTGTTATCTCTTTTGTTCTATAGCCTTGATGAAGACCTGAAACTCAGGTCGAAACGTCGGCATAAAATAAATAAATATGGTTTTGTTTATTTATGTTGTTCTTTGCTGACCGCACCCCCTGACAAACTTCTCCAATAATTATATATTTTGTTCCATCTTCATTTTTTTTGTTATGTCGTATGCTTAGGCCAGGACTTTTTGTTTCATTCCAACGTGCAAGATAGAATAACATTGGTAAGAGTCCATCTCCTGTCTCAGATCTTTTCAGAGTTTTTGAGGACGATACACCTTCGAATCTTCAACAAAAAGTACATTATTATAGCATATTGTCAATATTAACTAATGGAATCTCTCTATACATTACTGGACATTACCTAATTGGGTTGAAGACAAAGTACAGCTCTAAGGTTAAGGTACGCATCCTTGCAATGCGCTAAAATGTATTTTTCTTTTAATTTTTTTTTCTTTTAATTATTTATTTATTGTAATTTACAACTGTACAAAATATTACAATAGGTAAATATGTTGTATGTTTCATATACACTTGAAAATCTTGGGAAGGAACCACCCATTGGTGGTACTTCAAACATTAATTTAAACTA
>NW_027104938.1:979351-982009 GCF_000696795.3 Halyomorpha halys | reverse complement strand
TTGTCAAGTAAGTGTTGTAGCAATCGGAACCTACGAGCAGTTTCTTGTCGTTTCAGTCTTATGTGTGGATTCCAAGTAAGTCTCTTGTCAAGATGGAGTCCTAAGTATCGAATCTGTTCAACAGGCGTTAGTGGGATATTTAGAAAGGATAATGTAGGACAGGAGGGAAATGTATTTAAGAAAAATTATATTTTATTTATTTTCTAATTCTATTTTTCATATCAAAACTTTCTTAGTTTACATATTGTGATTATAATTAGTATTTATAATGAGAATATAATCGTAGAAATTTGTTGTTTTGTCGAATTAATTTCGGGAGTTGTACTCAAAATTTTATAAGGAGATTTATGCGACGTAATATTTTACCATCAACTGATATATTCCAGTGCATTTAGAAAACAAAACTACAATTTGAAATGATGCCGTTAATTTTATTATAAAATTGTTTATAATTCTCAATCATTATTCCAGTGAGTGTTCTGGTAGTCCGTGACAGCGGCGATCAAAGAGTAGCACGCCACTGCGATAGTCTCCGGTACCTTCTTGGTAAGCGCCGCTCTCAGGTTCTCCAGGTGTTCTTGGAGTATGGTGTTCCCCGAGGGTGTTGCCAGGATCCTCCTCAACCTGGACATGGTCACCTTCACAGCGACCTTTAGATTGTTCGGAAGATGGATCTTCTCAATTGCTCGCACCAATTCGGATCTGGAGAAGGGGCATTAATTCAGAATAGATTTAGGTAGTGAATATATATAAATCAATATAACTAGAGAGATTCAGAATAAAAAAATATGATTTATGAACAAAAGTAAACAAGAAGTTTCTAAAGGTAAAGCGATGAACAAAAGAGTTAAGGATTCGTGGTAGGAAGCAGTTTTATGTTTAGAGGTATAAAGGTAGTAATGATCCGATGTTATTGTGGATCAAAAGATTTAATGGAACGTAGTGGTGGCAAACTGCCATTTTTGTGCAAACAGATCTCAACAGTCTGAATCTTTTTACATTAGGAGGTCTCGTGGCCGTCTTCTTTTCAGGTGCCTCGGAGGAATGGAAGAGGAAGCGAGGTTTGAGTGGTTAGGGAGTTTATAATAGAAGGAATGATATTTAATTCGTGCTAGATCGGTTACATGTTGAACATTAAAGTCTTTATGTATGTTTTATTTGTGACAAAGTAAGGAGCATGGAGGATTTTACGAAGGAATTTGCATTGTAAGGATTGGATACGAGAGGAATTCGAAGGTTTAGTGGAGCCTCAAAGCTCAACTTCTTATGTCCAGATAAACTTTATTATAGTCATGTAGATCAGTCTTTTGTAATGGATTGGAAGTTTATACTGTTTGTCTAGTAAGTGCTGTAATAGTCGAAATCGCTTTTTTTAACTAAAAATATATTTCGTTTGTACATTTTACTACAGTATTTAATTTATTTATTCAGAAGAATACATTCAATATGGTCCGACTAGAAGACATCATTCGGTCGATGCCAGAATAACATACAGAAAAGATAAACTTCAATGAATAAATGAAATATGAGTTAGTTGCAGTTTTGATTATAGGGCGCTGTGGAGGCTTCTACGATTTATATGCATTTATATACAATATGAATTAATTTATAGCGATAAAACTAATAATACAATTAACAAAATACTAAAATAAAAAAATAATGAAACGAACATTAATTAATTAATAAAATATTGACATAATGATATCAGATCATTAATGAGACATTTTTAATACAATTAATAAAAAAATTTAATAAAAAAGAAAATAATAAAATTCCTCGCACAAGAGAATTGGCCCTTAAAGACTCTGCAGAATCCATAGACAAAATAATAAAATTTCTGAAAGGAACTCAACTTTATACTAAAATATAATCCACCAATATCGACCAGTGTAAAAAGGAAATAAGTCTGCATTCAACTATCAAATGTCAAAGACAAGAAGATAAATAAAGTAAAAAGGGTGTAATAACCTAGATGTTGATCGCCCTGAATAAAAATCTAATCTAATCTTCTGAAGAATAGTAAATATAAAATGTATACATTATTTTTGGTAAATACGGAGCAGATATAGATCAAATGTCAAACTGACATTGGCGTACTGATTGGACGAAATAGACTAATTTGATTTGTTAATAAGTTAATAAAGAAACCCTTACGGTTATGGTAGAAGTTGTTATGAATAGACCGAAACGTATGTGGGAAGATTTTTTTTACATTCTAAATCGCCATTTTTGGCATACTGAGGGTGTCCATAGACAATCAACCTCTTATGACAAAATTAGAGAGGTCAAGTTTCCATTCCGTGAAATCCCGGCGAAATAAAAGTCAATCTGCCTCGGCCAGGGGTGAACAGGTACTTACACATCCCATATTGAGTCATACTCTACATCCACCATTATGTTGGGAAGGTCTTCGACGGTGTAGATGCCTCCCCGCTGTATCAGATCAGCGGAGCTCTTGACGATCATCTTGAGTTCGTTCAGGTCAGAGAGGTAGTTGAGGCTTTGCTTTGCTTGGCCCAGGGCTCTCCTCACCTCCAGGCAGTTCTTGTCTCGAAATCTTGTCGAAGACGTTGTTGAATTTATATCTAAGGAGTCCCTGAAAATATTTAGATTATAAGATAATATTTTCATTTTACTTTAAATTTAATTTTTTTTTAA
>NW_027104938.1:976766-979210 GCF_000696795.3 Halyomorpha halys | reverse complement strand
TAACTTACAGAAAAAAGGTTTACATAATAATAATATAAATTATAAAAAAAATAATATTTACAGATATCAAATAAGATTAAAAAAAAACAATTAAATTTGACATATACAAATAGAATAAAAGAAACATCCTAAAATTAACTTACATCTATAGAGAAATACTTTATTCATCTATGCTGCCCAAATACATCAGGTTGCTACATACACAGCATACTTATGAATCCGTAATCGGACATATATAAATTACATATAATTACATGGTATAATAAAATAGAAAGAAAACAGTTTTTTTCCCTACAGTTTCCTTTTACAATCAATTTCAGTCTATACTCCAAATACAAATATTTCAACTCATTCCTTTTTTTCTTTCCCTTTTCTGTTCCTTCAATTTCACCATTTCACAATTTTTAATTCACCCGATCGACAAATTCACTCTCCCGAATTCACCCTTCTAGATCCTCTCCAGTGACCCGCTAAACAAATTCACTATTAGACGGCAATGTGGGATCAGACCATTAATAATAGTCACAGCAGTAGACCACTTTACCAAAAAACAAACAAATAAATAGATTTTACGAGAACAATACTAACACATAAATTTAAAGGAAAATATAATAAAAAACCCGTTACAAGAAACTCTCGAATGGATAGATAAGTTAAAAAAAAATAATAGTACTAATAAAATAAAATAATTTAATGAATAAATTAGTTAAAACACACAAATCGACAAGTCCACAAATTAAAATAAATAAATAAAACAAAGAATAATCTCCGAGCTAATTCCCATGCAGGTGATGGTGTATGATCCCCAGGGAGTCCAAAATAATATTTTCCGCCAAGATCGCAATATCCTCGATGCTAACACCTAGGCCTTCTAAGAAGCTTCTTGTTCTATCTGGTATTGTTCCGCGAGATCCAAACCAGAGACCTCCCACGGTGAACTCTCTCTCTCCGAAGGTCTCGCACTGCATGCTGAGCTGAGGACAGTCTAGTTCGATGTGAACGGTTCTCTGTTTCTTTGGTTTCTTGAAACTTTCTATCTAACATTGTGCTCCCGAATTACTATCACCCTAAATGGGCACTCGTAACATTGTAATTCCTTACCCCGATTAGAGCTTAGCTTACGGTATACAATCATCCCGATTTTTATCGCTCCCATGGTGTCCTGGAGGTCCCGAACCACACTTATGCATTTTTCAGTTTTTATCTTACCGTGTACCTTGTCCAATGATTTCCTTAGCTCTATTTTATTATTAATAATGTCCTCTTCGTTCATAGTTGTGGGCCTGTAGCCCCGTCGATGCGCACGTGTCCGAAAAGTATTTCGAACGGTGAAAATCCCGTTACTGAGAGAATAGAGTGGTTATAAACAACAATTGCTTTACCTGTTGGTCGGCTCCAAGGCCTTCTCTATCAGAAGTACCCTCATACCCTCTACCCGTTAAGCCTGACAAATTGTCTCCATATTTACCTCTTTCTTTTTCACCGTCCTTGTATTCCCGTTTCTTCCAGGGTATCCCTGTGGTTCTGAACTGGCTGTAGGTTACTTTTGTCCATCCAGTTCCCATTTCATCTTTGATTCCTCCTCTCTTGCGCTCGAATCGATCATCTCTTCAGCACACTGGACGAAAGATTGCTCTCTCGGTAGACCGTCCTTTCTTCCCATCTCTTTGGACTATTGAACTTTGAGGATCGTACCTATGACCCCCATTCTGCCATTGGCCTACTCGATATTTACTATTTCTCTAATTTTTTCCGTTATTTGATTAAACCGGGCGAGAAGAACCCCGGCATACTGCCCACTAGTGAAGTTTTCTAACCTCCCTTAATATTTGGAGGATGCAATCTTCCGTCGTTCATCTTCCACCTCCGAAAGCTTTCTTTAATCTTTAATACTATGGGCCATTTAGTTTCTTCGTCTGTCTGTGTTTGGTTCAGAGTACACCTCTTTATCCAACGTCTTCAACGAATCCGCATCTCCTTTGTTTAGTAAAATTCCTATCAGATTGTTTTAAGAAGGATAAGATCTGTCTTACCTAAAACATTTTAGTGCTGATAGTACAAGAGCCGGGAAGAAATAAGGGCAGTTATCTCGCCCCAATTTTTGATTACTTTAATGAAAACTATGTATAATTAATAGTCAAAATTGATGAGTCTGCCAAGCATAGGGAGGGGGAATAAAAAATGGCGGCTGTTTCAAAACCTTAAAAACACTAATTTTTCATCCGGAGCTCTATATCTTAAAAACTACCAACAACACTAGAAAACCTAAGAGAACATTATTTAAAGAAGAGTGAATTTGCTGAAATATTAGCCCTAAAAGAGCTATTTACGTCCAATAGTTCTCGAGATAAAGCTTTTTAAAAAGAAAAAAATTCTTAAAAATCTACTGAAAGATTAGTAGTTAGTTAATTTATTTTGAGAAATCTATATCTGAAGAACTGTAA
>NW_027104938.1:969852-972041 GCF_000696795.3 Halyomorpha halys | reverse complement strand
AGTTTTTCCTATTTTTGGTAAATAATGAAAGGTGTCGATAGGTTCTCATAGTGACCTAATTGTATTCCACAGAGGTAGAGAATCACAGACCTCCACTCCCTGTGTCCACCTTCATCATAGAACAGGTTAAATGTACTTACTTTCACGATATGTCATCCTCCCGAAGATACTTACTGCGTCGAGATAGATATCGCCTGGACGTCCTCCAGGTGTGACTTGGCAGTTTCACTGGAATCCAACCCTTGCTGGTTGAGGATGTCTATCAGTTCGTGGAGGGGTTTGCAGATCTGGAGAGGGTCAGACCGCTTGAGGAAGTACTTCCTCGAGGCACAAACCTTGGTCATCATCGTCTGTTGGAGTTCCTTGTTGATGTTCGGTCGCTGACAGACCCTCATCACGTGGTCGAGGACTCCTTCGATCTTCTTCCAGTTGCAGGACTTCGGTGGTAGTTCTAATTCTGGCAAGTGGTTACTTCTCGATCTACTTTTCGACCTACTTATATAAAAAAAAAAAATACATTTCTCGTATGTTTATATAGTCTATATGAAGGGTATTCATGATATTTAGTTTAACGTTTTAAAGCGTGTTTAATAGAGAAACAATTCCTTCTTTTACCATGTTAAAACAATATAAAATATAACATGGTTGAGAGTCTGTTACTAGGTCTGTTAAATGGAGATTTACGTCACGCAACAGACCACCATTTTGTTTGTTTTCATGTTAGGTCACTTGTTCGTAGTTTGTATTTTGATTGCATTAGTTTTGTTTTGATGTTTTTAAGACTAGTAAAGCAGTGGATGACAATAATAATAACAGTGTAATGACAGTTGTCAATTAGCTCATCTTGATTCTCTTCCTCACAAGTTAGAAGATCAACAAGACACTCAGTAGCCAAACTTTCACTTTTCACTCAATTTAGGTATGTTGTAATTAATTACTTTAATCAAAACTTAGAAGTAAACAATAACATGAAGTTTCGGAAGGAAAATTTATTAAATAAGTAACTCAGAAAATCCGCTGAGAGCTCATTTGCGTTTAACATGACTTTAAATAGGGCTGCTTCACAACCCTGTACTTATAACATTTAACATGGTAAAACATTTTATATTTAACAAAAAATCATGAATACCCCCATGATAATAATATTCTAAAAAAAAAACTTTCGTTTAGCACCTTACATACGTCTCTAAATATGTGCTGATTGTTTCAACTCGTGTTAAAGTTATCATTATTTTTATTGTTGTTATAAACATTCGAATTTGGAATAGGGAGTATAATTTTTTTTCCTGCCAAGAATACAATACTTTAAAAGAAATTGACGTAGCCATAATGCAATCAAGGAAGATCTGGGCCCCGTTTCATCATAAAGTAAAAACTAATACTATTAGTCTTGTAGATTTATATTCAATAACACAGACATGTACAATAGTAACTTGTACTTTAGTATTTTTTAATTCCTGTAATATCATTAATAGTCATCCCTATCATGAAAAAAATAAGTATAAGTATTATTACAACACTAATTTCTACACTTGGACTATGAACTAATACTATTAGCTTTCATTATGAAACAGGACCCTGGTTGTATCGGCTTTACGAATGCCGTTACGAAATCGCCCGAATTACTAGTAGACGAGGTGGCTCTGAAGAACGGTATGGATGCTCCTTGGTTTTTAAGAACCAGCCAATGAGCATTAAAGGAGCGGTGACCTACAACTTGGGCAACCCAACCACAGCCCGAAGACTGAAGCCCAGCCTGCTGCTGGACATCCGTTTTCTTAAATTCACTTCTTTTTTTCCCATAAGAAGTCAATTATTTATTTTGTTAAATCCATAAATGTCATTGTTTTTGTTATTAATTTTACTTTTTTCTTTTACTAATAATTATTATTTTAATCTATTTTTTTTAAAATTTATAACATTGTATATAGTTAGGGGTGTATTTTGTATGAGATCGTACACCCCTTCCCATAATCATTTGTTAAAAAAAAATGTAACTCTTGCATTAACCATGAGCCATACCAGCCCGACGTGGGATTAAATAAATAAATATAATATTGTTGGGGCGAGGGGCTTTTCTTAAATGAACCAACTTACCTCTTCCCCCTAAAAAATCGCTCGCTGGTTCGGTGAGCTGAAAAATAAATAACGGAGGACCTGTAAAGATGGTGAACACAAAAATAATAAAG
>NW_027104938.1:966710-969802 GCF_000696795.3 Halyomorpha halys | reverse complement strand
AAAAATCTACTGAAAGATTAGTAGTTAGTTAATTTATTTTGAGAAATCTATATCTGAAGAACTGTAACACTCAAATTAAAGCTAGTATAATGGACTATAAAGAAGTTTATGACTTTTACCTTCGTAGGAATAGTAGTTTTCATGATATATGCTAAAATAAATTGATTTATAGTTGTTCTGAAAATAATATAGTTAAATTTATGAAAAACTTCATTTCAGAAACCATTTGACGTAGATGTCTGCTAGCGCCCAAATTAAAGCTAATTAAATTAACTATAAAATAGTTAATAATATTTATCTTTTTAGGACCAGTAATTTTTATGATATTGATGATATTTGACAAAATAAACTCATGAAATGTTAATTTCTAGTTATATATTGAATATATCTCCAGATCCATATGTACACGCACACTCAAAATAAAGGAAATTTAACTTACTATAAAGTAGCTTATGACACTTATCTTCGTAGAGGTAGTAGTTTTTATGATATTCACATATGAATATAAATTTGTCCGAACAACTATAAATTACTTTATATTAGCAAAGTTCATGAAAACTATTACTCCTACGAAGATAAACATCATAAACTACTTAATAGCTCATTAAACTAGCTTTTATGTGACTGCTAATAGACATCTGTTCGTCAAATGGGTTTTGAGATATAGATTTTTCAAAATAAATTCGGATTTCTTGTGTTGTTCCTACTTTTTAAGACATAGAGCTTGGAGAGATAAATTAAATTTTGTTATCACTTTCAAACAGCCGCCATTTTTTATTCCCTCTATCTATACTTGGCAAACTCATCAATATTGACTAGTAATTATACATAGTTTTCATCAAAGTAATCAAAAATTGGGGTGAGATAACTGCCTTTTTTCTCCTCTTGGGCTCTTTTACTATGAAGGCCGATATATCGGCCTCTAACTTGTAGCTCTGTAATATTCGCATTGCAAGAGAACTCTATCTCAAAATAAATATATAGTACGTTATAAATGATCTAATTTCATTACGAAAGAATTAAAAAATATGGGTTTTTAACAACACCATAAAAACGTGTATGAAAATGTAACTTATCATTGGTAGATGGCGTGTGCAAGTGAGTTATATTAACAAAATGTTATACATTTACAATATATAAATATAAATAATTATGTTATTATAATGAAGTATTATGCACAATTATATCACAAATATATTTATGATAAAATAATTTTGTTTCAGAAATGTTATATTAGAGAGCCTTAGTTAGTCATGCTATCCAAATACATAGGGTTGCTACGTTACACAGCATTTTAAACAATCCATGATCGAGCATTTATAAAATACATATATTTATATGATATAAAAATAAAACACATTTTTTCCTGCAGTTTCCTTTTACAATTAATACTAGTCCACTCACTAAATACAAAATATTTTAATTTTTGTTTTGTTTTTTCTATTTAACAATTTAATGACATTTGACAATTTTATTTCATTTAATTGACAGATTTCTCCCTAATTCTCTTAGACTCTTCCTGCTGATCAGCTATCAACGTTCGATCAGGTTAAATAAATAAATGAAACCAATACCAATGTAAAATCAAAACAAAGACATAATAGTCTCAGCAGTAAATAAGGTTACAGAAAAAAAAAAACCTGATATATAGGTTAAAAAGAAGTTGTTTGAATAAATAAGTTACAAGAAATAATTTAATAAATAAATAAGTTAAAACATAAATCGACAGGTCCAAAAACTACTCGTAAAACTTACCATGTACCTGGGAGTTATTCTTTCTTTTTTTTATGGAATATTATTTATTTTCTTATAGAATATCTATTGGCATTAATATCTTTGATATTTATGTAATTTTCAATGAATTATGTATGAATATTTTGAAAATTAGTGTCATTGTTTTATCCTCTATTTCGTTCTTAATACACTGTTTTTTTAACGATTTAGATATTGTTATACGTTGGTTTGAAATATATATTTTTTTTTTATGAGCCTTTTTCCAAACCCTAGAAATATCGTGAAATTCGGATGGCACTGAAAAAGTTTAAGACAGCACAAGTGTACATTAAATTACAGAGATTAATCGAAATCCTAAAAAATAATTATATATAAGATGATGGTCAGGGTTGCGGTCAAAAGAGAAATAAAAATAGTTTACAACTTCAGGGCTTCACTTTGCAGGGCTTCATCGGGCTAAAAAGATAAAAAATGATACAATGATAAGAATAAAAATACAAAGATAAGATACAATGAGAAGAATAAAAATACAAAGATAAGATACAATGATAAGAATAAAAATACAAAGATAAGATACAATGATAAAAATAAAAACAAGTAACAATGGCTAGAGTAACATTTCTTTATAAAAATACGTAAAATATAAAGCTAAAAAAGTACATAAAACAAAAACAATACGGGGAAGGAAAAAAAAAAAAAAAAGAATTTATAGAGATAAAATAAACGTCATGAAAGAATAATAAAAATAAAACAATAAATAAATAAATAATAATAATGATATAAAATGATAATAAATGAGCGAAGAACAAGCCACGACAACCTACCTGTTCAAAGGAATCGGTTAAACTGAAAGAAACAATGCAGCGGAAGGGTGGAGGAGTGGGGAGGAGGTGGTCAGCCATTAAACGGTTATATTTCTATTTCAAATACGTCGCGTATACAGGAAGTAATGATAAAGATATGACGAAAAATGAAAAAATGATAAGAGAAAAATACAGAATGATACAGTACATGAGTTATTATTGTCATATTATTATTATTATCATTGTATCATTTTGTATCTTTTTAGCCCTGATGAAGTGGGGCGAAACGTCGGAAAATAAATAGTTGTAAAATATTTTTATTTCTCTTTTGACCGCAACCCTGACCATCTTCTTATATATCAATTTTTACGGTCAACTGTATGTACATATATATATATATAGAGAGAGAGAGTGATTAACAAAAGAACATCGTCGCAGCAACTTAAGTTCCAAAGGGTTTTCTTAACATAGTTTCATTTTGTATCTTTTTAGCCCTGATGAAGCCCTGCAAAGTGGGGCGAAACGTTGGAAAATAAATAGTTGTAAAATATTTTT
>NW_027104938.1:965979-966660 GCF_000696795.3 Halyomorpha halys | reverse complement strand
GAACATGTCGGCTCCTAAAAGAAAATCAATAGGTCGCGCCTGGTGAAATTGTGGATCCGCCAAGTCTAGGGCGCTAAATTCCTCAGCTATCCTCTTTGGAATGGGACTCGTGGGCATATCCTCGCAGATCCGCTCGCTAACGATAGCCGTGATGTTAAGTTCGGGCTTAGAGACTTGTCGGGGTGCTATGACGCAAGGTGTTTCGAATGTGACGTTAGGGATAACTTGGTTGTTGAAGCCCACCAATCGATGTCTATTCTGGGAGAGTGGCAAGTTCAACTTGTGAGCGCATTCCGCCGTTATAAAAGACCGTTGTGAACCACTATCGATAAGGATACGCAAATCATGCCAACGACCCCGATTATCACGAATTTTCGCCAATGCGGTGCCAAGTAAAACATTTATCCGACCCATAGCCGACATTGATACGATTGCGTTTTTAGAGCGATCAGAATCCGATACATTAGAGAAAGGGGCTGGCGAAGGGTTCGCAGAAGCGAGTGCGGTGTTCGAGTTATTAAAGGAGTTTGGTGCGGTATTCGGCGCTATACGAGGACGAGATGGATTGACGTTTCGTTGAGGAGATTCGGATTTTCGAGATTCATTAGAGAAAAAATGAAGGAGTGAATGATGACGTCTACCGCAATGTCGGCAAGACGCCTTAGATGAACACTGGTTCGA
>NW_027104938.1:957218-965253 GCF_000696795.3 Halyomorpha halys | reverse complement strand
AAAAAAGGCAATTAACTTATAATTAACAAAAAATAAAAAAAACCAGTTGGAAGTAATAAAATTAAATTAACGAAAAGAAAAATGTACTTTTGGGCTTTAACAAATATGATAAAGAACGGTTATTCTGATGAAGAATTTTTCATATCAGTACAAGAGCAGGGGTAAAAAAAAAGTATAATTGCTAGTCAAAATTGATGAGTATGCCAAGTATAGATAGGGGAAATAAAAAATGACGGCTGTTTCAAAACATTAATTTTTCATACGGAGCTCTATATCTTTAAAACTACCAACAACCATAGAACATCTAAAAGAACATTATTTAAAGAAGAGTAAATTTGCTAAAAGATGAGCCCTAATAGAGCTATTTACGTCCAATAGTTCTCGAGATATAGCTTTTAATTACAAGCGTGTTGAGAAACCATTGGTAGCACTCTAATGAATTTTCTACATTAGCAGGTCTCATGGCCATCTTCTTTTCATGGGCCTCGGAGGATTGTCAGGAATGGAAGAGGAAGTAAGGTTAGAAACTGGTGGGTTTGGGTGGTTAGAGAGTTTATAATGGAAGGAATGATCTGGTTCGGGCTAGATCGGTTACTTAGAGAACATTAAGGTCTTTATGGATAATTTTATTTGTGACAAAGTAAGAAACATTGAGAATTATAGATTGGATACGAGAGGAATTCGAAGGTTTAGTGGAGCTTCAAAGCTCAACTCCGTATATCCAGATTGGCCTTATTACAGTCGTGTAGATCAGTCTTTTGTAATGGATTGAAAGTTTAGACCGTTTGACTAGCAAGCACTGTAATAGTCGGATTCGATGTGCAGTTTCTTATCTTTTCAGTCTTCGGTGAGGATTCCAGGTTAGTCGTTTGTCCAGATGTAGTCCAAGGATGTGGATCTGTTCGACAGGGGTAAGAGGATCATTTTCATAGGAAACTGTATTGCATTCAGTAGGTTTACGAGGAAGAGTAAAAGCGATTTGATCATTTTAAATAGCTAGATTTTTTTGAAATGAAAAAAATATTTTACTCTCAGACATGTGTCCCATCAGAATAATTACATAGTTCATTCATTATGATGATGTCTGGCAAACATTTACAAGTTTCCAGTTAGCAAAATGAAATTACATTGTGATCTTGGCTTAACTACTGTTTATAATGTTAATTAATATATGCCTATTTATATTCTTTACAATGATGCTGAGCTTTGTTTATGCAATATGTGAAGGAATAGGTGTTGTTTAAAGGAGAGAACGGTTGAGGATTGGGGGATAGAAATCGAAGGAGAATTCCAGAAGGAGGTTGCACGTATGACGAAGGATTTGCTGAAGGAGGCGGTTCTATAGGACATATATAAATCAATGGGTTGGGATCTAGTGTTTAATGAGTGGATGGAAGAAGGAAGAGTGAGGAGATCAAGGATATATGTAGGATTTTTGATTTAAAGAACGTCAAGGAGCTATTGCCTTCGGGAAGTTGGATAGAGTCACTTCAACTCAGTAAACCAACGGGAGATATGAGAGCAACCCGAAGATAAATCTTACGAATCAATTCTCTTCAGATAGGAGATAGCCCTCCGTAAACCAAGGGACCGTAGTAGAAGTGGGGGGGAGAGAGAAAGAATACTAGTAGCTGATGGGTATTCTGGGTTCGAATTGGGTATCCTTAATTGGGTAAAAATCTGGCGGTCGAGCGTGATTCTGACCAAATCACCTCCTTGCACAACCGTTGGTCTAGTAATAGTACTTCCTTACAAAGTACTGAACCCCTGACCTTTCCTGGGTTGTAGCGGTACAGATTTTAATTTTTTTTTTTCATGAGTTATTATGGGAAGTTTTGGTCGAAGATGACTCGAAAGTTTTTATTGTAGGATAGAAGTAAAAAATCCGAAAAAAAAATTGTTTTCTAGATACAATAATTTCTCTTACTACATATTCCATAAATAAGTAGTGAAAATCGTTGATGTGAATGAAAAGAGAAAAGAGATAAATTAGAAAGATAGATAGATGCATTTATCACATATTTTTTAATAAACATATTATTGTTATTTTTTAAATATGGAGGAGATGGTCGGGTCCAAAATGAAAAAAAAAATAACTATATATTTGCCGAAGTTTTGCCCCACTTTGTAGAGCTTCATCAGAGCTGTCGAGTTGAAAAGTATCGAACGATTGACTCCAAAAATATGAAAAGTGAAAAATATCTAGTGATTACGCGTACGACATTGTTCAAATGGTTTAAAAAATGACCATATTATCATTTATATATATATAATTTTTTTGTTGTTACTGAACGAGTTTTTGACAATGAACCTTCGTTTTCCTGTCGAAGTGTTCTTTTAAACATACAAGTTTTAATCTAATTGATCTTGGCCATTTTTAAGTTAAATTTGAAAATATAAATTATTCTTTTCTATGTAACAGTTATTAATTTTTTAAAGATATAAAAATCAACAAATACTTCTGACTGTACTGAGCATGTGCAGAACAGGTTTCGTGATGCAAAATCCCGTACTGCGCATGCTCCGTGGAGTTCTGGACAGTCAGAAGTGGTTGATGGAACGGACCTAATTACTCTGGGTTGATTTAATGAATTTGATTGGGTTCAATCAAATACCAGTGAGATGGGTACATTTCCTGGATAATATTTCATTGATGATTTAAAAATGTTCTAATGCCATAATTATTAAAAAAAATCGACTCCATTATCTGATAAAGAGAGATAATCCAAATACATACAGACCCACTTTTTCAGAATCGATATCCAGCCTGTAGATGGTGGGAGTTGGGTTCTCAAAGAGATAACCAGAGGTCTTGAGGATCGTGTCCATGGAATTCTTTATAGTCAACCTCAGTTCGTTCATGTCCGAGAGTTGGCTGAGGATATTCTTCGCTCTGTCGAGCATCTTCTTCATCTCGATGCCTTTGATGTCCTTCTTCGCCGGCTGACTATTCAATGCAATTGCGGTGCGGTCTTCCATCTTTTCTCTGAGGATATAAAAAGTTATAATAATTGTGATATGTCCAGAGAATTTGTTTATTATAACTTTTTATAACTTACATTATAACTACCATCTTTTCTCTGAGGATATGAGAAGTTATAATAAACAAATTCTCTGGTCATATCACAATTATTATGTTACTTTAAGATGATAATACTGTTCCGGGTAACCTACGGCAACCGAAAGGTTGAATCGGAAAGGCTGCCATGTATAAGATTCGTAGCGCTCCATGTGGCCAACAGCCAAATCTCACCTCCTCCTGCGCTCTCGGTGGCAAGAGAAGTAACTCAGACTAATGTGAGATAGCCATCTTGTCTTCAACCAGATTGTTAACTCATTATTAATATCTACATGAGTGAGTAGATTTACTTGAGTGGTTCCCGGCAGCAGAGGGGAGAGAGGACTAAGAATGTGGAGGGAAGAAAGAACCATGGAGTAAGTCCACCTAGCAATAGTTAACATCCACGTCATCATCAACCACCTCAATTTTATATCTATAATTTCCATAGCCCAGTTATACAAAATTCTAATAATCTAATCATAATGTTTTCTTTCGGTCACCCCTACACCTCTTGTAACATAAAACAATAGAATTTTATTATACTTACATGTTTCATTTTTCAATTATACAGTCCACTCAAACCCAACCAGCCAACCAAAAGTGAAGTGTGTCTTACAATGCGGTTGAAGGCATACTTCATACAAATACAATAAAAATCTCTCAGGCTACAGTTAAAAAGTCACTGTGAGGTCAGTTTAGACTTAATTCAATCTAAATCTTTACAGGTATATCGTATCATGGAATACAATACTTCCGAACTATTTTGTCAGATGTTGCATTCCATATAATACAGACAGATAGTTGAGTAGAACCATAGGAAGAGAGGAGACTGTTTGGTGAACCTTCTCTGGTTATTTAGCTTGCAAGCCATTTAGACAATGTTAGCGTTACCACTTAAAATACAGCTCTGTTCCTCGCTGGTTTTCCATTTTAATGAGAAATTCAACCTCATATCTTCAATCTGTAAGCAATGACCCTATTATTACTGCATCACAAACTCTGCAGACAAACATAGCATCTATGGCAGCATGGTGTCACAACTCGAGAATCAAAATTAATCCAAATAAATCTCATCAGATCATCTTTACTCTCCGTCATAAACATCTACTTTTCTGCTGTATCTTTTTTTAATATCCCATCAAAGCCTGTTGGACTACTAGACTGTTGAACTACTAGCCTGTTGAACTACTAGACTGTTGAACTACTAGACTGTTGAACTACTAGACTGTTGAACTACTAGATTGTTGAACTACTAGATTGTTGAACTACTAGACTGTTGAACTACTAGATTGTTGAACTACTAGCCTGTTGAACTACTAGACTGTTGAACTACTAGACTGAATCGACCAGAAACGGGTCAGACTTCGAATTCTACAACACAAGTTTATGCTCTAAACCATCCACTTATTACAAAAACTCTTATATACTATGATAATCAGACCTGTTTGGGCATACGAAATTAAGCTTTGGGGCTCAACAAAACCATTAAATTCCTCCCATTTGGATTCCAAAATCCTTCGTAAAATACTTAATGCTCCTTATTTTATACCAAATCATTCATCAGGATCTCCATGTTGCCGATTTGGCCAGAACCAGATACAAATCCTCTCATGATAAACCACCCTAAGCCACTAGTTTCTCTAAGCTTCCTTTTCCATTCCTGGCAATCCTCCTGGGCGTCTCAAAAGAAGATGGTCTCGAGATCTCTTCTAGAAATGCTCTTGGCGTTTTATCATTGGTATCAAATTTACTTATTCTATGCATTTTAATACATTAGTAAATATAAATAAAAAATAAAATTAAAGGACAGATAACTATTCTAATATACTAAGTTTATTACTTGGTGGCCTCTTCCATGAAGAACCTTATCCCACTTAGGTGACGGTTGACGACTGCTCCCGTCTTGACGCCGTGGTCGCTGATGATGTTAGAGAGCTCGAGAAGGGGCTTAGTGATGTCCAGAGGGTCCCCCCTTCGCTGGAGAACCTTCCTGGAGGCGGCCAGCTTCTGCCTGACGGCCTGCTGGATGGGAAGCGGGACTCCGTCCCCGAGTCCCACCAGAGCCACGTGGTTGAGGATCTCCTCCAGCTTGGACCAATGGTCCTGCTTCTTGACCGTCCTGTCAGCATTCCTTCTCTCCCTCTCCTCCCGCAGCTTATTCGCGCTTTTTACATTTCTTTCTATAAAAATTTTATTAATTTAATTTATTTATATTTAATTAATATTATTATTATTTTTTTAAATAAACATAAAGGCACTTTCGAGGAAGAATTTTAAACATTCGTCATTTAAGATGAAACCTAATACATATATATATATAAAATAATTTGAAATTGAAATCCTTAGTTTAATCAAAATCTTAGAGCTGTTATTCAGCAAATCGATTCTATAAAAACTTTACTGTGCCTCTACATATATACCCCACGCATGTACACTCTCAAAGTATTCTATTTCAGTTTCATACGACTCCGATAGACAATTCATAGAGACATACAAAGACTATTTGGTTTGGCAAGACAAATGTTTTTAGACTAAAGAGACCTCAAAACCTGTCCGTTGACAACTTAAGTTCTAACATTTTCACGATCGACACACTTTCTTTTCATATATATGTAAATGAAAGTTAAGAGATTGTAAGGTTAAGACAAATGGATTGCGGAAAATATTATGAAATCCAATCATTAGAAGTTTTTGTACAATAGCCAGGGTGAAAAGAGGCAGTTATTTCACTCCAATTTTTTATTACTTTCATGAAAACTAGTCAAAATTGACGAATCTGCCGACTTTAGTTAGGTAGAGCAAAAAATGATGGCTGTTTCAAACCGCTAAAAAAAAAATAATAATGGACATTTAAAGTAGAGTAAATTTTCTAAAACACGAGCCTTAATAGAGCTATTTACGTTCAATTGCAACATTTCATAATAAAATGTACTGAAAGATTAGTAGTTAGTGAATTTATTTTGAGATATCTATATCTCTGGAACTATGTGACAAATAGATGTCTATTAGCACTCAAATTAAAGCTAGTTTAATGTACTATAAGAACGTTTATGACCTTTATCTTCGTAGGAATAATAGTTTACATTAGTTACAGTTTAGAGTGTTTGTCTAATAAGTGCTGTAATAGTCGAAATCGTTTTGTCCAGGTGTAGATTCGTCATAAAAAGATCAATAAATATGTGTCTGAATTTCAATATAACGAATTTTAGCTACTTGAACCTCGACAAAGCGAGTTTCTATATAACGTATTACTCCATATAACGAATCTCAATACAACGTTTCACTAGATATAACGAGTTCAACTGGAGTGCAACACGTTTCAATTTCGACAACTTATCTACCATTAGGGCAAACCAGAAACTGCACATTTCGCATAAAAATTCCAAAAAAATATCAACCAAATGAGGAAAAGCATATCACCCTAAGACATTGTTTCCAGACCCATGTATCATCAGCAAATGTTAGAATTGTGTTAGGGTGGGTTGGGATATCACCAGTAAAAACCATATAGAAAATGGGACCCAGGATAGTACAAGAGTCCGAGAGGAGAAAAAACGCAGTTATCTCACCCCAATTTTGGATTACTTCGATGAAAACTATGTATAATTAATAGTCAAAATTGATGAGTCTGCCAAGTATAGGTACGGGGAATAAAGAGTGGTGACTGTTTGAAAGCGATAAAAGATATAATTTTCATTCGGAGCTCTATATCTTAAAAAGTAGGAACAACATAAGAAAACCTAGAAAGAGGACTTCATTTAAAGAAGAGTAAATTTGCTAAAATATTAGCTCTAAAAGAGCAATTTAGATCCAATAGTTCTCGAGATCTAGCTTTTTAAAAAGAAAAATTTCATAAAAATGTTGTATAGGACGTACTGAAAGATCAGTAGTTAGTGAATTTATTTTGAAAACCTATACCTCAAGAACCATTTGACGTACAGATGTCTATTAGCACTCAAATTAAAGCTAGTTTAATGAGCTATAAAGTAGTTTATTATGTTTATCTTCTTACGAGCAATAGTGCTCATGAAATTTGCTAAAATAGATGGGTTTATAGTTGTTCGGACAAATTTTCCCGTGCCAAATTTATATTTATATGCGAATATCATAAAAACTACTACCTCTACGATGATACGTGTCATAAAACTACTTTATAGTATGTAAATTTCCTTTATTTTGAGTGCTGGTAATCAAACATTTTATCTGAACAACTAGAAATTAACATTTTGTGAATTTATTTTATCATCATAAAAACTACTACTCCTACGAGGTAGAAGTTTTAAACTATGGTAAATTTAACTAGCTTTGATTTGAGTGGTGGCTGACATCAGGACGTCTTATGGTTTCTGCAATATAAATGTTTTTAAAAATGTATTTAAATTTACCAGTAGTGAATGTCAAGTTATTGGAATGAACTCAGTATTATGTTTTGTAGAGACAGTTTTGGCTAACAGAAGATAATTTCGTACTCCCATCATGGTTACACAATTACACCCCATATAATAGTACTCTGTTCATTCTGCAAAAGTTATTTCAACTATAGTTTGTTCCACACCCTCCTACATTGTTCCACCTTTAAAGAAAATAGACAATACATCTTAAAGCCACCCGTATCCGTATCTTGCGACTTACAAAACATTGAAAATTGATTGTGAAGCCAAATTGAACAGACTATTTATATACATTGTATGTAATACTTTTAATTTTGTAAGTGTCTGTTATAAATTCTATTATGTAAATACTTTTTGAAGCCAATTAATATCTTCATTTATATCACGCTTTCGTTTATTTAAAAGAATTCTCATTATTTTAAGTTAAATATAATGGAGCAATGAATATTATGTTAATAGTTGTGTATTATCCAATCTGTTTTTGTTTTATTTTGTTTATTGTTTTGTTATAGAGAACTTGTTTTATCTTTGTTTATTGTTTTTGTTATGGAGCACTAGACTCTGGTTTTGTTTTATGTATTGT
>NW_027104938.1:952272-956798 GCF_000696795.3 Halyomorpha halys | reverse complement strand
GGAATGAATTGAAACATTTGTATTTGGTGTATAGACCAAAATTGATTGTAAAAGGAAACTGTAGGGGGGAAAAAATTGTTTATTATATCTTATTATAATATCTCTTTATATCTGATTATACCATGTATGTGTAATTTATATATGTCCGATTACGGATTGATAAGTATGCTGTGTAAGATAGCAACCTGATGTATTTAGGCAGCATAGATAAATAAAGTATTTCTCTCTCTAGTTTTCGAAGCCAATTAATATATTCATTTATATCACACTTTCGTTTATTTAAAAGAATTCTCATTATTTTAAGTTAAATATAATGGAGTAATGAATATTATGTTAATAGTTGTGTATTATTCAGTCTGTTTTTGTTTATTGTTTTGTTATAGAGAACTTGTTTTATCTTTGTTTATTGTTTTTGTAGTGGAGCACTAGACTCAGGTTTTGTTTTATAATTGTATATTGAGTTATGAATCTGTACAAGAGTTTGTCTTTCACAAATAAAATATAATCTAAATCTAATTGGGGGGGGTAACTGAGAATGCATTGGGGAGGGGATTTTCTCGTTATTGAAGTATAGGATTTTAATTACAATTCATCCCCACGACTTATTAATGTAAATATTAATAGATTCTTCATACGAGTGGGGAATTTATATTAAATAAGATCTGATACAAATGTGATATTAAGGTTATGATTTACAGTATTGTTGGTTACATAGTGATTACATGGGGCATTGACTGTGACATGGCAACACTGCGTGGGCAACACTGACGAGCGAGAGCTGAGGGAAGGTTCTGTTTTGTTTTTATCGAGAGTGATAATAATAATGTGAGTGTTTATAATTGTTTCAGTTTGGTGGAAGGTGCATTAATTATGTTTTTGTTTGTTTTTATATGACTGGATAAACTCTTATCGACTTCTTAGTTGTGAGGGACCTTTTCTTCTATGATTGAAATTATTGTCTAACTCAATAACGTAAGTGTATTTAAGCTAATATAATATTGAGATCTAATGGTATTTTTCATTGTTCATCTCTCTTATTTTTTCCATAAAAAAACTATTAGCCCCCTACATAATATATAATAATTAAGATGATAGCATTTGATGCTAGAAGTCTTCCATCAACAGTTCTAGTCCAGCTGAAAGTTGGAATTTTCTATTTACCACTCTATATAATTGTCCGTTAAGTTCTTGCCTTTCTAGTTTTTGGGTTTAACGTTGCTATTTTTCGAAAAAAATCATGTTAATAAAAAATCTAAATCACTTACTTGGTGTAGTTCTTCGACGAGCAGTTGATTTTTTTGGGGTGCTTTGTGAAGACATGGTACGGCGAATTTAAGAGAGTTAGACAATACTCAGGTATTTAGGCATGTTATTGTCAGAATATAAATTTTATGTTCGGAGAGGTTGGTGAAACCTCTTTACCCTTTCGAAGTCACATGTTCATATAAATCTAACGCTTTTATCATATGCCTAACTAGAACGAAAAATCTACATTAATTTTAAAAGAATTTCAAAGATTTTTTAAGCGATTCAAAGAATATTATGACAATATTTAGGTATCAGAAATATTAAATAATTTGGTAACTCTCTTTAGGAGACTAGTCTGCAATGATCCATGTTCTTGAAATATGAAGGATTGTTTAAAGTATTTTTTGAAATACGCATAAGTTCATGTCAGGAAAATAAATTATTTTCTTATTTTCTTCATATCTATGCTTAATGGTATTATATATATTTTTTTCACGCAACAGCCCTTCAAGACCACGCATATATCACTATTTTTACCTTATCATTTTTACTTTTCTTCTCTCTTAGTATCTTCTCATCATTTCTGGGTGTCTTTGTTTCCTCTCTTCCGTTTTTTTTATTTGCCACAAGAACATTGAATTCTTTCAATTTTTTTCCGTACTGTTCTCTATCCAGGCATTCTGTCTGTTATTTTAATGTTTTGTATTGACGGATACTGTCAAAGAGTTTCTTGTTTAGTCTCCTTTGGTCCATTCTCATCATGTGCCCGTAAAATCTCAGTCTTCTGGTTCTTATTTCGATTTCCAGGTCATTTATCTCCCTGTAGATTTCTTGGCTGGATCTTAACCTGAAGCCTTCCTGTGTTTTCTTGGGCCCATAGATTCTCCTCAGGATCCTTCTCTCTATGTTCGGTAATTTTTCCAGGCTAAGGAGACGTGTTGCCTCCATTTCGTATAAAATTACTTCTTTTAAGACCGTGTAGTAATGTCTTATTTTTGCGTTCAACGATTGGTTCCTCTTATTGTAAATATTGCCTGTTGCGAAGCTTACTCTTTCCAGCTTGTAACCGTTATTGCATACTATCTCTCCCCAGATATTTAAATTTCTATATCACTCTTATCTGTCCATATTTCGTCTCTATTACTTTTTGCCTTATTTTTTTTCCGTTGTCATAAGTTCTATCTTTTAGTAGAAGACTTTTAGGCCTGCTTTTACCGCTATTACTTTCAGGATATTTATTTTATATATAGGGTATCTATTATTATATATTAATTCTGAAATTAAACTATTATACTGGATTTTTTTTTGTTTCAAACGTAAATTTCTATTAATTCAGTAAAAAAAAAAGGTCAGTTATTTTTTACTTCTTAAAAGCTTTAGTTCAAGGGAAGTTTCGGACTACAGCAGCTCAACTTCAACATCGTTTATATTTTATTCTTTCTATATTATTGCTGCAAATTCCTTGATTATATCTACATACATCATCATTTTGAAGTACAAGAGCTAAAGATAACAAAAAAAAAAATTATTTCACACTAATTTTTTTTTGTTATCTTTAGCTCTTGTACTTCAAAATGATGATGTATGTAGATATAATCAAGGAATTTGCAGCAATAATACAGAAAGAATAAAATATAAACGATGTTGAAGATGAGCTGCTGTAGTCTGAAACTTCCCTTGGACTAAATAAAGCTTCTAAATAAAGAAGTAAAAACAACTGAATATTTTTACTGAATTGATAGAAATTTACTTTTGAAACAAAAAAAAAATCCAGTAAAATAGTAAAATTTCCGAATTAATATATACAATACCATATATAATAATAGATAGATACCCAATATATAAAATAAATATCCTGAAAGAAATCCTGTGTATTTTTTCCCGCTACCCTAACCATTTTCCTTCAATTGGGATGTTATAGATTCATTTTTTTTTGGAAGATTATTGATTGACCGTGTGTAAAGATGAAAGGAATATGGTCCGGGTGCGGTAAAAAAAAAACTCAAATAGTAGAAATAAACTATTTTAATGAGCCAACGTTTCGCCCCACGTTGCAGGGCTTCTTCAGGGCTATTTTGACGGCAGTCAAAACAAAAATGCTAACAAAGCATTTTTGTTTTTACTGCCGTCAAAATAGCCCTGAAGAAGCCCTGCAACGTGGGGCGAAACGTTGGCTCATTAAAATAGTTTATTTCTACTATTTGAGTTTTTTTTTTACCGCACCCGGACCATATTCCTTTCATTTTTTTTTCCAAAACAAACAGATAGCCATGGCCTACTTCTTCTGGAAAGAACTAACATGACAACGGAAATGTTACTAACAAGCAAACCATGTTGTTAAGGCAGTGAATCACTACGAGTACGTACAACTGTTCCTAGCATTCCGTAAGGGCAGGAAGTATGCACTGAAGCAACTGTACTTTCGACCTAACTGTGTTAGGGCTCCACTTGTTTACCGTAAACAGGATTAAATGACATAGTACAAGAGTCGGGAAGAAAAAAAGGCAGTTATCTCACCCCAATTTTTAATTACTTTAATGAAAACTATGTATAATTACTAGCCAAAATTGATGAGTCTACCAAGTATAGGTAGGGAGAATAAAAAATGGTGGCTGTTCCAAGACCTTAAAAAAACACTATGTTTTCATTCGGAGAGCTCAATGTCTTTAAAACTACCAACAACACTAGAAAATCTAAGAGAACATTATTTAATGAAGAGTAAATTTGCTGAAAAAAGGAAAATTTCTTAAGTATCTACTGAAACATTAGTCGTTAGTTAACTTATTTTGAGAATTCTATATCTCAGGAAATATGTGACATACAGATGTCTATTAGCACTCAAATTAAAGCTAGTTTAATGAACTATAAAGACGTTTATGACCTTTACCTTCGTAGGTATAGTAGTTTTTATGATATTTGCTAAAATAAATTGATTTATAGTTGTTCGGACAATAAGTTTGATTTATGAAAAAACTTCATTTCAAAAACCATTGGAGGTACAGATGTCTGCCAGCGCTCAAATTAAAGTTAGTTAAATTTACTACAAAATAGTTAATTAAGTTCATCTTGGAAGGAGTAATAGTTTTTATGATATTTGACATAATAAACTCACAAAATGTTAATTTTCTAGTTGTTCGTATAAAATGTAGGATTTTTAAAAAATATATCTCTAGATCTGTAAGACGAACATATGTCTGCCAACACTCAAAATAAAGGAAATTTAACTTACTATAAAGTAGTTTATGACACTTATCTTCGTAGGGGTAGTAGTTTTTATG
>NW_027104938.1:939709-949064 GCF_000696795.3 Halyomorpha halys | reverse complement strand
TAATCTATCACTGGAATACGTCATTAAAAGTGTGATGAATACCGAAAAGTTTTTTCACAAAATGTTGATTTCTTGTTGTTCGTATAAAATGTTGGTTTTTTTGAAAAATATATCTCTAGATCCATAAGACTTACATATGTCTGCCAACACTCAAAATAAAGGAAATTTAACTTACTATAAAGTAGTTTATGCACTTATCTTCGTAGGGGTAGTAATTTTTATGATATTCACATATGAATATGTATTTGACAAATGAAAATCTGTTCGAACAACTACAAATCAATTTATTTTAGGAAATTTCATGTAAACTATTACTCCTACGAAGATAAACATCATCTAAACTACTTTATATCTGATTAAACTAGCTTTAATTAGAGTGCTAATAGACATCTGTACGCCGAATGGTTTTTGAGATATAAATTTTTCAAAATAAATTCACTAACTACTGATCTTTCAGTACGTCCCATACAACATTTTTATGAAATGTTGCTATTTAAAAAGCTATATCTCGAAAACTATTTAACGTAAATGAATTCACAAAATGTTGATTTCTCGTTGTTCCGACAAACATTTTATCTTATGAAAAAAATATCACAGGGATCATAAAACGTATTTGTCTCTACCCAATCAAAATAGAGGTAATTTAAATTACTATATAATAGTTTCTCTTCGTATCTTCGTAAGGATTGTAATTTTTATGATATTATCTTATAAATATAAATATTGTATATGAAATTTTGTCTAAACAGCTATAAATCAATTTATTTTAACCAATATCATGAAAACTACCATTCCTGCGATTATAAGTGTCTTAAACTACTTTATAGAACGTTTAACTAGATGTCATTTGAATGCTGGCAGACGTCTGTACGTTTTGTGTTTTTTGATTTTGAGATATAGATTTCTCAAAATAAATCTTATTACAGATCTTTATGTACATTTATTTGTGTAATCTTGCGTTTTATAAAGCTATATCTCGTATAATATTTAACGTAAATAGCTTTATATGAGCTAATATTTTAGAACATTTACTCTACTTTTAATAATGTTCTCTTGGATTTTCTAGTGTGGTTGGTTGTTTAGAAGATATAGAGCTCGGAATGAAAAATTTATTTTTGTTAACATTTTGTTATTCTCCCTAACTATATTAATCATGCTCATAAATTATGACCAGGAATTATACATTGTGTTTGTTAATGTCATCAAAAATTGTGGTGAAATAACTGTTTTTTTTTGTCAACGGGCTCTCATACTAAAGTGTTATTTGTTATCAATTTCATAAATAGGTTTTGGCAAAACCTACTCAAAATAGAGATCATTTAACTTAATATAAAATAGTTTCTCTTACGTATGGATTGTATATGATATCTGATGATGATGATGTATGATATCTTTGCAAGGATTGTAATTTTTATGATATTATCTTATAAATATAAATATTGTATATGAAATTTTGTCGAAACAGCTATAAATTAATTTATTTTAACCAATATCATGAAAACTACCATTCCTGCAATTATAAGTGTCTTAAACTACTTTATAGTACATTTAACTAGATGCCATTTGAATGCTGGCAGACGTCTGTACGTTATGTGGTTTTTTGAGATATCGATTTTTCAAAATAAATCTTATTACAGATCTTTATGTACATTTATTTGTGAAATTTTGCGTTTTATAAAGCTATATCTCGTATAATATTTAACGTATATAGCACTTTAAGAGCTAATATTTTAGAACATTTTCTCTACTTTTAATAATGTTCTCTTGGATTTTCTAGTGTGGTTGGTTGTTTGGAAGATATAGAGCTCGGAATAAATATTTCATTTTTGTTAATGTTTTTGAAACATCCGCCTTTTTTTCCTTAACTCTATACTAAGCGTGTTCATAAATTATGACCAGGAATTATACATTGTGTTCGTTAGTGTAATAAAAAATTGGGGTGAAATATTTGATTTTTTTTTTGTCAACGGGCTTTCATACTAACGTGTTATTTGTTATCAATTTCATAAATAGGTTTTGACAAAATTCCACTAAATGAGGAGCAAATATAAAAACCAAACAGATAACATTATTGGTAACCATAAGACGATGGTATTTAGGAACTCCGTATTTAAATAGACCGAGTCAACAAGTTCAATGAGAGAACTTTCTGTTCTTCCAGGAACTGTTTTCGTTCCAAAGATATCCAGTTTAGTAAACAGATTATTTCTTCGAGATTTTTTCATTTTATTGACTAGCTGGACATCAGCAGACAGAAGATTTGGCAAATATGTTTACGCCCCGATATCTGGTCAGAAATACCGCTAAGATTGGCTGACGTCAACGGGTGTTTACATTCTTTGGACAAACACCATTAACATCCAAGTCCTAACTAGCTATAGCTCTGACCTTTAATATAACTAGTTTTATAATCCGTGTTTACACTCACCTCATTGCAAACATAATAAATAAAGATTAATCAATAATTTATGATGTGTAAATGAATGCTGGATGGAATAAGTAATCGAAACTAATAAACTATCGTTTTTTATTATCTCTTATTAAATCATATTAGAGGATTATAAGTTTGATAGTATATTCGAAGAGTAAGAACAAAAAGAAAAGTTATTTTACCCCAATTTTTAATTTTTTTGATAAAAAATATGTACGAATAAGAGTCAAAATTTATGACGGCCAAATATAGGCAAGGGTACAAATATTATGGCTGTTCCAAAAAATTAATTTTTCATTGAAAGCCAAAATTTATGACGCCCAACCATAGAAAGGGGGACAAAAATTAAGGCTGTTTTGAAAAAAAATTTTTTTTGGAAACTCCTCATCTTAAAAGAAGTTGGAGAGCTTGCTGCATAAGGATAAAAGAATCCCCGGCAATCTTAGCAGAGCTGGGAGAGTTGCTTGTTTTCGGCTAGTAACAGGACATGATCTGCTCCAAAAACACCTCCATCGAATTGGCATCGTAGATTCCCCGAAATGTTCTCTATGCAACATGGGGGACAGGGTGGAGACCAGCCTTTAACGTGTATTGGTCTAGAAGATGTTGAGCAGGATGCGAACCAACTAAGAAGAAGAGTAAAATTATATTGGACTGCGAGAGGGAAAATAGCCCACTTCCTGTGGCATAGGGAAAAAAAATATATATTTTTTTAAAACTTTTATAGAAATACATACTACTGCACTCAAGGGCAATA
The DNA here is from genome assembly GCF_000696795.3 of Halyomorpha halys. Taxonomy (NCBI): domain Eukaryota; kingdom Metazoa; phylum Arthropoda; class Insecta; order Hemiptera; family Pentatomidae; genus Halyomorpha; species Halyomorpha halys. The sequence goes on along the minus strand of NW_027104938.1, from coordinate 945,876 downwards.
GATATTAGGGATGTAAGTATACAATCATACCATATATACATATTAATTAAAAATAAAAATAAATAATAATAATAAATACTATAAAATTATTAATTATAAACTCAAATGGATAAAAATAAAATTATACATAAACAGAAGTTTAAATAAGAATACATTTGTTAAAATATATGCTCTAATAGAGCTGTTTATGTTCGATAGTTTGAGCTCATTCTGTCTCATCATTCGTTCCTTCCTCAGTGATATATATTAAAAGTAAACCTAGCGTTCCTCAAGGTAGTATTCTCGGTCCCATCCTTTACACAGTCTATACAGCTGAAATCCCAACCAATCCTAACACTATTCTCACCACGTGTGTCGATGACACACAGTCGCAGTTTATAATAATCCTGTGTTTGCATTCCAAACTATCACAACCCTTGAAGAATGGTGCCGAAATTGGAGGATAAAAATAAATCCTAACAAGTCATATTAAATCATCTTTACTCTAAGTCGTATATCTACTTACTGTCCTACAATATACTTTAATAATGTTGCTCTTACCCCTTTAGAACAGATCCGCTACCTTGGACTACATCTTGACATACGACTAACCTGGAATCCTCACGCAAGACTGAAAAGACAGAAAACTGTACGTCGATTCTGATTATTACAGCACATTCTAGACAAACGGTCTAAAGTTCCAATCCATTACAAAATACTGATCTACATGACTGTAATAAGGCCTGGACATATGGAGGTAAGTTTTGGGGCTCCACTAAATCTTCGAATTCCTCTTTTATTTAATCCTTCGTAATATCCTTAATTATCACATGTGATGTTTCACTCATGTCTTGAGTACTTCAATTCTGATTGATTCGGCTTTCACAGAGTAAAATGTTTTACATTCAAAGGCATTTCAACTTAATTTTCTCAGTACTTTATTTTTCAACTTTATTACTCAGTAAAGTATGTATGAATGCAGTGCTAATTTTATTTTAATTAAGGGTACAAAAAAATTTTATTTTCATATTTCACTGTGGAAAAAACGTCTTTAAAATTTAACCGAAAGCTTACAACAATTATTTTTTCATTATGAATGATAGGCAGGGAAGAAAAAATATATATAATCAAAAAATAAAACAAAAATCAATGAAAACCGAGAAAGTTTCAAGGATTCTGAAATTTTGAAGTAGCCCTGGAGTTATGAACGTTACGTAGGTTCCTATTTTCACACAAAAGGGCCAGAAAGGAAAAAATGGTTTGAAATTTTGAATTATTATTGCCTTTGTTTGTTAAAGTTGATATCCTTTTTAAATTTGTTTCTTTTTTCTATTGTCATTATTTTTATTTTTTTCCTACGCCAAAGGAGGCATTTCTGCCATTTTGTTTCGAACAGCCCAGTATAATTTAGCTTTGTTCATGTAACTCCTGTCTTTAATTAAGTCCACCGTTGTCGCACATGCAAATATGTGATCGCCGGTCATCTCACCCATCTCGGCCCAGGACGCAGTCTGAAGACTCAGCCATTCTCTTCAGGTGGTGCCGCAAATAGTCATGTCCAGTTAGTTTTTATTTTTATGGAGTCCTTATTATTATTATTTTCTAATCTCCTTGCTAGTTACATATAGAATTTATTTATTAAATAAATCAAAACTTGTATCCTTTTTTGTCCCAACAATTTTTATTTCAACAGTCCAACGTTTCGGCCTTTTTAGCCATCCTCAAGGACATATTCAATTATAAATTCGTCCTCTCATTAAATTTAGAATTTCTTTTGCAAGCTATTCTGCTCAGGTCATTCATTAATTATAAGATAAAAACCTATTTTTTTAATTTAAAATCATAAAAAGAGGTTTGTGTATATGTTAGTGATTTTGTGTGGATAATTTTAAAATAAGAAGAATTAGATATTTATGATTTTAAATTAAAAAAATAGGTTTTTAACTTATAATTAATGAATGACCTTGTCAGAATAGCCTGCCAAAGTTTTGTTTTATTTAATAAATAATTACCTTGTCTCGAGAAATTGAAATAATATAATTATAGAATTTATGTTTTGTCATATTTATAATAGCCGTGATTTTACTATAGGTGTTAAAGTGATAAATAAAAATAAGCCGACTAGGAACAATATAATATAACCCTGAAGAAGGAGAAAAGACCCCAAAGCGTAGAGAAAGTGGCAGGAGTTAGGGAAGTACTGTATTAGGGGTATTCATGATCTTTGGTTTAACATGTTAAAGAGTGTTAAATGGAAAAACTCATGTTAAATCGAAAAAAATTGCCTTCTTTTACCGTGGTTAAACGAAATAACATTTAACATGGCTGAGAGTCTGTTACTTGGTCTGTTAAATGGAGAATGACGTCACACAATAGACCAGTTGAGATCGTCGCCGTTTTTGTTGTGACAGCTCAGTTCTTTCGTGTGTTTGTGGTATTCATATCCCTGTTATTAAACCAGAATGGATAATTTTAATGATACTTTTGAGGAAAAAAAAAAACAGTAAAAAAACAATGTAATTTCATTCTACTATCTGAAAATTTGTAAACGCTCGCCAGATAAAAATCTCACTATATGAACCATGTAATTATTCTTAGGGGACATATGTCCCAGAATAAAGTTATTTTTTCATTTCATTTCATAAGCTAAACTTTCACACAAATTCCACTTTTCACTCACTCCAGGCATGTTGTAATTAATTACTTAAATCAAAACTGAAGTAAACAATAACATGAGGGTCTGGAAGGAAGGTTATAAACATAAAGGCTTATACAACAAGTTGCTGAGAAAATCCGCTAGGGGCTCTTATGCATTTAACGTTTAACATGATTTCAAATAGGGCTGCTCACAATCTTATAGTTATAACATTTAACATTTAACACATCATGAATACCCCTATTATAGGATTACCACTCACAATTTATAAGAGAATATGTACATAATTATCTATTTTTTTATTTTAAATTTACCCCTTCTTAAGGACATCCATGCTTAGTGGACACGATTATTTTCCTTGTGGGTGTCCGTTGTGTAAAGGTTTCACTGAATTTGCATACTAGATGTTATTGAGTTTAGAATCGGCTACTGACCTGAGCGGATGTCAAAAAGCCACAATGCCGGAGAGGAGACTTAGCATGTTGGGATTAAGTGGATCTGAGCCTGGAGCAAGGCAATTCATAACCGAGACACGTCGGACTGACACGGGACAAGCCCCGGCAGTGCAGTAGCAAAGAGGTTGGACTGGAGTCCGGTCTGTTGTAACAGGCAGCCTCATAATGGACTGGTTTTACAGAACAACACACTACTACTGAATCGGTAATTATCTCCAGACTGGAAGAGGAATCGGCTTGGTAATTATCAGAGGCGGCCATCTCAATGGTATCGAATGCGTTGGAGCAAGGCTAGAATCATTCTAAACTCACCAATTCACATTATATGATATTGAAAAAGTTATACAAGACAGTAAAAAAAAAAGAATCTAAAACTTCTAGAAAAAAATTTAAATAATACTTATGAAGAGAAGATGATTAGGTACGGTCAGAGAATAACACATATAAGTTAAAAAACTTATTTATTTTTGCTAACGTTTCGGCCAGAATTCCTAGTCTTCATCAGGGCTAAGAAAAAAACCAAAGAACAAAAGGATATATAGAATAATTAAACTAAATAATTGTACAGAATGAAAAGAGATAAAAATAAAGTAATGAAAGAAATGAAAAATAAATATATATAGAAGTAATTAAAAATAATATATTTAATTTTTATTAATATATGACAGTTCGTTAGTCTTGATAGAAATACAGTATGTTATGTTTTCATTGGAAAGTTTCTTTTACTGTTTATTTAATAAAAATAATTCCCCTGATTTTTTATTTTATTTTTTTTTATATAATCGATATTTGGTCTCAAAATAAGCATTAAAATTAATTTTAAAAATAAAAAGAAGATGGTCCAGGTGCTGTCAAATAAAAACTCAAATAGTAATTACTCCATTTATATTGAGCCAACGTTTCGCTCCACGTTGCTGGTTTTCATCAGGGCTAAAAAAGATATAAACACTTAAATGTTTAAACATAATTGAAAAATTAAAAATATGTACAATAAAATTTGAAAATTAAATAAGCACAATAAAAAGTATATAGTTAATGATTGGGGAAGTTTGTCGGGAGGTGCGGTCAGCAAAGAACAACATAAATAAACAATATTTATTTATTTTATGCCGACGTTTCGACCTGAGTTTCTGGTCTTCATCAGGGCTATAGAACAAAAGAGATAACAAAAACATTTAGAGAAACATAAAATTTAAAAGGAATAGTATACAAACAAATTTGAAATTATACAAAATATTGAATTGAATCATAAATGATAAAAAATTGATTGATTGATAATCGTGGAATTAGATGGTAGTAGATTGAAAACAGTGAAAGATGAAATATAATATCATGTAGGTAAGAATATATTTATAATATAAGACTGAAAAAACAAGTATTGAATCTACAAATTGAATAATATGACAGAAAATGAAATATAGTGACTTATATCAGAATTACAATGTCAGTATTAACTTATATACCTATACCTAAAAATATAAATATATATAGAGGTAATTAAATGTATAAGTAAAATAATAATAATAAAAATGTAAAGTTATATTATCCAAAAGAAACCAAGAAATATGAGTATTTTAATTTAAGAATAATAATTTAAAATTAAAGTTATGGTTTATACAGCAGACATCCCTACCCACCCTAACACAGTCCTAACAACATACGCTGATGACACATGTATACTGTCTGTTAACAAAGCCCAACTAATGCATCACAAACACTACAGGCACACATAACATCTATTGAAGAATGGTGTAAAAAATGGAGAATCAAAATAAATCCTGACAAATCCCTCCAGATCACCTTTACTCTCCGTCGTAAACCTCTGCCCTCCTGTCCTACAGTATCCTTTCTAAATACACCACTAATGCCTGTTTAACAGATTCATACTTAGGACTCCATCTTGACAAGAGACTTACTTGGAATCCACACACAAGACTGAAACGACAAGAAACTGCTCGTAGACTCCGATTGCTACACTTACACGACAAACGCTCTAAACTTCCCATTCACTACAAACAATTAGTATACTCTACAATAATCAGACCAATTTGGACATATGGAATTGAGCTCTGGGGCTCCACCAAACCATCAAATTTTTCCCGCATCCAATCGTTACAATCTAAAATCCTATGTAAAATCCTTGATCCTCCTATTACGTCATAAATAAACTCATTCACAAAGACCTTAACAACCCATTCGTTGCAGATTTGACCAAAAACAGATATGCGTCTTTTCATTTCTAACTCCTTAACCATGCTAACCCGTTAATTCTTAATCTTTCATCCTTAACAATCCCTGATAATCCTCCGAGGCGTCTGAAAAGAAGATGCCCACGGGACCTATTTAATCCGGTTAAATTAAACGGTTAATTAAACGGGATCTAATTTAAATTAATGTTTGAAGTACCACCAATGGGTGCTTTTCAAGTGTATATGAAACATACTACATATTTACCTATTGTATTATTTTGTACAGTTAAATAAATAATTAAAAAAAAAAAAGTTATGGAAAAAAATATATGTTATTAAAATACTAGAATAAAGAAACAAAATATAAAGCTAAGTAAAACAAAGATGTAAATAGAAAATATGAAAATGATAATAAGTGGTGAACGTAAATAATAAAGTGGGTAAGGAAGAATAAGAAAAGAATAGTGGAGTGTTAACGTTTTATTCTCTTTATGCTTCATCTTTGTCTTTACAAACACTATTAGAAAAAAAAAAGAATACCAATGGGCGGAGACTATGAGTTTAAGTACACTGAAACGTCATTTTAGTCACAAATAGAATGATTTATTGATCTAGGTGAATTTTCGGGGAAAAGGGAGCTTGTAGCAAAGGGGTCCTAGGTTTTATGACTAAGTAGGGCCCCTCAGTTTTTACGAGGACCCCTTTGCTAAAAGACCCCATGCTCCCTAATGAAGACCTGAAACTCCACTCACGCATATTGAACAGATTCGATACTACCATCTTGACAAGAGACTTACTTAGAATCCACATACAAGACTGAAACGACTAGAAACTGCTCGTTCCGATTGCTACAACAACTTGACAAACGCTCTAAACTTCCCATTCACT
>NW_027104938.1:939089-939547 GCF_000696795.3 Halyomorpha halys | reverse complement strand
TTTAAATTAATGTTTGAAGTACCACCAATGGGTGGTTCCTTCCCAAGATTTTCAAGTGTATATGAAACATACAACATATTTACTTATTCCATTTATTATTTGTACAGTTGTGAATCACATTAAATAAATAAATTAAAAAAACAAATTATTATCTTACGATGTCAAAATATTCATAGTTGTCTATGTATCTGTTTAGCCCTGTAGAAGCCCGACAAAGTGGGGCGAAAAGTTGTTAACTTTTTTTTTTCTTTTAACCTCAACCCTTGACATCATCTTCATGATTAAAAAATAGGAAAGTGATATCGTACTTTTTGTCTAAATAGTATTTTTTTCAATTTTTTGACAGACCTATTTTCCAAGCTAGCTTTTTGGTCTCATGGAACCTCAAAATATGTATTTCTGTAAAAAACACTAATTCGAATTTTTTCACTATCGCTATAGTTTCACTTTCTATCTAT
>NW_027104938.1:932498-937984 GCF_000696795.3 Halyomorpha halys | reverse complement strand
ACCACCAATGGGTGGTTCCTTCCCAAGATTTTCAAGTGTATATGGAACATACTACATATTTACCTATTGTATTATTTTGTACAGTTGTAAATTACAATAAATAAATAATTAAAAAAAAAAAAAAAGTTATATAGTCTGCCCTTGCAAGAAATCGCTTCATAAGTGCTAAAAAAATATACAAACACTTAAATGAGTAAACATAAATAAAAAATTAAAAAGATTTACAATAAAACGTAAAAATTAAATAAGAATAATAAATCTGGATTATCTCTCTAGGAAGTCTGGTGAGTCAATTCTTTAAAAATTTTTTGAGGTTAATCACTTCCATTTTCGGATGAATTATTTATTCATGATATTGTACAACGTTTCGGGACCACTGTCCTATATAAATGCACCATAAAAACCTATAAAAATATTAAAACTAACATAACACCAATCTTCATCCTTATATATTTTAATTTATACAATAATAATCACCTCTTGATTTCATATGGGAGAACATGAAAGACAGGGTTGATAAGATGGAAAAACTAAACGCAATTTATAAGATAGATTGTAAAAATTGTGGGAAAGTATATATTGGTGAAACACCTAAAAAACTGAAAACTAGGATTAAGCAACATATCACCAATTGTAAAAACGCTAAAAACATAAATTGCGCAGCTCTGGCCTATCACAGCATAAAACTGAACCACGAATTCAATTTTGAAAACTCAAAAATAATAGATACAGCACAAAATACAAAAAACAGAAGATATATAGAAGCTATATACATAACAAAAAATATACAAAAACACAGTAAACTATAAAACTGACACTAAACACTTAAATACACATTACGCAGATATTATAAATAGACTTAAAATAAAAACATACAGATCTGATGAAATAAACAGTTTATGTAAAAAATAAAAAATCACTAAGTTAATATTAAATACAAAACAGGACTTATAAAAAACAGGGAGGTAACCAAATAGCTCACTGGACATGAGATAAGGTCCAAAGAGGTAGTAAGGAAATATAAAGTGATGGCTGTGCTAGAGAGAAGTGAAGATGCACAAATGGTTGACATGATTTCCCATATGAAATCATGAGGTGGTTATTATTGTATAAATTGCAATATATAAGGATGAAGATTGGTGTTATGTTAGTTTTATTATTGTTATAGGTTTTTATAGTGCATGAATATGGGACAGTGGTCCCGAAACGTCGTACAATATCATGAATAAATAATAAATAATTCATTCAAAAATGGAAGTGATTAACCTCAAAAAAAATTTTAAAAGAATAATAAAAGGTATATAGACAATTAATGGAAACGGAAATAATAACGGATAAAAAGAAGATATTTAAAATAAAAGGATGAAAAAAAGGGATAAAATCCCTTATCCCTTATCTTATCCATATTTTAGTTTGTACGCTATTTAGTCTCAAATTAGAGAAGGCCAATAAAAAAGGAAAGGATACGAAAAGATGGAAAGAAAATTGATAGAAGTTAATGTTTTGTCAATTCGTATGTATATAAATTTTTTTTTCTTATCTTCTTTTTATATTTATATTGTATTTTATGCTTTTAATTTATTACATAAATAAAAGGCTATTTCATTCATCTTTTTTAGCCCTGATGCAAACATTGGCTCACAATAAATAGTTACTTTTCTATGTGAGTCATTTTGACTTTATCTGGGCTATCATTCTATTATATAATATAAACTATTATATTATATAATAATAGCAATAATGAAGGATAAATGAGCCCAAAGGTTCTGTGCTGATATCACCAGTTGCTGCCTATATCTGTACAGTGATACCCGTCCAAACCCAAATTTGCCAGACCAGTCTTAACACAATCCCGCCTACGCTCGTTCTGCTCCTCGGACGTTTAACATATCAGTTCAGTGTAATATTTTAAGGGAACCACTCATTATAAAATAATAATGATAAAAAAAAAAAAAAAAATCAATTTATCTAATTTATTTTACATATATTTATTTATAATTGTTATTAATATATGACATTATTATGCTGAAAAGAAATTCGGGTTTGTTGCAAAATTTTCATTACCATTAACAAAATGTTAACAAAGCGTCGATTCTTGGTAATTGCGTGGTTCTACTTTCATAAGAACTTCTTATATAAATGCTATTGAAAAATATTGAAAATTCTATTAACAGGGAAATACATAATAATTCAAAAACATGTGAATCCCTAAATCAGTGTTGTTTGTTTATGTCTAAATGGCGTCACATATGAAATCATTATGGCCACTAGTTTTTTCTTTCTGTTGGTACACTGTTTAAAAATCTTAATTTTTTATTTATTTATTTATTTAATGTAATTTACAACTGTACAAATTAATAAAATAAGTAAATATGTTGTATGTTTCATATACACTTGAAAATCTTGGGAAGGAACCACCCATTGGTGGTATTTCAAACATTATTTTAAATTAGAAGGTCGTCATCTTCTTTTCAGACGCCGCGGAGGATTATCAGGGATTGTTAAGGATGAAAGATTAAGAATTAATGGGTTAGGATGGTTAAGGAGTTTGGAATGAAAAGACGCATATCTGGTTTGGGTCAAATCTGCAACGAATGGGATGTTAAGGTCTTTGTGAATGAGTTTATTTGTAACGTAATAAGGAGCATCAAGGATTTTGGATTGGATGTGGGAAGAATTTGATGGAGCCCCAGAGCTCAATTCCATGTGTCCAAATTGGTCTGATTATTGTAGTGTATACTAATTTTTTGTAGTGAATGGGAAGTTTAGAGCGTTTGTCAAGTAAGTGTTGTAACAATCGGAATCTACGAGCAGTTTCTTGTCGTTTCAATCTTGTGTGTGGATTCCAAGTAAGTCTCTTGTCAGGATGGAGTCCTAAGTATCGAATCTGTTCAACAGGCATTAGTTGTTTTTAAAACTAAAATTAAAAATGATTTCTATTAATTTATTAATTAAACCATATATGATTGGATTGATGAATTGGCTGACAATAACATTAAAATTATTTCAATTTTTTTTCTATATCGCTAAATACCCTATTGTTTATTATTTCTAGTAAGGGATTATTTGAAAAGCGATGCAGTCAAGTGCGTTCATAGCACGCCTTTGTTAGTGTGGGCACACACAGCCACTTAACTGTGGAGCACAAGCAAGGATATAATATTTCACAGTCCAGTAGCTCATCGAGAGGTTCGTGTCCGATACAAGAGGCCGCAGATGTCTGGTAGCCCTGGAGAGTTCTCTAGAGAATGCAACTTGGATCAATAAAAATCATTTATTTATTATATCTTCATATATATTATTATTAACTTATTATGTTAATTAATAAGACAGTTCTAATATATGGCATCTGTTGCAGGTGACCATACAATTTAACTCAGTTATTGAAGCCACCGCAAATCGACGAAGTTATTTGAAGCTCCAAAGAAATTATAATTATGAGAGATAGTTGACCGTGGATGATGAATGAGGTTGGGGGTGCGGTCAATGAAAAACACAAATAAGTATGATTAACTTATTTTAATGTGCCAACGTTTCGGCTAAAATTTCTAGCCTACTTCAGGGATAAAAACAAAACAAGATAACAACCACAGTAAGTATAGAAAAATACAAAAATAAAAAGGAAAGTATAAACAGAAACTCTAAACTTATTAAACTAATTATTAAATTAACTCATTAATTAAAAATTATTAAACTCTAGCCGAAATGTTGGAACATTAAAATAAGTTAATCGAATTTATTTGTGTTTTTCGATAATTACCAACAATATCCCGATATCATTTTATCGGAATATTGATATTTTTTTTAAATATATTAATTTTCATTTCGATATTTGACACTGTTAATAATATCCATATAGAAATTTATTAACGACAGTAAGATATTATTTTATAGAAATATGAGTAATTCAGAACTAAAAAAAAATATGAAAAATATAAAAATTGTATTTCGATATTCTATTTTGATAAATTCGTATTCCTTTCGATATTCGACATTGTTATTAATATCGATATCGGAGATGTGAAACCATGCTTCGAATTTTGTTTAATAAAAATATCGATATTTTATCAAAAAAATATAACACATTTTATGAAAAGCTAAAAATAGTTTTTTCATCATTTTATGTGTAAAATTATTCTGTTTATCCTTTCCTTTTTATTTTTTTATTTTTCTATACTTACTGTGGTTGTTATCTTGTTCTGTTTTTAGCCCTGAAGAAGGCTAGAAACTCTAGCCGAAACATTGGCACATTAAAATAAGTTAATCGAACTTATTTGTGTTTTTCATTGATCGCACCCCCAACCATCTTCTCCTCATCCAAAGAAATTGTTGGCAAACAATAGAAAACATAAACAAATAAAATAGCCTTTTAAACAAAAGTAAAATTAGCAAAAAGAATTATGAAACAAATTTACAAAATATATTAATATTAATAACAATATATATATCATTGCCCTTTTTTCTTCCCGGCTCTATTATTAAAAGTCTCTGATGATTAACTTATAAAACTAGTTGAAGGACTGATCCGTAACATGTCTTAAAAACAATTTCAGCTTCTAAAGATATACTGCTAATTGCCAAAATCATTAGTAAAAAGAGATGATAACAAAAATACTAATTATGTAGAGCCTGTTAGACAGTTAGTGATATATTTTTTTACGTATGAAAAATTTAAATTGTACAAGCTTCAATTGTTTACCCTATTAATGAGCATATTGGTATTTGAAATGTGAAAATATTATATTAAAAAAATTAATTGAATTCACATATTTGTTTTAAAATTATTACAAGTATACGGACACATTGGATATTTTTAGTTATATAAAAATCCCTGATTAAAGACAACATAATGTGCCTAACTCAGTAGAAATGATGAGGAAAAATATAAACATAGAGAATTTATAAATATCTGTAATTAGATGTAGTGAATGACAGTCCTCTTTCTTAAATTTTTTTTTATTTTTAAATAAAATCAAATAATGATGTTTCGGGGCTCTCATCCCATCATCAGGTATTTGCTATATTGTCATGTTGCAGCTTGGGATGGGATATCGATATTATCGAAATATCGATATTTGTCTCCGATATCCGATATTTTGATATCGATATCAAACAGCGAAATAGATCTACACGTTTCAGTGATAAAAACAATCATATATTTTTACTACATAATACTTTGAAATAAAGTCATAAACTATTAACGAATTCATATAATTTAATTATAATTATTGTTGGCATTGGGGGTATAGTGATCTTGCACTCCCTGTAGATTTTACATCATCACCTGCATGGGAATAAGCTCTGAGATTTTTTTTTATTTATTTATTTTTATTTTTTTTAACCAAACTTCCAACACATTACAAAAGACTGATCTACATGACTGTAATAAGGCCAATCTGTACATATGGAGTTGAGCTTTGGGGCTCCACTAAACCTTCGAATTCCTCTCGTATTCAATCCTTACAATCCAAAATCCTCAATGCTCA
>NW_027104938.1:928632-931914 GCF_000696795.3 Halyomorpha halys | reverse complement strand
AAAAAATAAATAAATATTTGAATATAGTAAAAAAATATATAACATAAGTAGAGAAGTATTGGTTGTAAAAGGAAAAGGTAGGGAAAAATATTGTTGTTATATCATGTAAATATATGTATTGTATATATGCCCGGTCATGGATTGATTAGTATGCTGTGAATTGTAGCAATCCAATGTATTTGAGCAGCATGGCTAAATAAAGCATTTCTCTCCCTAGATAATTATTATATATATATATATCTAAATATATTATTAAAATTTATATATGGGTAAACAGACAAGTTATTGTATTATAACTATTTTATTTATCATAAACATTGATGGAATGTTCATAATATTCATTTTGAGTTTGTAAATATGAATTAAAAGCATTGATTGATCCTCTGCTATAGTGTAGATCTATTTCGCTGTTTGAATCTTCACGGAAGAACTAGACCCATAGAAGAAGACAGATCCTTCCTTCAATCTAAGAAGGATACACGGGAATGAAGCTGTGAAAATGACGAAGACTGACAGGACACACGCAGCCATTGATGAGATTGTGCCAACAAAGGAGGCTGATGGATCGGGCACTCCATCACCAAGAACTACTCCTCAATCACTGACAACTGCACACAAAATTTACAACCATTTTGGTCTCCGATCCATCTCCACCACCTGCCAGCAACCTGCTGAGCCTTCTTGTAGGTATCCATTCATATCAGGACCTCTTGTAGCAACGGATAACTGTGTGAAGCAACAATCTCTGGATAATTGTGGGAAGCAACTGTTTAAAAAATGTTTAGAATAACTATGTAGGGTGTCGAATTTTTTACCTTCTTAGCAACCAGTGAATAAAAAACAATAATTTTCTTGATGAATGGAATATGGTCCGGGTGCGGTAAAAAAAACCTCAAATAGTAGATAATTATACTATTTTATTGAGCCAAAATTTCGCCCCACGTTGCAGGGCTTCGTCAGGGCTAAAAAAGATACAAAAACTATAGTTATAAAAAGGAAAAAAAAAGAAAAAAACATAAGTGTAAAATAACAGGGGTATAAAATGTAAAAAAGTAAACATTTTATACCCCTGTTATTTTACACTTATGTTTTTTTCCCTTTTTTTTCTTTTTTGTAACTATAGTTTTTAGCCCTGACGAAGCCCTGCAACGTGGGGCGAAACGTTGGTTCAATAAAATAGTATAATTATCTACTATTTGAGTTTTTTTTTTACCGCACCCGGACCATATTCCATTCATCTATACACACGGTCAATCAATAATCTTCCAATAATTTTCTTGTTTTATTTTTGATTATTTTGGCTAGAATAAACATTAAATGTAGGAAAAAGTGTGAAAAATTTTATACTAATACGTCTCTTACTAATTAAATGTTTATTAATATTGTTTTAAAATGAAATTTGGCATTACATTTTTTGTATTATAAATTAATTATATTTCAAGAGTCGAGAAGGAAAAAAGGCAGTTACTTCATCCCAGCTTTTTATTACTTTAATTAAATCTATGCTTTAATTTGAGTGTTAATAGAAATGTGTACGTTGAATGGTTTTTGAGTAGGGTTTATACAGGAACCGACATTTTAGAAAACCGTTTTTCGAATAGTAATTTTTCCAGAAATTCGAATTTTTTAAAAAATAAATTTTTTCTCAAATATTCTGTAATTCGAACAAAAAATTTAGAGTGATTAAAAGCAGTTTTTGACTGAAATTATTTACTGTTCAATTTTATTGATAGTAAAATTTTTTTATCCAACTTAGTAGAATAAAGAAATAATAGTTGACCAGGATTGTTGTTTATGCATAATTTTCACATATAAGGTTTTAAATATTTTTATAATAGTGAAACGAGTTAATCAGCAAAGGGTTTGAATAAATAAAAACAATATATTTTCATATTTTTATAATAACCATATTATTTTTTTAAAAGGCAATGTTATTAGATACAGATGGATACTTATTAAAAACAATTAGAAAATATATAACTGTGTATTATATAATGTAATCAAAGCCGAAAGACAAGAGTAAATAAAGTTTATGCATACACACTAATTAAGCAAAGGACCGAGTATTTTCTATTCCGGGCAATTATAATACAAATTTAAATATTCTATTTATTTTTTTGTTTAATGAAATATGATTTCAGAAAACAGAGGACGTCTATCGATTTGCTATTTAGCCGTGTCCTTAGTTTATTCACAAAATTCCCCGAAATAGAAAATACTCTCACTTGCGACCGAAGTGTTATTCATACATTGAAACCCGATATTTTCTACTAAAAAACCGGTTTTCGAATTTCATAATTTTCTTCAAAAAACCGGACAAACCCTATTTTTGAGATATAGATTTTTAAACATAAATTCACTTATTTTTGATTTTTCGGAGCATTTATTTATGAAATGTTACAATTAAAAATGCTCGGGAGAACTATTGAACATAAATAGCTCTATTAGGGCTCATATTTTTCAAATTTACTAAACTTTAAATGATGTTCTCTTGGGTTTTCTAGTGTTGTTGATAGTTTTTAAGATATAGAGCTCCGAATGAAAAAATAATTTTTTTATAGTCGCCATTTTTTATTCCCTCTACCTATACTTAGCAGACTCATCAATTTTGACTAATAATTATACATAGTTTTCAAAAATGTAATCAGAAATGGAGTGAAATAACTGCCTTTTTTCTCCTCTTGGCCTTAATAAAGTTTAGAATAATAATCTAGGGTGTCGAATTTTTTACCTTCTTAACAATCAGTGAATAAAAAACAATATTTTTCTTATTTTATTTTTGATTATTTTGGCTAGAATAAACATTAAATGTAGGAAAAAATGTTAAAAATTTTATACTAACACGTCTCTTACTAATTAAATGTTTATTAATATTGTTTTAAAATGAAATTTTGCATCACATTTTTAATATTATAAATTAATTATATTTCAAGAGCCGAGAAGAAAAAAAGGCAGTTACTTCACCCAGTTTTTTATTACTTTAGTTAAATCTATGCTTTAAATGAGTGTTAATAGAAATCTGTTCGCTAAATGGTTTTTGAGATATAGATTTTTAAACATAAATTCACTTATTTTTAAAATTTCATTGATGTGTTGACTATACACATTTTTCGGAGCATTTTTTTTATGAAATGTTACAATTACAAATGCTTGGGAGAACTATTGAACATAAATAGCTCTATTAGGGCTCATATTTTTGCAAATTTACTCAACTTTAAGGCTAAATGTACCCTTCCTGGGACACACCAGAATTTACTTTTCTATTTACTCTTGAACGGATGG